>NW_027531917.1:2272866-2527296 GCF_008692635.1 Crocuta crocuta
GGAAAATTATACCCACATTCTTTTTAAGGGTATTTTAGACATTGACATGCTACTTTGAACTCTTTAAGTACTTTTAAGGTACTGGATTTAGGGGAGTGAGACTAAGCTTTTGCGGGGGGCTAATATATAAGATTCTGTTGAAAATACAACTTTTGAAAATGTAAGTACTTTTTATTTATTTATTTATAGAAATACTTCATATTTTTATTGTGACTGCATAGTACTCCATCATGTACCTACACCAGTTTAATTTATTAGCAGTTATGTAGATTGTTTCCACTATCTTACTATTACTAGTAATATTGTAAATATTGTTACATGCATTCTTTCATATTTGTGGAAGTTTCCTTTCTTGTTTTGAAAATGTGAGTATTTAAATAATAGTTTAATTTAATGCTCCAGTCTTTAGTAGCATAGTAAGTGCTTGGAAAAGGAGCTTTCAGAGAAGTTAGTTAAATATTTTCTATATACTACACATCTTCTAAATTGATGTCTTTGCTGAAGATCAGGCCTGCATTGTGGAGTACTCTTGATTAACTGTTGTGTCCATATGTTTTTAGCTGCAGTAATGACAACAACAAAAACAACAATAACAACACAACAACAACCGAAGTACCAATAGCCAATAGTAACTGAGTGCTTGTCCTAGGCCTGGCACTATTCTAAGCATTTTACATATAGTAAGCCATTTACTCCTCACAATAACCCTATGAGGTAGGGAAAGCTATGCCTATCTATAGAATAAATTTAGGCACGAAGAGGTGCATATATCAAATTATCTGCCAGACGTGGCTTGAATAAATACATTATTGTTTTCATACTGTATCAATTCTCTAAAACAAGTGCATAGATACAGCATTCCAGGATTTGTCCTGAAGTCAATAGCATAGGAGCCCCAGGTGAGGTTTTTTTAGACTTTTATAGGTCCTTCTCTTATGGCCACAAGTTGTCTGCCATACACCTAAGCATTCTTTTCTCATTTAATAATAATTAATAATTAATATAATAGTAATAAAGCAGGAAAAAGAGAGTGGGAAGGAGCCCCCTTCCCAGGGAAATAAATCTTTGCTACAAGTACTTTGGCAAAATCCCCTTACATTTATGGGCTAGAACTTATTCACATGGGCCTCCCAAGGTATCTTCTATGATGGGAGGGAAGTGCTATCAGAGAAAAAAGGACAGAGAACGGTCGTTGGGTTGGCAACCAACAATGGCTGGACTACTTTGATATATCCTGCCAGAAACACAAGATTTCATTCTCAGAGATGGTTCCCTGACACTTTAGGAGCTGGAAATTTGTAGATGAAATTCCTTGGCCCTTTGTTACTTTCTCAGTTTGAGAAGGACCTCCTATATTAGTTCAAGTTTAATAACAAAGAACAGTAAAAACATATTATATTTATTTTGAAAAGAGAAATAAAGACCCAAAAAAGAGTGATTCATTCTTTTAGGCTTTCATTCATTAATCAAATGACAATTCAAAATATGAAGGTTGCTTATTGTCCATGAGTAGAGTTTAATGCTAGGCGAAACAGTCAAGATCAATGCTATCTCACAGAAATGCAGTGATGGAAATCTTTCACATCTGGGCTGTCTGATAAAGTGAGCACTAGCTACATATGACTGAGCACTTGAAATGTCGCTAGAATGATTGAGGAACTGAATATTTAGCTTCAATTAATTTAAATTTAAATAGTCACCTGTAGCTAATGGCTACTGTACTGAACCACATAAGTATAGATCAAGGAAATACTTTCTTTTCATTTTCTTGTTTCTGTTTATTTTCTCATTAGAGATATTATTACATGATGTAATTCTCAACCTCAAATTTTCAGTATTCTTAAAGTACTTAATTATCACATCAAATTATTGTTTTTCCTTAACTTTGAACACAATTATTTTTAAGCTGGGATAGAGTTAGAGATTAGAAAATTGGAGTGTCATAAAGCTGAAACACAGAACATCAGAAATTGAAATTTTGTGCCCTTTTGTTCTTGTCAGTGATTGCTACTTTAAATGCCCAAATTATTCAACTATTATAAGCTGTAACTTCTAAGAACAATTTGTTATTCTCAGTTTAACCTCATTACTATGTCTGTCCTTTATGTTGGGATTTAGTTTTCTAATTGGATTTGAAACGTGTCCTTTCCTTCAGACTCTTGTTCTGTACTTTATTTCAGTGGGTAGCTATAGCCAAGAGGGCCCACAGGTGCCTATCCTATAAGGGAGAAGTGCCTTTAAATTTGCTTCAAAAAATCCTTTTTATTTCCTTATTTCTGTTTATTCTCTCATTAGACACATTATTATACAACGTAATTCTCAACTTCTATTTTACAGTATAGCAAAGCATTGGATGTCCCAAAACAATACAAACAAACCTGGGACGTGTCTAGGCAAGTGTTACTTCCATTAAATAATAAATTAAAAGGATCTGGGATCTATTGTTTCAGAGACTATGATCAAGACTATTCCATCCCAGACGTTAAAATACATCAGGTCTTGGGGCACCTGCTTGGTTCAGTCCAATAAGTGTCCGGCTCTTGATTTCAGCTTAGGTCATGATCTCATGGTTTGTGAGTTTGAGACTTATGTCAGACTATGTACTGATGGCATGGTACTTGCTTGGGATTCTCTCTCTCCCCCTCTCTCTGCTGTTTTTCTTTCTCTCTCTTTCTCTCAATAAATAAACATTTTCAAAAAATAAAATAAAATGCATCAGGTCTTCCATATACCACAGTCATTAGTGTGTAAAAGTCAGCCTTCTGGCAAAAGTTCCTGTCTAGGGTATGTTGCCAGGACCACCGTTCTCTGCCTTGCCCTACCTGCTGCTGTCTCCTATATCCCCCATGCTTCCTTGGACTCCCTGATCCTGTACTCCAGCTTTCAGAACCCACTTCTGACACAGTCTCCAGATTAAAATTCCTTCTTTGGTTTTGGCCATATCAAATCTGGCTGTTATCAAAAAGACAAGAAATCAACAAATGTTGGTGAGGATGTGGAGGAAAGAGAACCCTTGAGTACTATTGGTGGGAATGTAAATCGATGCTATTAAGGTGGAAAACAGTCTGGAGGTTTCTCAAAAAATTAAAAATAGGAATTCCATATGATATAATAACTCTGCTACTGGGTATTTATCCCCCCACACCAATAAAAAAAAAAAACACTAATTAGAAAGATTTCTGTGGAATCTAAAAAAACAAACAAAAGTCAGACTTTTAAATACAGATAAGAAACTAATGGTTGCCACAGGGGAGGTGGGTACAGGGTGGAGTGAAGGGGATTAATCGGTACAAACTTTCATTTATAAAATAAGTCATAGAGATGAAAAGCATAGCAGAGGGAATATTGTCAATAATACTGTGATTACATTGTATGGTGACATAATGTGACTACACTTACCATGGTGAGCCTTGAATAATGTACAGAACTGTCAAATCACTATGCTGTGTACATGAGACTAATATATGTCAACTGCACTTCAAAAATTAAAAAAAGAATTTAGACAAAACAAGAAAAGCAAACTGTACAGCTCAGAAATGTATAACTTAGGTCTTAAACTCATTTCCAGCCTAATAGAAAGAAAGGATTCTTTATATTCTTTCATAAATACAAGTTGCTTATTACCTCAAGGTTGAGAAGCCAAAAATCTAGAGGTCTAGATACCTATAGACAGACTGAAAAATGACCTATAAGCTTAGGCATTTAAGGGGTCGTATTTCCCTGTGCTGTAAAGAACACGTGGAAGAGAACTTCATGCTCTGGTCACGTGTTCCCCCATTGGCGAGGGATACTTGTACAATTGAATCATGGGTCTCATTTAGTACAGTAATCACAGCAACAACATTTGGGCTAAAAATATGGAATGCTGGAGTACCTCTTTCAAATATGAGTCATAATAACAAATTATTTTTATTAAAATCTCATAGAAAACCACGTCTCTTTACATATCATTAATTGTAGATACATAACTGCCTTTTAAAATGTCCTCGTGTAGGACCTTATGTATGAAAGATTTAAATTGTGAAATGATAGGTAAAATGACTGCACTGAGTTTATGTCCAAGGTTAGAAAGATTTATGAGTTTTGGTGGAAGTCCCATTTGAAATAATGAAATTAATACCCAATACTTCAAAGGCCAAATGTGCAATGAATGAAACATACGACGTATGTTTAGAGTAGCATTCTGGATGTCCTCCTGGCTTTTGTCTACTTCTGCAAATGCTATCTGATCATTGTACAGAATTCTGTCAGGGCTCACTTGTGTAGAAAAGGAAAGCAGAGAACAGGTTCCCAGATTCTCACTTCACATATTTTGACACAACTCCTGTGTGTCAAGTTTGTGTATCCCTGACTTTGTTCAAAAACAGCAACAACAACAACAACACCACAAAAGCAACTTATGAAACCACATACATTAAGACTCCAAGTACAATAAGCAATAAGTAAGGGTGGGGATGAAAAACAATGCGAGGAATGATGCCAGAACATGCAAACCGCAGAGACCTATATACTTAGTGTGGGTGGGGGAAACATTGGCTCCAGTTTTCTATCAGTCACCAAAGAATGAAAAACCTGGTTACAGTGTCACAAAACAAATACGGTAGCTCAGAAAAAATTACACTTTGTTTTTGTACATAAAGAAAAGAGGTTTTTCTCCAGGGTTTTTATAAAGAGGATACTATATAATTTAATAAGCAATATCTAACAATGCTACTATGCACAACAGAGAATCTCATAGCTGATTCTTCTAGAGGACTTTAATGTTGGTGATGCCATTATACCAAAGATGATCTAAAAAAATATTTTGGAGCGAGCTTATCTTATTGTCAAGAATTGTGAAGGGTTGAGATTTTACCCTATGTGTAAGTTAACATTCCCAGTTCACAAATACTTGCAGGAGACACAAGTCAAAGACAAAGGACAGTTTATTTACTCACAGAAGTAGCATTAACCAAACATCAGCATTTGTTCCCATTCTAGGAGCTCAGCTTATCCATAGAGCAAGGCAAAGAGGTACAGGCGATGCGTATACCTACCACAGAAACTGTCAGCTTAGGGAAACTGAATCTTTGATAATAGGATATGAGCATGTGTTCCCTTTGCCTCAGAGGGAGATGTTACCTTTTTTTACATGGGGCAGTAAACAAACTTCTGTCTTCCAAAGCTGTTTGCCATACAAACACCTTTGAAAAGATGGTCTGGAGCACAGGAAATCATTATGTCTGCTTATACAGTACACAGAAACATGAGGGTCCCTTGGAGAATTGTCCCCCAATGACTGTACATTCCGGGTCATAGTCTAGTTTTCTCTAGCTTGATTCATTTCCATTATCTGGAGGAATTGATGTATTCTGTCTCATCTGACACTTACTCATCATACTGCATTTTTATTGTATTCTAGGCACTAGATACAGTGATAAAACAGGCATGGCACATCCTTTCACAGAACAGAGAGAAAATATAAATATATTTTATGTGCTTTTTGAGAGGTTATTCCTAAATGTTTTCTCAAGAAGGATTTTTTTTGGTAATAGATTTTATATTTTAGAGCAGTTTTAGGATCACAGCAAAATTGAGTAGAATGTACACAGATTTCTCATATACCTGCTCACTATGCCCTCACATATAAAGATACAGCATATATACTTAGCCTTCCTCATTACTAACGTCCCTTACCAGAGTTTGTTACACATTTATCACATTTGTCACAGTTGATGAATTTATATTGACACATCATTATCATCTGGAGGCCATATCTTACATTAGGGTTTATTCTTGGTGTTGTATATTTTATGTTTTTTAAAAAAATATTTGTTTGTTTATTTAGAAAGAGAGAGAAAGACAGTGCAAGACAGAGAGAGAAGGAGAAAGAGACTCTCAAGCAGATTCTGTACTGTCAGTGCAGAGCCTGATGCAGGGCTTGAACTCACGAACTGTGAGATCACAACCTGAACCAAAACCAAGAATCAGGTACTTAACCAACTGAGTCACCAAGATGCCCCTATTTTATGGGTTTGAAAAAAATGTATAAAAAAAGGTTTTCCATGAATATTGATGAAAATTAAGTCAACCTTCTACAATCTCACAAGTAATGGAGTTTCACATTTTTAAACTTACAGATAAATACAAACACAAATGTCAGCAGAGCCATTGGAACCAGGACTTAATGTCAGCATTCTTTTGTGACAAGTGAGAAGCCTAAGGGAGATGCACAAATTACTCCATAGCCTCATCTCCAAAGTACTTATCGTCACAGGATAATTCTTCCTTAAAAGGGCCTTAACACTCCACTGATTACATGATCATGGCCTTGAAGTTTTATCTCATATAGGAAGGTATTTAGAATTCTTCTGGAGTGTTTGTGTACCTCCTCTTTGGGTTGGGACTGACATGACTGAAAACTTTTTGTTCTTTGTGAAGGTGAATTACCTCCTTTGACATGGTCTGTTTCTTTAGGGTGTTTCTTCTCTCTGGTCTGAGGAGACCTCTAATATTTTAATGTCTTCAGGGAATGCTCATTGTTTTACTAGCAAAGGTAACAGAGCCATCTTTTCTGACAAAATAATTGGAGATTGCCCTTTCTTTAATTAGCCCCCAGTCAGTTCCAAACTGCAAATACCTAATGCTAAAGTTGATCAGACTTAGCCTGCGGGCGGGCGGGCCAAGCAGAAGCTGATTCTTAAATTCCATTACCTAACCCTGGGACCAGCCCCTCACACCATTGGAAGAACCAGCCTTCTTTTCAATATTTCTGCTGTGTTTTTTCCCCTCTCAGAAAACCTGTCGTTTCCTGCTAGCACAGTGGCCTCACTGGCTTAACTTGATGGCACTGGCATATAGAAGCCAAGACAGCGGTGCCAGCTGGATGAATGTCCAAATCTGAGTTCGAGAGAGCTGCCTATTCAAGTAAAAAATTAGAGATGAAAAAGACCTGTTAAATAACCCAATCCCTTCCGTAGCCAGTGCCAGAGCATTCCTATGGTGAGAGCTTAGACCTGGCCGGCTCCAAATGACTTTAACAATGTGCCTTCTCACGCTGTTTTTGGAAGATGGGGCTGTCTCTTCAATTTTTCTTTTGGTAGCTTTTTTTGACTAGAATTTTATTTGACTAGCATTATTCCACTTCCCACTTAGTGTTTTGGTTCAGCTACAGCAAACCCATGAAATGAGCTATTTTCAGAGTCAATATAAATGTACGGCTGACATTTCAAGTACTTTATTAACCCTGTTATTCCAGCAATGGGTGTATACTTGGAGCAGGAGACGTAAAGGGGAGAGAAGACATATGCGGGCTTTCAAGGTAGACAAGTGCAATTAGAATCATAGTCCCCTTAGCTGGAGGATATATTTTCTGTCACTATTGTTGTTTTCAGTGACTTTCCTTTATTAAACGCTTGCTGTGTGCCAGGTGCTATGGTTAGTCCTGTCAAAAAGTCCTGCTAGCGAATTTACTTAATTGGTAGTATCATTTCTAGTTTAGAATTTAAAGTTTAGCAATTAAGAGCGAGTGGGTGGCTCAGTAGATTGACCCTTGATTTCTGCTTGGTTCATAATCCCAGGGTCATGGGATCGAGTCCCTGTCAGGCTCTGCACTGAGCATGGAGCCTCTTAAGATCTGCGCTCGCTCTCTCTCTCTCTCTCTCTCTCTCAAAAAACTAAAGTAAAAAACACCAAACTTATATTACAAAAAAGGGTGGAAGTTCTGGAGTTAAACTGCCAGATTAAAACGCCAGCTCCGATGAGGACAAGCATTATGACCTCAGGCCTTTCACTTAACCTCTCTATGCCCTGTTTCTCCATCTGGAAAATGGGGAATGATAATGCCTGCTTGCTAGGTTATTTTGAGGTATAAATGTGTTAATTTATGTGAATTGATCAGATTAATGACTCACAAGGAGCAAGCCCTTGAATTTAAACAATGTTGATGAGCTATAGGTGGAGAAATTTGCTCATAGGCACATAGCATCCAAATTTAAGCTGCATCAGTTCTGTTCCAGAGCCCACCCAAATGAATAACCATTAGAATACACAGGCTTGGTCAGGAGACTAAGCCTCAGTTTTTCTCACTAGTAAATGGGAATAACACTATCTCCTGTATAGCAACTGTGCTGATTAAAATGCAATAATATAGGTAAGGACGCTAATCTAGAGCCTGGCCCAGAGCTGGGGATCGATTAGTAATGTGATTTCTCCATTTCTACATCCATATCTCTAGAATAGATGTATGTGTATGTATCTGTGTGTATATACATTTATATACACTTATGTGTTATGTATAATGAATTGCTATGTAACCAATGACTTACTCTTAAAATTTCCTCATCATATTAGAACTTCAGGATGGTTCAAAGTGTACTTTTACGAGTTTCCTCCCATTTAAAAGAAGAATTGGATTGTTTTAGTAGATAATTAAAAACAGTTTCCTTCCTAACAAGGTTTTCCTTCAGTTCCAATGGTTTTGGGTATGTCTTCTCTGGATTTTTCAAAGTAGTTCATCAAATGGTTAAGAATTGCCTAAATACTTGTTCTCTGACAAATATAGATTGACCAAACTTTCAATTTTTCTCTCATAGAGAGAAGAGACAGTTACAATCTAACAGAGAGAAATGTGATGATATGTTTTTGCTGTTGTGCCTTTTTCTTTTTTTTTTTTTTTTTTGGTGTGTGTGGGAAAGGGTGTGATGTCATTTTGTCTCCACCCCCTGTGAGTAAGCCCTCAGCACGGCTAAGTGCTGCTGCCCGCCTCTGTCACTGGGAGACAGTCCACTTAAACGCAGCTCCAGGGCTGCGGGACACCCACCAGCGTTACTTCCCGTGCGCGGTGGCAAATACAACATGCTCTCCAGCTTGGGGTGTCTACTTCTCTGTGGAAGTATTACACTAGCCCTGGGAAATGCACAGAAATTGCCAAAAGGCAAGTAGCTCTGATGTTTTGTGTTTTAAAAATAATTTTTAAGAGATACTGGTTTTTAAATGTCGATGTTAAATGTGATCTACTTTTCCAGGTGGGGGGAATACAGTTATTCTGTGGAATCAGCATTCAAATGCGTGAAGAGTTGCTTAAACTTTTACTTTTTTCCCCCTCTGTTATTTATTTTTCAACTGGATCTCTTGAATGCAAAAAATGAAGACCAACTTCTTATTAGGTTTAACAGATGTTTACAGTAGCTTGAATGCTATGGATTCAAACTACAGTATTTGGATATTGAATAATATGTGGATGGGGTTTCTAGTCTGTTAAAAAGAGTTGTTTGGTGTTTTCATTCTCCTTCCCAGGGACCAAATGAGTACTGAGTTTAGGTTTAAAACAAGCTAATTCTGAAGCTTTGAATGGTATAGACCTCACACGTACTTGCTTGCTAATTGGGGTTTGAGAGTCTCCAGTCAGGGCACACCAAAGTAAGGTCATGTGTTAATTCGTAGACACTTCTCTCCAGGGGAGTTTGGAAGAGGGTTTGGTCTGCTGTGTGGGACACTCCCCCTTTTCCTGGCTAAATTGCTCTCATTTTAGTGTTGGTATTTTGTTTATAAATGCCATCAAAAGAAAATTAAAATTTCTAAATTTAGATCCTAAAATCAATCTTTTGAGTCTATCAGCACCAAAACAAGAGCTTGCCTCTCTCCTATCTTTGAACGTGAACGTTGCATGAACTTTTTTTTTGTTTCTCTGCAAAGGCGCTTTCTAAGCCAACTCCAGGTCAGGGAAGGCTTTTTATGGCTGCAGACTGTTGTAGTCAGCAGGATTATGAAAAACAGACTGGAACTTACTATACGGTTATGATGGAAAATATTGGGAGTAATGTCTTATCCAAAACCTGGTGTGCATAGGGTCAGAAAGAGAGGGTGTTAGTGTCAGAATATCCAAAAGATCCTTCCTGGGTCCTCCCTCTGGGTTGTGTGTTCCCAAATCATCGCGTCCCAAGTGAAAACTGTTCTCTCCTCAGTGTGATAAGTGAAACTTGAATCCAGAATGTGAAGGCTGAAGGGTTGGGCCAGTGGATATTTCACAGGGTGATGTAAAAAGCAATAAGTAGGGCTAAGTAAACCTTAATTCTCATCAGATAATTATGCAAAACTAAAAAAATAAAAATAAAAACACACACTGTTAGATCTTTTGCTTCTATCAAGAATATTGTTCCTTGATCATTGTAAAAACGTTTAAGTGTAAATCAATCATGAGGCAGAAGCATGTAGAATGAATTGTTCTTCCTGCTGAAATATTTAACAAGGACACGTCATTTGAGAAAAGTCTGGAGTTTTCTCAGGCTCAGTACCTACAGATGGTTTTATTTTACCTCCTATTCACTGTATAGGGATGATAGCCATAATTTTGTTACTGCAGACTTCGGCAAATTCCAAATGCTTTAATTGTCATGTTGCAATCATTGGATACAAATCTCTTGACACAGTTTTCCTTTATTTGTTATAGTTAAAAAAAAAAAAAAAAAANCCTTGCACTTTAATCTGAAGAATTTTCACCCAGGCTTCCTTTGTAATTTTAAGAAATATCCATAGTGTTGGTAATTGTTAAAAAAAAATTGTTAAAAATAATTCTATTATAAAATAACTGGCAAGTCCCCTTGTTTTTATTTCTTTATTATGGAAGCCATACAGGAACTTTCTTTTAGCTGAAGTCACTTTTCTCAAACTGTGTTCAGAAATAGGTGTGCTGTCCTCAAAAGGGGGGCTGGGCAGGCATCTGCTTTCCACCAATAACTTAAGAAGACTTCTTGCTTTGTCTTCTTTTGGGGAGTCACAACAGATGTGAGAATTTCACCGGTTCTGAAAATTACTCAGTAAAGAACCCTGCCCAACATTTTTAACCCATCGTTTCTCAAACTCATTTGACTAAAAAAAGAGTCCTTTTTTTCTAGTGAAATAGCTATAATATCTTGCTAGGGGCTTGTCTTGCACAGAACACATTTGGGGAAATGCTGAGCTAAACAAGAACAAGGTAGGGATAAAAAGGTTTTCTTCTTTCCTACTTAAGAGTTATATATCGTTTGTGATTTAAGAAGAGGATAGAATTTTGAAGCTAGAGAGGACATTAATGGTTAAGTGAGTGGCTCCCGGACCTTTAAATTTATGGACCAGTGAAAATACATATATTATTTTTAATATCAAGATTCCATTATAGAAGACATACTTGAATTGTGTGAGGATGTTCAAAGAGGAACCAAAATCCCTAGAGTTCATAAAAGCAAGCCATTTTAACAGGTTCAAAAATAAATGAATTTATACAAATAAGTGTGCTGTTTTTACTTTTCTCTTCACCATAAACGAAGGAATATTTCATCACAGGCCAATATTTGGGAGCCACTGCCCTAGCTTAACTGTTTATTTTACAAATGAAAACACTCAACGGCAGGAGAGTTCGTGACTTTCCCCCATCTATGAAGGACCAGGACTGGATCCTGGGCTTCTGACTTGAAAACCATGTTCCACCCTGTTTCCTGCCTGGTAAGCAGGCTTCCCTGCCTCAAACCTTAGGAGTTACATTGTGCAGTGCGTGTGTGAAGGCTACCCTTCACCTGAATATAATTTTTTCCTGAAAATATCATAACCATTATCTTAATTATAACATTTTCCCAAGAACATAGCCTATGTACATATACATACACACAAACACACACTATATATATGTAAAATTGACATGTTTGTGTGTATATATATCTATAGTTATATATATATGCATGCTATATATGTATGCTGGGTATTTATAGGAAAAAAATTTTTTTTTTAAATTTTTTTTTTCCTAAGAGAGAGAGAGCGTGAGCACGGGAGGGTCAGAGAGAGAGGGAGTCACAGACTGAAAGAGGCTCCAGGCTCTGAGCTGGCAGTCAGCACAGAGCCCGATGCGGGGCTCGAACCCACGAACCGCGAGATCATGACCCAAGTGAAAGTCGGACGCTTAACCGACTAAGCCACCCAGGCGCCCCGGAAAAAAATTTTTTTAATAAGATATCATTTGTCCTTGTCTTATTTGTTCCTAGGTACCCTTAGCGTACCTAGCCACATACTTGGTTACAGAAAATAAGACATTGGAAGAGTCCTTCTTACTTTTCAAAAGCTTAGAGTAAAGTAAGAGACTATTATTAATGGGTCTCTTCTCTCTACAACTTAATGAGTATGTGTTTTGGCAACTCATTTGCTTTTGCTAAACTCAGTTTTCTCATCTGTAAAAGGGGAATAATGATAACTATCTCATCATGTTTTAGGATTAAATGAGATGAAATATCATGTTAATTGGCTCATAGAAAAGTGGATCAATGTTAAAAAAAATAGGTATACCATAATTTGTGAACTTGTGTCCAAACTGTCAGATGAATTCTTGTAGGGCAGTAAATTTAGGTGGCATGTTTTTGGCAGAAAGGTGGGTCAAGAGAATTAAGTGTCGCTCTACAGACAATGAGAGAACACCTCTTCTGTACTCTAGGCTGACCATGGCCAACCCAATGGCTGTTTGATTGTCAAGATCAAACATTGCTCTTCTCTATGGAAAGCTGCACCTTTGCCTTAGGATAAGCTTTCCCTGGGGATTGGTAAGACTTTACAGAGCTTCTTGGAGAGATCCCTTGAACTTGTTTTTCAGGAAGAGAATTAAACCATAACATACAGGCTCTGAGAAGAATTACCACATTGTTTGACACCTTTGAAAGCCTCTGTGCTCCAGCTACCTCTTGGAATCTTTATTCTTGGCACCACAGAACTTTTCTTCCCCCATTGCATACGAGGCTAGGATAAAAACCACAGAGAACAATATGTAGTGAAGGGAGCCAACAAAAGCTTATAATGGGAGCTCTCTGCAGAAACTCCTGTGTATGGAAGATTGTAATCAGCCAGCAGGCAAAGGCTACTATTTCTAAAGAACTCTATCAGTCCTGAAGCACGTGTGAGGAAAATCACAGAGGAACATCCAAGATACTGGTGTAATCAGATAGCCTGGAGGCATAAGCCTCTTGGGTGTGACTCTTGGCATGTAGCAGAGGGAAGGGACAGCTGGCTCTTTGCCTCAGGTTCTTACCTGACAGAGTAGATAGAAATCACTGATTCCAAGGACATAAAACAGGGGCAGATGTTTTATGTTTTAATAATAACAATAATTGTCATAGTTATTAATAACTTATAGATAACATTTTTTGAGCTCATATTGCCTGTGGTAATTTAAGGCTAAATATTTTTAATGTGGAAAATCTAAATTCTCTTTTTATTTAAAAATATTTTTTATTTATTTCTAGGAGAGAGAGAGACAGCGTGAGCAGGGGAGGGACAGAGAGAAAGGGAGATATAGACTCTGAAACAGGCTCCAGGCTCCGAGCTGGCAGTCAGCACAGAGCCGACGCGGGGCTCGAACCCACGAACCGCGAGATCATGACCCAAACGAAAAGTCAGACGCTTAACCGACTAAGCCACCCAGGCGCCCCAAGGAAAATCTAAATTCTCAAAGCTTCCTTGTAAAGCAGGTATTTTACAGTGCATAAAATTGTGCCCAGAGCATTTAAGCAATTTGCCCAAAGTCACACAGACAGCAAGTGGCAAAAGACTATACCTATCCTTAATTTTCATGTAATATCAGTTGCCTGCTTTGTGTGAAGATATACTAATTTATTTAAATAACAAATTATATTTCATGTGTATATGGAGCACTGAGGCTAGGAATACACAGCGTGGCACCTGTCTTTAAAGAGCTGACCAGTTAATGGGGGAGACAGGGATATAAAGGGATAATTACAATAGAGTGAGATTATCCTTCACTTTAGGTGAAGCACACAGAGCTTTGAGAACAGCCAGAATGACCCACCCTGCCAGGAGGGATCAAGAATTACGAGAGGATAAAGTACTTAAGTAGAGGCCTGGAAGACAAATACAAGTTGGTGCAAGGAAGAGGATGGCTGGGAGGTGAGGGGCCTTCCCAACAGAGGAAGCTGCATGGCTAGACCACAGGCAACCCCGGGTGCCAGCGCTCAGCAAGCGTTAAAGTACTCAGAGAAGAAGCCAGGACTGGGAAGTCCACACAACTGTGGACTTCCTTGTCTCTATTTGCCCAAGACTGAGTAACTCGCCAAGATTGATTAGAAACAGGAAATAGAAGCTTGTCTTTGGAGATGGGGACTCCTGTGTCTTGCTCTGTAAACTTTTCCAGACACTCACTGGGGGTCTGGCTTTCACTTTCCATGGATACCTCCCAATCTTACTTTGACAAAATTTTATGTGTCACTGCGGTGGCCCAGTCCATTTCCCAAAAAGGTGATTGATATTTGTGAGGGGCTGGAGAAGATCTCTTCCATCTTAGGGCAGGGAATTTGGGGGGTGGGATATTACTGGGGAGTGCAAAAGAAGTCTGCTGGGTAGGATTCTGCTTTTAATAAGTGATGTATATGTACTGGTGTCACTATACAATAGTATATTCGAAAACATGGCTCCTCTGCTAAAAGGAAACAAACACTTTGAAAACTATGGGAGAATTATTTTAGCATCTTTGTCAGGTCCAAAGTTTCTTGGCAGTTTTATTGATTGCTTTGTCTCTTCAAGGAGTGTTTATTGAGCATCTATTAGGTAAAAATGAGATCCAGCCCTTATAATAAAATAACCCTATAGTAGGGTTTGATTAAATACAATTTTTTTTTTTTTGGTGCTAAGTCTATCACATATAAGACCTAAGGTTTAAAAATTAAGTTCTCCTGTGTTAATTATATATTCACTACTTTCGTTCAGTTTTATAGACTGCTATATCAGACTATGAGATATTGAACAGTAAGGAATTTTAGCTTTTCTCCCTCTTCACAGGGAAACAGTTGAGAAAAGGAGACCTTATCTATACTGTATTATAGAAAAGACAGCTAAAATGTTTTTGTTGGCTAAATGTGAGTTGGCAGAAGGTTTCTCTAAGACAAAAGTGAGGTATCCAATAAAGAGAGGGTCATTCAGGAGATGAGGCCCACTGTTCTATCTGGATTACTGTCTTCAGAAAGATTTTCCTTTTGCCTATTTCTTGCTTGCCATTATAAAAGTAGGTGTAAAAAAGAATGTTGAAAGTAAATATATGAACTTATAAGAGTGATCTAAGAATAAATGTAACATTGAAAAATAAATAGAATAATCTAAAATGAAAGATATTAGAATAGTAAAATAAAAGTGTAAAAATAAATAGTATCAGCTAAAGAAGGAACATGTTACAAATAGAGTATCAATGGTTTCACTGAATACATTCTGTTAAAATGACATTTAAAAATATGTTAACAATTAACCAAATTACTCTGTAGTGGGCATGGCATTTAATGCATGAGTTATCTCATTTTATCCTCACACCTATGAAGATATGTTATTATTTTTCACATTTTGCAGATGAGAAACTAAGCCTAAAGAGTTTTTTTAGTTAACTATTTAAAATGTTCTTTTATACTTACTTATTTTGAGAGAGAGGGACAGAGTGTGAGCAGGATAGGAGCAGAGAGGGAAACAAAATCTGAAGAAGGTTCGAGGCTCTGAGCTGTCAACAAAGAGCCTGATGCAGTGCTTGAACTCATGAACTGTGAGAGCATGACCTGAGCTGAAGTCAAATGCTCAGCTGACTGAGCCACCTGGGTGTTCCTCGTTTGTTAGCTAACTTTTGGTGCACAACAAACTACCACAAAATCATCAACTTAAATGACACATATGTATTATTTCACAGTTGCTCTGGGTTAGAAGACTGAGTCTGGCCTACTTGGGTCCTGTCCTCACTGTCTTTCACAGGCTGCAGTAGAAAACTGGGCAGGACTAGGATCTCATCTGAAGGTTTGACTGGGGAAGGGTCTACTTCCAAGTTTTTGTGGTTGTTGGTAGAATTCAGACCTCTGGCAATTGACCAGAGGTCACCTCAATTCTTTGTCATATGGGCCTTTCTATTATGTCCGCTTGCTTCATCAAAGTGTCCAAACCCAGATTAATTTGCAGGCAAGATAAAAATTACAATTTTATGTAGCCTAATCATGGAAGTGAAAGCCTATGACCTTTTTCATATTATATTGGTTAGAAACAAGTCACAGGCCCTGTCACATAAGGTGTTTACACAAGGGAGTTAATACCAGGAGATAGGGGTTATTGGGAGTTATCTTAGAGCTTACCCACTACAAAATGGTCAATGGCTACTACAGTCATACAGCTAGTAAGTGACATATCGAAACTATGAATATAGGAAATCTAACTCCAGAGAATGTACTGGTTTGAGTATTAATATCTATCTACTTTCCATAGAATTCAGGCTTTAGTGGAAGATCCCCAATAGGCGTGCTGTCAGTTTGCCTCTTTCCATGGTTAAGGTCTAGGAAATTCTTGGACTAGAATTCTAGGAAATCCCTGAGAATTGAGATACATAAGTTAAGAGTACAAAGACTTAACATAAATATTTGGGGCACAATTTTATGTGTGCAAGAATCCAGCCAATGCCTAGATTCCTCTGCGGCACATCAAATGTGGTCAATCCCATGGAGAGGGATATGCAAAGTAAATTCTCCCCAAATAGAAACCATGCTTTTCATTGTAAGACTTAGATGCCACCATCTCTCACCCAAAAAGAGAAAACATAAGACAAAGAAAAAATTTTCCTTAACAAAATGTACAGATATTAAAAAAGTAACCCCTATTGAATTGATGACACAGTCCCTATAAAATGTGCTTCTGAAACATCAGTGAATGGTTCCTCTAGTACATGGAGGAGTTGCTATCAGGTTGAATTAAGAAAGGAGGAAGAAAGTATATTTGTATCAGTGGATGTGATGGAGACAACTGGGTGAACAAAAGGAGCTTTTTTCAGATCCTTTTTGCTGTTAATAAAACAATTCTTCCATATGCTCTAGGTATCAAAACACCAAATTTAGGTTGTACACAGGCTGTCTTCTTAATATGGTATCCAGAACCTCATAGAATGTTTAATACTAACATACCCTGTGTGGCTTTTTTTCTCATTCCCACAGTCTCTTCTTGTGTTGGGATTGACCCAAAGGTCTAGGAGGTCCATGGTAAGAAGGGTAAACTTCATAGTCTGAGTCTACTTTGTTGAAGTCCTATGGATAGGAAGGCTGAATCAGGGCTTACTCTGCTGCTTATGTTAGTTTGGGGTCCCTACCAAGAACCTTCCACAGTGAGAATTTTAGAGTGTACTGTAGGTTTCCCTGGTCTAATAAAATCCTGACTTGTATTCCCAGTGATTTTGATAGAAATTTAGGAGCCTTAAAGCTAGCCTGAGGTTTTTAGGCTCTTCTGGTGTAGCAAGTTATGGAGTCAGCTAATGTTTCTCCGTGAGAAGTCCTGAAAAGGAGGTGGAAGATGTGATGCCTTCTTAGAAGGTTCATTATTGTTCTCAGTCACAGACTGTACAACTAAAGTCTATGCATTAGAAAACCAGATCGAGTCTACCCACTCCAAACACCTGCAGGTCAGATTAGAAATTAATTTTGCATAAAGTTGAGGTCTAGTTCAAGCTTCACAGATGACATAACGATTCAATGTTTTCTTTTAAAGCAAGGTTAGCTCTGTGTACAAATACTATTACATCGATTCTGATCGTTGTAACCCTCATTGCACATTAGAGTAACTAGAAAGCTTCCAAAAATATCAGTACTGTTCTGCTTCCCTACTCAGTTACGATTCTATTGGTCTGGAGTGGGAGAGTTTGAACATTTCTCAGGTGGTTCCACTATGACCAGAGTTGTGAACTACTGATCTACAGTTTTGAAAATTTGTATGTGTAAGTGCTTGATAAATCTTTCTAGATGCATGCAGAGTAAAATTTAAAAGTTGGAAGTAAACTATTTTGCTATATAAGTTTTAACATCAATTCAAAGACAATTTTTATTTTTTTGCTGCTTTGTTCTGGAATTTTAAAGCCTTATTTGGAAAATTTTTGAGACTCCCTTCTCAGACTACATAGAATAAGGAAATGTTTAAAATTGAGATTAACATCCTTTTTTGGTGTTAGAACATAAGTACTAATCCTCCTTTCACAAAATGTCAGAAGGTATACTCTGGTTTCTCTTCAGATCGAGTAAATCTTTCGCCTTTTACAAAATGTCGGAAGGTATATCTGAGAAACTGTGGCTGGTTGTGTTTCTCAGGACTAGACTTAAATGTATTCATTCTTTCATTTCATTGTCATTATTTTTAAAAAGCAATATTAGGATTATAAAGATGAGTGAGACATTTTCTGCCTTCAAGGCGTTTGAGAAAGTTGTACTTAAAACTATTTGGCCACAGAAATGTGATTTTCTTTTAGATGAAACTGTTGGTGTCTTAATTCTTTAATCTTAGCTAACACACAATATTTTCAGGAGTTAAGCTATTCCATTGTGTTGCCATGCACTAGCTTTAAGTGATATACATAAAGAAGAAAAGAAATGAATTAATATAGTATATTAAGAATAACAAAGTACCCCCTTAATCTCAGTTAGTGCAAAATATAGGAGTTAAGCAAATGTTCAATGAATTTCCCTATTCAGAAGGTCCAAGTTACATGAATCACCTTTGGATATGCTTTCTTTAATTGTGTACATTTACCGCATACAGTCCAGCTCATCTTTTTTCCGTTTTATGTTAAGGATAATTTGTGAGTCCATAGGATGGCTTATAATCTGAAACATCTTTGAAATGTATTCCACTGAATTTCCAATAAAATGAAAGGTCTTTCCTCTCTGAGTGGAGAATAAATCCTTGCTAACAAGATGATGTCCAAATGGAGTTTCAGACTTCCTTTCTCCTTAAATGCCATTCTTTGATTTTTTCCATTCTGTTAACTGATAAGAAGACATTCTGGTTTTCCAGGGGCCCTGCTGAGAGTCCACTGTGTGCACGTGTGTGTGGGCGTGCGAGACCTAACAGGCCTTCCTTTTCTGAGAGCAGCAGAAGGAGGAGTTTAGGGCAGCTGCCAAAGTCATGCTGGCAGAGACCTCTGGAATTCAGTTCTTGTTACAGATATGCCAGCAGGGGATACAGGACAGACTTTGCTTCTCCTTTCACTTTCCCAGATAGAGTTAAAGTCTCTCCAGCTAGTAAGTGCAGGACAAGGGATCAGATGTTGGAAGAAGAACCCCTCCTTCTCTCTGCTGGCTCAGCCTCTTCAAACACCCCAATGATCCTATTATCACAGAATAATTACATAATTACTCATATATTTTTTTTACCAGAATTAGAGGGAAAATGGTACTTGCCATGTTTTTTCATTGAGGTTTAGTCTGTAGTTTCATCGTGCATTGAAATGGTCAATACTGAACAACAGCAATGGGGGCTAGTGGGCAAAGTGCAGAAATTAATGTGAGTCTGAGCAATTGACCTTACCTCACTGAAATCAGATCTGCTTCCCTGACAAAAGGGAATAATAAAAATAACAGTTCTCTTTTTAGCTTCCGCTAATAAATAATAGTAGGGTGACTTTAATGGATTCTTTTGTGGTAACTTTCCTAACCTGAATAAGAGGGGATGTGAAGACTAGACGCATTTTCGAAAATTCTCTACCTGCCATGGCAGCTAGAGGTCTAGAAGACTTCCTAGATGCTCTAGTTTCCTGGACCCTTCCGGAAAAGATGCTGAGCTGCAAGAGTGCTCCATTGCTGAGTATCAGAGTTTCCTGGGCCTGGGCCTGTAGTGGGTTGGCCTCACAGTGACACAGGGACTGAGGAGAAGAACCACAGCACTGTGGATTTTTAAGCATAAATCTTGCCATTAGCATACTGCTCCTGTTCCTTTGTTCAATTATCTGCAGTGGGTTGGAAGGTCCTGCTCAGAGCAGATTTACCTGTTACTGTGAAAGATTTGGGAGCACAAGTTGTGGTCCCTGGTCAGTTGTATCTCCACATACCCTTGGGATGCAGTTCTGTGTGACTTGAACTCCCCCTGGATGCCTGCTACCAACTGTCCAACTCTCAGGTACTGTTGGTCTGAGCGCCACCTAATGAAACTTTTTTTCTTGCTCTCTCTTTTTCTCCCTAATCTTCCTTTCTTTCAACCTCATTCTCACCCCCCACCCCCGCCGCCTTCCTCCCACTTCTCTCCTTTCCTCTTTTTCCCTTCTGTAAATACCAAAGGAGTCCTTAGAATAGTCTCCTGGCTTCCACCCCCAGCCCCTTCTGCAGGCCACGTTGGCCCTCATTTTCACCTCACAGCTGACTCCTTATCTGTTCAGATACAGCAGGAATCACCCCGTTGGAAAACAGTGCACACTTCATAATTGTTTCAAGTCAGCAGTGAGTGCTTCTAATGTCATGCTAAATGTTCCACTTGACTGAAAATATTGCGGTTTCCCACTCATTTGTCTTGGCATTGGGATGCTTGCAAGAAGCACAAATTTACATTAATCTGATAAGCTCTGTGCCTATCAGATTGAACAAACCATAACTGTATATTAACACCAGAGTTCATTCTTAAATGGTTTTGAAGATGGCATACGTTATCATTATCTCTTGAATTATGGCACCAACATAAGCATGATAAAAGCCAGATAGCACAGTGATATTTTAAGGTCACTTTTCTATTTATTCCTGGATTTTTATTCCATTGTAGTTGCTGGAGTTTGATATTTTTAAGAACTTGCAGAGAACTTTGCTGTTTTCCAGGGGCTCATTGAGTTGGATCTTAAGTTTAAATGCCATGTTTCTCTCCATTTCATTGGTATCCAACATTTCCATGAAACGGAGTTTCTGTGTCAAGTGTCCTCTATGAAATGTGATCCTTGAATTGGCCACTGGATCACAGTTGCAGGCATTTAATACCATTAATACCATTTCAATGTGCCAGTCTCCCTCTTTGATCTCTGTTTCTCTGCTCCCCCTTCGCTTTGCTATACTCAACAGATGACTTCCAAGTTTTTCGCTCACTCTTTACAACCTCCTCTTTTTCGCTTTCATGTATTTTTTCAAGTTTTTACCCTTGTGCTTGGAAGACATCCACCATCTCTGCCATGGAAATTTTATATGTTCTACCGGATTTTAGACTTTTTCAACCATGACCTACAATAATAATGACTAGTGAAAAAAATATATATGTAAAATTAGGTTTCCAGATTCAGTTGTGTGTGTGCTTACACACATATGTGTCAAGCTGCATTATTGTCCTGGTTCTCCTTAAGCTACAAATTGAAAACCAATAAATGTGAAATAGATGAAAGACCTAGAAATGGGTTAAACTTGTCATGATACATCACTGATTTTTGATTGTTCAACATACTGGTATTGCTGTGATGTAGGGTTTTGCTCTTATGTGGAATAATCTAGTTAAAACATCTTTACAGTCTTTCACTGGAACAAGTGATTATTTTTATTATCCTGTTTTGGAAATAGTAACTCAAATTTTAAATATTGATATTACAACTCAATCACCAGAAAACCTAATTAAAAATATTCTTGAATCACTTAAAGAAGTAACAATATTTCATAGTCCTGGTTAGTAAAAATTCCTTCTCCATATACTCTTGGCAAGAAATCTTTCACAATATTTCATAAACATGTCAGTGCTTTCAGGTGCCTTTCTCAGCTCTTTACAAAGAACGCAATTTAGTTTTATAATCCTCTAAATTTGTCAGCTGAATTGCATTATATAACACTTGTTCTTAATCGGCCATTCATTCCAAGCATCTGTTTTCACTTATATCAGAAAATTAAGACAACAAGTATTGACTGTGCTGTTTTCCAAAGTCATTCTAACCCATGCTCACACGTCATCTGTAAGGTTTTTGTGGTGTCCCAGAAACGTCCATTTCAAACATTCCTTTTCATAGCCAGAGGTTCATAGGCCACAAAGGGACCACAGACGTTAACACTAAATAAACTTCCTGAAAATTATATTATCAAATAATTTAAAAGACATTAAAGGATAAGCATTAGCAGAGTCAAAGTCTTTTTAGGGATATTTCTTTCTAGGCACTTTCTTATTTTGTGGGAGTGTTTGCTTCTTTTTCTTTTTTCTTTTTTTTTTTAAGGGGAGGAACATGTACCTCCATATACCTTCGTTAATCTGCATTGAAACTAGAGTCTCTCTCCCACCTATTCTTCCTTATGGTACTTGCATCTTACAACCATCCACAGGCCCCGGTTGTAGAAAATGGAAATAGGAAAAGAAAGCTGTGAATTTTGTTTTATTGAGACATAAGTGTTTAGCAAACCTGGAGATAATAATTCTCAGACTATATTGAGGAGCACGGAATCATTAAGTGCAGTTGTGTTTAAGCTCAAGTGAGCATCAGAATCATCTAGAGGGCCTATTAAAACTCAAAGTACTGGATACCATCCCCTGAGTTTCTGACTCAGTAGATAAGAGATCAGGTGGCCCCAGAGAATCTGCATTTCTTACCAGTTTCCAGGTGATGCTGGTGCTGCTGGCTGTGGGACCATATTTTTGCAAACCACTGATTTAGTGAATCTGTTAAGTATGCACAGCCTACCTTCCCCAATGCTACCCTTCACGCCCCTTACTAAACTCATACCAGATTCTGATTCAGTAGGTCTGGTTTTAGCAACCATCACTGCTAATTCTGCTGACATTAACTATGTATAGAGAAATAATACTCATCTTTTTATGTAAACAGCACCAAGCACTGAGACACTAATTTGAAGAATGTGGTTAAGAGGAACTTAGCTAGCTTACTATAGTTGTATAAACTTGAAGAACCTGTGGCTTTCATTGTTCAGTATATGATACATGTCTGCAAAAAATTATAGTTTGGGATAGTAAGGTCTCTAGCTCTAGTGATGAACTGCCATTATACCTAGAAACCACCTTTCCCATACCTGGCTGGAGCTCTGAGCAGCATTCACCATTAATGTAACCTTGTTTGTTTAAAACTGGGGCTGAAAAGTTTTTGGTGACATTATGACATATTAGTGAGAGTCATTCACTTGTGTATATGTACAATAAAGTTAATGCTTAATATTAGCCTGAAGCATCTGTTAAGTGTAACTCAAGCTTAAGAAATCCCACTATAAAGTATGAACAGTTTACCAGGTCAATAATGAATGATACAGTTGAGGAAACTAAAGATGAATTTGATACTTCACATAAAAGTGCTTTGTTATTTTGACTTACATAGATGGTTGTCCAGCTTCTATTATTAAATATTAGCTATGGCATTTCTATTTGGCAGCTAGCTGAAAACACTGTGTATGTAGCTTTCAGGTTAGAGTTTCTTTTCTTAGTTCTGAGAGTCCATAAAACTCTTGAAGTTGTATGTAAAGTAGTGTACTTATGGGTATATACCCTTTGGAGGGTATTGGTCCTTGGACATAGAGATGCTCAAAGAAGTCTAAAAGCCAGTAAAAGTTAAGAACCAAAAATCTAGACAGATGTCTTTTGCCAAGTTAGAATTAGGATGTATCAAGTGAGTGGCCGGAAGGATTACTACTATGTGCATAGAATACACAGAAAGGGCTCTGAGATGGTTCATTAAAAATATCAAACTTCACAACTAAGATACGAACAGTTTGTTTTATGCAACTGGTTTTGTTGTGATGCAAAAACTTAAATATGGATGTATAGTATTCAAATGACCCTCAGTGATCCCCATCCCCGGTATTCATGCCTTTGTAGAATCCCCTCACACACTGAATCATGGCTGGCCTGTGTTCCATTAGCATAGAGAAAAAGTAAAGTAAACATGTGTGACTTCTGAGGCTAAGTAATAAAAGACATTGCAGTTCACACCTTGTTCTTTCTCGTGGATCACTCAATCTGGAGAAATCTTGTGGAGAGGTCCACGTGGTGAAGAGCTGAGACTTCCTCATCATAGCCAGCACTAATTTGCTTGCCATATGAATGCACCATCCTAGAAGTGCATCCTCCAGCCCCAGTCAAGCCTTCAGATGATTGCAATTCTGGTCAATATCTTGACTGCATCTCATGAGAGATTCTGAATTATAAGAAGTTTCTTCTTGATCCATAGCAACAATGTGGATAATAAATGCTTGTTGCTTAAGCCTCTAGGCTTTGGATTAATTTATTATACAACAATAGATAATTAGCTTAGGGAGTGACTTTTTATTGCAATTTAAAGGATGATTTAAATGGAGTAAAAATAGAATGACAAATACAGATAATTTTGTTTATTGGCACATGACTTTGGAAATATAATTTTGCCTACAGGCAAAAGATAAGTGGAAATAAATTCTGAGGATAATTTTGGATCTGTTACCAAAAAACTGGGCATAAATGCTGACCAAAGAATGATTGGAAACAATATGTGAACGAATATCCTTTTAAAATAGTCATAGAAAATGTTTGATAATTTAGAACATTTTAAAGACCAGGTCTTCTGAGGCCTTAATAGATGGCCTTGACTTTCATTCCAGAGGCCATTTCAGGACTGGCCTCAGGCCGAGGGTGGGTTTGTATTGGTTCTGCTCTGGTTTGGGAAAGTCGACCTGTGCCCAAGACAGCTTAAAGAGAAGCAGATCAAGATCCACCCTGTAGCTGACCTACATCCCTGAATTCCCCGGAGGAGCAAATGGGCTTCCTGGGACAAACTCAGATAAGGCCAGGGTCTTATCTCCTTGGCCTTTGGCCTTAGCTTTAACCTCATGCTAAAGTTTATGCCATAGCATTCTTCATGTAATTATATCTTCAGGATAGGCATTTGTGAAATTTCTTATCTTATATCACCTAATGCTATAATGGGGGGAATAAAGATATAAAGAAAAATAATGGTTACAGTTCATGTGGAGTTTATACCCTAGCAAAATAAATGAACTAAACAGGATACTATAGTGTAATAAATGCTCAAGCTATATCTGACCTATCATATGCTTCATTAATGATTGTGTTTAATGCTTAAGCTGAACTCACTCCCTTCAAAAACACCATTGTTTATAAAATGATCACAAAGAAGAATCACAGACACTTTTCATCAGTTGCTAAGACCTTATTAACAAAGCATGTAACAAAACATAAAATTGGGTAAGCAGTTTCTATCCAGTTGGCCTGTTCCTTGGCCAGTCAATATCTGTGTCTCTTGGATGATATAGGTCACAAGGGATAAGCAGTCTTCCTGCTTAGCCCCTCTTCCCAAATCAAATTCCAGTCTAGATCCCAAGTCCTTTTTACTAATATGTATCATCATCCAAGGAATTACAAGGCTCCATGTGGCCTCTTGTTTTCATGCAGGTTCAAGGCACTGTGGACTTGACCTTCCCAGAGCCATCTTATCATAGTTGCCAAGGAAGGGCTGTTTTAGCAGGAAAAACAGCTCATTTCCTACCACTCCTTTATCCATCATCAATGAAGAAACCTAATTAAGCAAAACATTCAGGCTTTGGAAGCACACTGTACTAGGGAAGGGTGCTATGACAAAAAAGTCAGGGAAGGCCAAAACATTGAGACAAATCTGAGACCATCATCCAAACAGGCAGGCTGCCACCAGAAGGGTCTCAGCTGTGACTGGAGATCAGCTGTTTTAGAATCCTTTTTCCACTCTGTCCTGGGAAGCGGAGGACCCCCTCATCCTCACTGGCTCTTCTCCTCCAAGGCAGTAGTGGTACTCACTCCTAAGTGACTCCTTGGACTCATTCATTAAAAGTGGGGGCATATTGCTTTTAGGTTCCATTTTGTCATCTTGCTTCAGTGTTTTATTACAGTATAAGAAAACAGGGAAACAACTTTCAATGATTAAATGCTTTTATCTACATTCAAATGTAAAAAGTTTTTACTTTCTCAGTGTCTTTCTCTGTTTTTCAAAGATAACATGATTATAACCTTATTCCTTAAGAAATTCCCTATACTGTTATTAATATACCTAATTTTTAAAGGATCTTCAGATCAACATATTAAAAGTAACTAACTTCTTATCAAATAGAAGAAATAGCTTGCATTGGCTGTCTGGAAACAACTCACCTGTTGTATATTAGAGAGAGAATCTCAAACACCATCTTGGGCAGGTCTGACTTTTAAGAGTACCCCTCTCTTGGAATACCTATTGTTACATCCTGCACCCTAAAATGTGACTCATTTTAACATTACTTTAGCTAATTAGAAAATATTCTTCTGTAGTCATAGCTTAATCTAGAGGACAGATGGAGCATCTGGGTGGTTCAGTCAGTTGGGCATCCAACTCTTGATTTCGACTCAGGTCATGATCTCACAGTAGTGGGACTGAGCCCTGTGTCAGACTCCATGCAGAACATGGAACTTGCTTAGGATTCTCTCTCTCTCTCTCTCTTTCCCTCTTCCCTTCACCCCTGCTTTCATGCTCTCTCTCTATAATAAAAAAAAAATCTAGAGGATAGACAGCTTTCATTTTTCTTTCAAAATTTAAACACACTGTGAGAGAGGTCTCTGTTTTCTATTTGTCTACCCTTGTTTCATACAATCTGATAAACATTTTTATTTTGTCAATTTCAGTCAAGATATAAAACATTTTCATCACCCCCAGAAAATTCCATAATGTTCCTTTGTAGTCAGTTTCCTCCCCCTACTCCCAGCCTCTGATAAACCACTGATCTGATGTCTGTCTATAGTTTTGCCCTTTTCAGAATGTCCTATAAGTGAAGCATATATTATATAGGCTTTTTGTATGGATTTTTTTCACTTATCATAGTGCTTTTGTGATACATCCATGCTGTTTCAAGTATTAGTAGTTCTTTTTATTGGTAAGATTCCATTATATGGCTGCATTACTATTTTTTAAAGTTTATTTATTTATTTTGAGAGAGAAAGAGAGAGAGAGAGAGCTCAAGTGGGGAAAGAGCAGAGAGAGGGAGACAGAATCCTAAGCAGGCTCCGTGCTGTCAACACAGAACCCAATATGGGGCCTGAACTCATGAACTGTGAGATCATGACCTGAGCCAAGATCAAGAGTTGAAGGCTTAACTGACTGAGACTGCCAGGTGCTCCAGCACCACTGTTTGTTTACTCACCAATTGGTGGACTTCTGTGTTGTTTCAAGTTTGAGGAAATTATGAATAAAAGTGCTACAAAATTTTGCTTACAGGTCTTCATGTGAAACATATACTTTCATTTTTCTTTGCTAAATATGTAAGGATAGGATTGCTTTGTCATATATTCCATATATGTTTAGCTTTATTAGAAATGCTAAACTCTTTTCAAAGTAGCCATAGCACTTTTTATAGCAAACTATAAAGATTTCAGTTGTTCCATATCCTTGGCATAACCTGGTGTTGCCAATTGTTTTTTTGGTTTTTTTCTTTAATTTTAGCTACTCTAATAGGGATGAGTCAAATAAGTTTTGAATTTATACCTCTACTCCTTAGAGATTTGTTCAGACTTGTTAGGCATCTTTCTTTAAACAGATAGGAGATTAATTTTCTTAGAAACCACCATATTTCCTAAAAGATAATAGGTAGATAAATTTGCTGAACCCACAGATATGTTATTAGATAAGGTAAAATATGGGAATTGGCTACATTTACATGGCAGAGAGGGAACATTCAATGAAGTTTGATCTTATCTCCTTCCCTCCCCATATCTTCTATTCATAAATCATCATAATATCAAACATTAAAATTACACCACCTAAGTTGAACTTTCATGTAGTCTTTGACCCTTTCTGCTTTAAGACTCAATTTCAGCTGTTTTTCAAGTTTAAAAGACACACTTCGAAAGAGAGTGCTCTGGAAAAAAGAATGCTGAGTAAACCTGGACATCCCATGCAATGTGGAAAGGAAAGCCTTCTCTTTATCCACGACCAAGGTGTGATTAAAGAAAGAGGTATTAGACAGAAAAATGATCACTGGATGTGGAAATAAAACACCTCAACTATAGTCTTTACCCTGCTCTAACTGGATGAGTAACATTGAAGGATATAATTTAGTCTCTCTGGATCTTATTTTTCTCACCATAAGCCATGGACCACAATATAGTTGATTTTCATTACTCACAGTAGTTATGTTCTATGAAGTTGCTGCAAACACTTTATTAGCAAATATTGAACTTACTTTTAGGGGAAATACAGGGTTAGGTTCTGGTTGAGTCTCTGATCACATTTTTGTTAACCAATCAGTATATAAACTTGTTTTTCATATGTCTCTATTTAAAGACACCTTATTTAATATATGTTGTTGATTCATTAACACTGAACTTAAGCCAGCACCACTGTCGATCATGCCTAATAGAGCTTTTCTATTTTACTCTGTAAGGCACAGCCTTCTTACACGTACACCCCCACCACAGCACTTCACTGACTTGGGGGCCATTTTAAACAGTGAAATTACCCACAAAAAGCACAAAAATGTCACTAAATATACTGTGCATATGATGTTTCTTTACAGTCTGAGAGCTGAAACAAGGAGGCAGAGTATTGCCCTCTTCAAACTCAGCTGGAAATGTGCACATCAGGTAGCTCAGATTTTTTGCCACTCTATCCATGTCCACAAGTGACCACAAAAACACTGCATGTATTGATTTTGAGGTTACAAATAAATTTTAGAGAGTAGGGAAAAATCACAGAGCCTGCTAATAATAAAGATTTATTGATTCTATTCTCAACTCTTGTTCCATTCAGCGGATCATGTATATTGTTTCAGTGAAAGGACATGGCAGTGCTGTTATTAGGGTTGAGCATGAATATTTTCTCCAACCAGGGCCTATGTATTGTAGCACTTATTAGGGGGAAAAAAAAGGAAATCTTAATACTTAAGTATCTCAAAAATATGCATTAACATATGAAGATAACATCAGGTTGAAGAGCCTTAACTGGCAAAAATAATAACTCTATTGTTTGATTTCTTTAAGGTGGGTGAAGGCTTGTTGGAACCTGATTGCTTTTGTGCACATTTACAGCTGCCTTGTAAGATCCTTTTTAAACTAAGTGGTCATCCATCATTTGTCTTCTTGGCCCAGAGAGTAGTTTCACATCTCAAAGGTGCTTTATAAATATTTGCAGTCACCAGTTTTTTTTTTGTGGATTCCTTTCAGGACCGATAGAGTTTTTTCACATAAAAATTTGATTTTGCTTACTTTAATTTCTATGGTATAAGTTTCATTTCCTAAAATATAATACAGATGTTTTAATGGCAATGCTAACTCTATTAAATCAAGGAAGCTCTAACTACATGGATGCATTAAGCTATTGAGGTGAGATTACCAGACTGAAGAAATATTTTTGTGGGAATCTGGTGCTTGAAGGGATGAATTCCATTCCCAGTTACCCTCCTTGCCACCCCCCTTTTTTGGGGGGGAAGGCACACCCTTCTCAGTCTACATTTCTATGATTCCTTTGCTGACAAAATACTAGTTGATTTGACTGGCAAGAACCCTCACACCTCTTTTCTGTTTTAATTTCCACTTAAAAAAATCTATTTTTAAAGACCTTGTTCTTGAGCCATTCATTTAAAAAAATGTGTGGTTTTGTTGGGACAAAGAAAAACACCTTGATAAGCAGATGAATGAAATTCAATTTCCATCAACACCTGTTAAAATTCTACCATTTATCAAGCTCTGTACTTGTCAGTTATTTCCATTTTTACTGTGTGATACAATCCTATGTAAGGCAGTTTTGATAACTGGGGGGAAAATTCAGAACGTGTGGTAAGCATCAACATGCCTTTGAGGCCCACCCACATTCTTGATGTTCTCTTCGGAGCTCAATACCTAAAGACTTCTATTGCCCCACTCCAGAATTGCCTTCTCTGCCCATAATTTCAGCTCCAGACTCTCCCATCTGTCAAAATTTCTCTAGTTGCTGCCCCATTCCTGCTAGCCTACTCATTGAAAATAATTTTATATTCTCATTAATAATAAGGAATTAATGGTTGGCTGCAGCTAAATGTCTTATTTCTCTGAAGTATTTGCCTTTTATCCAAAGATGCTTCTATGAACGAAGCTTTAATGCAAGAGAATCAGGTCTATCTTCTTTAATAAGATTTCTACCAACTTGGATTTGAAGGGAATAATTTCTTAAACCTTAGGAGCCCTCCTTATGTCTCTCAAATCATGTCAGATAAGTGGCAACCTATTCTATTTACATGTTCAATGTATTCTGGAAAAGGCACCAAGTAATACCTTCACTGTAGAAAGTCCTGACTGTAATACAATGTTTGCAGGAAACTTGCTAGGTGTATTGGGAGAAAGCTATATATTTAATCCACAAAATTGTATCAGCAACCACCAAAATTTCTTGAAGCAGTTGTAATTATTAAGAAAGAAGGTTTAAGGTCTTCCTGCTTGATGAACTCCTTGGAGTAATTCACTTTTAATTAGGATTCAAAAGACAAACTCTTGTCATGGAGCAGTGACATGAAAACCCATGATGGGCCACCCCTCAGTCATTTTGTTTGGATACCAAAATGGAGAATTTCTTACCTATGAGCAGGAGGGGCTTGACAGCTCTCTAAGTCTCCCTTGCCCACTTGTATTTGTCACCTCTTCCACTCCCTATGGAGGGGGAGAGCAATGCTGCAAGTACAGATGAAAGCTTTCTGCACAAATGGCTGAAAGGCGCTGCTCCAGAAGGGTGAGGTAACAAGCCAGGAGCCCAGGAGCCCTCAGCCTTGAGAAGAAGGAGACAAAAAGGGACATGTAGCAACACCTCTAGATGGCACAGATGAGAGAAGTCTAGTCATGTGAAAGTATGGAGATTCTCTCTAAAGTGAGGGAGAACAAGTAAATTTAATAAAAGTTGATAGACTCCAAGTTCTTAGGTCTTTTAAACATTTGAGGTAGGCATCCTAAGACCTGAAATCCCAATCTGGGTCCATGTAACTCTAAATGTGACACTACTCTGCAAGTGGATACTTGAGTCAGGTTTCATGAACTGGGTCATATTTTTTAGTGGGTTCACTTTGGAAGAAGTATAACTACTTCCCCAGATGTCCAACTAGACATTCCACTTTTGACACAAGCAAAAGCCAACACATGTCAAAGTCAAATTGGTGCTTCTGATTTTGCCACTGAGCATTGTTATAGAATAAGAAGCCTAATTTCTGCTTCAAACAATAAGAATTCCTTCAAGAATTATTATTGCCTTTGATGCCCTAAACACTATTGGAGAATGGGTGTGGCTAAGAATGCCCTTCATCTTTTTTATAACAGAGACCTAAACAGCCACAGAGGCTACTATTGGCCATCCAGGCATGTAGTTGTAAGGGAATTCAGGCTGCAGCAAGACTTTAGAGAAATGGACATGATTTGGCTAGATCTGTACTTGTCGGAATACCCCCATGGAAGTACTCTATTGAAAGAAGTGCAGTAACTCCTTATGTAATATGAAGTTTGTAAATAAAGACCATTCAATAATAATTTGAAGATTATTTATAATATAGTTTTTTGTTTGAAGATAACTCTACATAAGCAGGAAGAAAAAAATACTTTATAAAAAAGATGCGTTAAAAATATTTCCTTTGTGAACTCACCAAACTACATGCCCGAAAAACAAACAACCCAGTGAAGAAATGGGCAGAAGATATGAACAGACACTTCTCCAAAGAGGACATCCAGATGGCCAACAGACACATGAAACGATGCTCAGCATCCCTCCTCATCAGGGAAATACAAATCAAAACCACACTGAGATACCACCTCACGCCAGTCAGAGTGGCTAAAATGAGCAAATCAGAGAACTCTAGATGCTGGCGAGGATGTGGAGAAACGGGCACCCTCCTACACTGTTGGTGGGAATGTAAACTGGTACAGCCCCTCTGGAAAACAGTGTGGAGGTTCCTCAGGAAACTAACAATAGAACTCCCCTATGACCCAGCAATAGCACTGCTAGGAATTTACCCAAGGGATACAGAAATGCTGAGGCATAGGAGCACATGTACCCCAATGTTCATAGCAGCACTCTCCACAATAGCTAAAACATGGAAAGAGCCTAAGTGTCCATCAACAGATGAATGGATCAAGAAGATGTGGTTTATCTATACCATGGAATACTACATGGCAATGAGAAACAATGAAATCTGGCCATGTGTAGCAACATGGATGGACCTTGAGGGTGTTATGCTGAGCGAAATAAGTCAGGCAGAGAAGGACAAATATCATATGTTTGCACGTATAGGAGGATTAGGAGGAACTTGACGGAGGAACAAGGGGGAGAAGAAGGGGGGAAATGGTGGGGGAAAGGGAGAGAGGCAAACCATGAGAGACTCTTGAATGCTGACAAAAACTGAGGACTGATGGATGTGGGGGGGAGGGGGGGATGGGCATGGAGGAGGGCACTTTGGGGATGAGCACTGAGTGTTATGTGGAAACTAATTTGACAAACTATTTGTAAAAAGAAAAAAATATTTCCTTTGCTGAAATTACTGGGGATTTCCTTTGACTTTTGGCAAGTGGTTTACAAAAATGAGTTAACACCCTAAGATGTGGACACTTCCTACTCCACCCTGACTCTATTCCAGCAAAATTCATTCTTCTTTTTCAAAAAAGCATGTTTTTTTAAATTCTTGATGACATGGATTTGCTTTTCTGTCTGTTTTGAACTATGCCTTGAGATTTGGAGATCCTAGAGTTTCTCTGCCTTTCTTTACAAATGCATATTCTTGGAACAAGCTGCTGTTTTAAGCACAGTCTTTATTATATATTGTGATTGTTGGAGAATTTTTTTTTAAGTTTACAATAAAATCCAGAGTCAAGGACCTGCTGCTGGCCATATTTATCAGGTGTACCTGTCTCTTTGATACTTGCATCTTGTTCTCTCTGCATGGGACAGCATGCGGAGTGTAATATGGGGCTGGATGTGTGGTCAGCAGAGTTTCAATTCTGGCAGTGCCACTGGTTAGCTCTAGAGCCCTACATTAGTGACCTAACCTCACTTGGCCTCAGTTATCTTAGCTTTAAAATGAAGAGTATGTTCTACAATCTTAAAAGTCCTTTTTATCTCTAAAATTCAGGGTGGTGCACTCTGTAAGAGAACACTGGGAATTGTCTTTGTGGCTCATTGCGGCTGCATGTGTGGGCAGCTTGGCTCTCACTCTTGTCTGTGACTTTCTTGCTTCATGATTTGCATCCCTGAGGCTATATCTGTCTCTCCCTGTCCTTTGTGTCAAACAACGGATCTGCATGACATGAGGCACAAGTGACTCTGCTGGTGAACGGACAATAAATAGATTACTTCTCCTCTGTGTTTTAAAAAGCTCAGCAAATCCCAAAGGGAATTATGAAGGAAGCTCATGGCTGCAGAAGAAACTCACAAAGGATAATCTTTATTTCTTTGAAAGCAGCAAATTTAAGATCCTGAAATGGATCATTCAGGATTTTTAAAAAATATGATTCTGTGATTCAAAGCTACATATTATACAAATAGAATAATAGGCTGGAAGTGTCTTCTATCACTTAAGGATCTAGGTCAGGTATGGCCAGGTTGTCCTTTTAGAATTTCTTGAGCTCACCCATGGCAGTCATTGCCTATATTCTCCACTACAACCAAGCCCTAATTCAGTATTAGCCCCGACCATCTGATACTTAGCCCCTTTCAAATGTCATTCATTTTAGTAGATTTCAAAAGGTTATATGGCTACTAACCTAGATAACTACAGTTTTTTTTTCATGTGTGTGAATGTATACTTTTTATGAATACTAGGCTAAACTACAAACTATTGGCTAATTGCAGATTAAAATTTTACCTTATTAAATGTTCATTGAGACATTTTTATTCCTAGGCTGATATAAATAAAATTTAAATGTCAAGCTAGTTGTAACCATTCCACCTTATTGAACTGCTTTTCCAATGAATAAAATCATAAAATTGCATAGAGACATAGGTGCATCACTATAAAATTGGAAAGGATATTTTTATTGCATATTTACAGGATAAATTGTCCTTTGTCATATTGGTATTCCAAGAGTTGTTAAAAAAAAAACCCAACATATCTGAGGCAGAATTAATCTCAAATAATATTTGATTAAAATTTTTCAATACAACAGTAACTTAATCTGTCCCTTGAAATTGATGAGAATCAAATGGGATTTGCCTCTATTAATCCTAGAGTTCAGAGCCAAAAACCCCAGAGGGTTTACAGTTCAAGCCCTTTTTCTCACAGATGAGAAAATTGGGGTGTAGGAACATGGTTCCTAGGTTTAACCATGATAAACTATTAGTCAAGAACAAAACTAGGTCTTCTAAAGTAACTTTCCAATACCTGAGTAATCTTAGTATTAGTAAAAAAGCAAAAAGTTTTACAAATTCTAGAGCTTTAAAATTCACTGCATATGCAACAATATTTGAGTTCTTTAGTGCAAAACCTGGTACTCATGATGGTGGGGGGAAGGATTCAAAGGCATAGCGTATGGTTTTTACAGGGAAGTAATCGCGAATACAAAGCCATCAAGCCTGGCATCTAAAACAATATTTTTTATCTTGAAAGAAGAGCAGCATTCTCAGACCAGTCTTTTCTATGTGTGATGGGTTAAGGGAGGTATATTTGAGTTCCATTCGTAAAGTCTTATAGCTTAATCTGTATTGTAGTTTCATACATTTAACTAAGTAAGAAACTGTGTTAACAGGTTACTAACTTTTCATTTGTAATCTAACTTTGTGATAAGAAGAATCTGCCTAAAATTTTGTTTTATTTAATTATTTCACTTTAGAGCAGGAATCAGCAAACTTTTCAGGGAAAGACCAGATAGTAAACACTTTAGGCTTTGTGAGCCATATAGCATTTCTCATACTAAACTCTGCTGTTTTTGTAAAAACAGGTGGCAGACTGGATTTGGTCCATGGGCCACAGTTTGCCCTTTAGAGCATGAAATTAAGAGACAATGTTACCTTATTTGCTTCACTTCACCAGAGAGAAGTTGGCAAAAGCTACACCATTGGATAAACATCTTGCCCAATTTTCTAGATGATGAAGTTAGAGAGACAGGGCTTATTGATAGCAAATCTCTTGCCTGTACTCATAGTCCACACATGAAGTCATGCTTCTCCATTTGTGATAACAGCTGTGCATGGTGGAAAAAATTAGTGTTGTGAGTCCAGTGTGATCACTTAAGGTTGGAGAACAGAAGCATTCTCAGGCTTATAGAGTTGATCCTGCTTTTTTGATGTAGCTCTTTTAGGATTAAATTAGAAGGAAAACTAAGCTAGCCACAAAACTAGACTTGGTAATGGGCTTTTTTGGGCCAATCATTGGCCTTGGGTGAAGTCCTCCCTTCATGACATGACAGATGCACACATTCATGCATTTCAGACTTCTACAATAATGGTAGCATTTACCATTTGTAGAGAGAATTTAGGATGCAGAATTGAGCACATTGAGGACAGGAGGACAGGGACTTTGTTTTATTCCACTTGTGGTGTTTTGGTAGAATCATGTTACTGATCTGGGCCTCTGTTGACCTCACCTGTTAGATCGCTAAGGCTCTTCCATCACTAACACATCACAATTCCATTCTGGAGAGAACCCAGAATAAGGCCCTGCACATAGAAATTACTCAATAGACTTTTTTTTTTTTAAATGAATAACATAGAAACTCAGTTTTAAACTTAGAGAATGGCTTTATCATTGTTCTGATGGTGAATTGAATACTTTCTCTGCTTTTTTGGTTTATTTCATTCAAAGATTAAAGGCTTTCTATGCTTTCATGCCATTACTATAGCAACTCTCCTAGAATGTACTCTGGTCTAGTCATAATGGGCCATTTTGAAAGATATTTTTTAAAACTGTAGAGTTGTAGTTCTAATTTCTATTAGAAATTAGAGCACTTAATGGTTTGAACTATCCAGAATTTTGTCAAAATATCCATTAAGGTTTCTGAATACTCTTAAGCCTTAAAGCAGGAGAGATGGGACTTGAAATGAGTTGGGATCATGGCCCCTTCTGTGAATTTACCTTAGACTCATGATTCTGCTGCTTCAGATATCTGAGGTTTGGTTTCATATTTATATTGAAAAGGGTTGGCTATGTATGGAAGAGGAAGTAGATGTGGGAAAGAAGCTGCAAATGATTAGTTAGAAGCCTTCGGCCCAGATTATCTCTAATCACTTCATTCACACTATTAGAACTTAGATAATGTGAACAGTGAATGTGGAAAGGCTGGCAGAAATCAGAAGTTAGGGCAAATGTGTTGAAACTGGAGATAGAGGGATGCTAAAATTTTTGCCTATAGAAGTTTCTGCTCCTCCTCCTCTGCCCCAGGACCAGCCATGTGGAGTTTTTTTTTTGCCAACTGTTATTCTTTTTAAATGATTTAAATGTCTCAAGTTCCTTCTCATTACAAATAAATCAACAGGAAAGAAAAGAAAAGGAAAAGAAAGAAAAGAAAAGGAAAAGAAAGAAAAGAAAAGGTAAAAGAAAAGAAAAAAAGAGAAGAGATAGAGAAACCACTGCCCAGAAAGCTTGAGGGCATGGTATCTGGTTAATTGACATTTCTAAGTTACTGAGTGCTTCTTGTGAGCCAGTACCTGGACACCGAGGCTACTTAAGTGAACAAAAATACACAGTTGTGCTCTCATGTAGCTTATATTCTGGTGGGTAAAAATATGTTAATTATCTAATAGTATACTAAATGAACACTCCAAATAGATGAATATTCTTCATGAAGAAGAGCCCAAAAGAGAGAAATCAAGTCTAGGCTGCGTTGTTAGGAAAGGTTCCACAAGGAAGGAATTCTTAAGCCAGCCTGAAGGATGGGTAAGAGTTACCCAGGTAAGGAGAGGAGTGAAGCTCAGAAACTACTTAGGAGAGGGACTAACTAGCTCTAGACAGGTATTTGGAGAAAATAAAAATGCTGTGGCTGGAGCATGTAAATTGGAGGGAATGAAAGCTGCCAGTATGATGGGGTACAGCATGCAAATAGAGAATGTTGACAGATGAGGCTGGAAAGAGAGAGAGGCAAGGCTAAATCATGCATTGGGGAATCAACTACATTACAATTGTTGGTCATCATCTTAAGAGCAATGGAAAGTTTGAAGTGTTCTATGCACAGTGATATAAATAAACAGAATTATGTTTTAGGAAGATGTCTTTGTTCACTACTGTGGAGTCTGTTTTATAGCTGAAGTAGAAAATTGTAGTGGTTTGGACATTGTGGTAATTTAGTTGTGATAAATAAAAAGGAATGACTTTGTGAGAAGATGAAAATATACAGATTTGATAAAAAGATCTTTGGAGATAAAAGAAGAAAGCATACAAAATGACTCCTGGGTTTCTAGCCTGTGTTCAAATCTGAACTCTGCCACTTTCTAATGGTGAGATCTTTTTATTCTTAAATTTTTAAAGTTTATTTATTTATTTTTGAGAGAGACAGAGACAATGTGAGTAGGGGAGGGACAGAAAAAGAGGAAGAGAGAGAATTCCAAGCAGGCTTTGTGCAATTAGCACAGATCCTGATATGGGCTCAAATTCACAAAACCATGAGATCATGACCTGAGCCAAAACCAAGAGTCAGATGCTTAACCGACTGAGCTACCCAGTTGCCCCATTAATGGTGAGATCTTAAAATGATTCTTAACTACTCTTTCTCATCTTTGAAATGGAGATAATATAGTACCCACATCATAGAGTTGTAATGAGGATTAAATGAGTGAGTATATTTAAACAATGGCTGATCAGTATCACTTAAAGTGTAATGGTCATTCCTTGAGAGAAGGAATACTAGAAAAGGTTCAGATTCTTCAGGGCTAAAAAATCTGAGGTTAGTCTTAGATATGTTGAGACTGAGGTGCCTTTGAGACTTCTTGGTGAGCAGTGTTGAGTAGGGAGTTTCATATAAAACTAGAATTCACTGACAAGGTCTGGACTAGAGTTATAGTTCAGGAGTCAACAGTGTGTAAACAACAGTTGAAGTCAGAGAAATTAACAAAATCGCCATGGAAAGTCTTCATAAATAGCCTCAAGAGCCTCCGATTTTTAATGACCAGGTGGAAGAGTCTGAGACTACAGACTCACAAAGGAGCAGACAGAGAAGTAGGAGAATGTTTGAAGAAGAGTGTGGTCAATAGTGTCTGATGCTGCCAAAGGCTCAGGTAAGGTGCAGAGTAAGTGTCTACAGAATACGGTGATCTAGAAAATGGAGTCACTGCTGACCTTGCAGGAAGCATTTTCATCTGTGTAACTGACACAGTAGCTACATCATACTGGGCTGAAGGGTGAGGGAAATAAAGTAAGTAAAGACAAAGTTGAGAAGTTTGGCTATAAGGAGAGGGGAGAGAGCAGGAACTGAAAGAGAATGAAAGGTCAGCTGAGGATGATGTTTGTTGCCATTTTTTAATAATATGAGTTTTTTAGAGCAGTTCACAGCAAAACTGAGAGGAAAAAATACAGAGATTCCATATATCCCTTGCATCTACACATGAATAACCTCCCCTGTTATCAAGATCCTCCACCACAGTGGTATATTTGTTACAATTAATGAGCCTGCACTGATACTTCATAATCACCCTAATTCCATAGTTTGCATTACAGTTCGCACTTTGAATTGCACACAATATGGGTTCAGACAAGTGTATAATGACATGTATCTATCGTTATAGTGTCATACAGAGCATTTTCACTGCCCTACCAATCCTCTGTGCTCTGTCTAGTTAGCATTTCCTGCTATCCAAACTCTGGCAAATATTGAACTATAGCCTTTTTGGATTGGTTTCTTTCACTTGGTTAGTTTGTCACTAACTTTCAGTGCTTGATAATTCATTTCTTACTAGCACTATTATTCCATTGTCTAGATAAATCATAATTTATGCATTCACCTATTTAACATATCTTAGTCATTTCCAAGTTAGCAGTTAAAGTTGCTATAAACATCCATGTATAGGTTTTTGTATGAGATAAGTTTTTAAGTCTTTGGGTAAATGCCAAGGAGCTAGATTGCTGGATCAAATGATAAGAGTATCATTAATTAAGAAACCACCAAACTGTCTTCAAAAGTGGCTCTACCATTTTGCATTCTTACCAGTAATGTGTGAGAGTTCTTGTTTTACATTCTTGCCAGCATTTGGTGTCAGTGTTCTGGATTTTTGCCATTCTGATAGGTGTGTAGTGGTATCTCATTGTTGTTTTAATTTGCATTTTTCTGATAACTTATGATGTGGAGCATCTTTCATATGCTTATTTGCCACCTGCGTATCTTCTTATTGAATTGCACATATTTTCTCCTAGTCTGTGACTTGTCATTTCTTTCCTTTGACATTGTCTTTCACAAGGCAGGGGTTCTTATTTTAGCAGAGTGTAGCTTATCTGTTCTTCCTTTGGTGGACTGTGTCTTTGGTGTAGTATCTGAAAAGTCATCACCTTATCCAAGGTCATCTGGGTTTTCTCCTATGTTATCTTCTGGGAGTTTTGTAGTTTTGTGTTTTACATTTAGATCTGTGATTCATTTTGAGTTAATTTTTGTGAAGGGTGTAATGTCTATATTTGCTGAAAAGACTATGTTTATTTCCATTGTATTGCTTTTGCCCCTTGGCCAAAAATAAGTTGACATTATGTTGTGGGTTTATTTTTGGGTTCTCTATTCTGTTAGACTGAGCCATTTGTCTGCTCTTTTGCCAATACCACACTATCTTGAGCACTGTAGCTTCATTGTAAGTCTTGAAGTCAGGTAGAATCAGTCTTCCAATATTGTTCTTCTTGTTCAATCTTTTGTTGACATTCTGGATCTTTAGGTTTTCCATGTAACTTTACAACCAATTTGTTCATATCTACAAACTAACTTTCTGGGATTTTGATTGGGATTACATTGAATCTATAAATCAGGTTGAGAAGAACTGACATCCTGGCAATGTTAACTATTCCTGTGCACGAGTGTGGAATATCTCTCCATTTATTTAGTTCTTTGATTTTGTTCATCAAAATTTTGTAATTTTCCTCAAATTGATCTTGTACATATTTTGTTGAAATTATATCTAAGTATTTCATTTTTGTGGGTGCTAATACTAATGGTTTTATGTTTTTAACTTCATATTTCACTCATTCATTGCTGATATATAAGAAAGTAATTTATTTTTGTGTATTAAACTTGTATCCAACAACCTTCCTTGTTCTATGAGTTTGTTCATTATTTTGGGTTTTCTGCATAGGCAATCATATCATCTGTGAACAAAAACAATTTATTTTCGTCCCCTTCCTGCACACCTTTTATGTACTTTTTTCATTTTATTGCATTAGCTAGGAATTCCAGCATGATGTTGAAAAGGAGTGGTAGAGGGCATTCTTGCCTCATACCTGGTCTTACTGGAAAAGATTCAAGTTTCTCACCATGAAATATGATATGAGCTGTAAATTTTGATACATATTCTTTATGGAGTTGAGGAAGTTCCCTGTGTTCTAGTTTCACTGAGAGGTTTTTTTGTTTGTTTTGTTTGTTTTGTTTCTAAATCATGAATTTGTGATGGATTTTGTCAAATGTTTTTTTCTGTATCTATTGATATGACCATGTAATTTTTATTTTTCAGTCTGTTGATGTGATGAATTATAATAACTAAACTTCAAATATTGAGTTAGCCTTGCAAAATTGGGATAAATCCCACTTTGTCATGGTATATAATATTTTATACATTGTTGAATTTGATTTGCTAATATCAAATTCCTTTGTTGAGGATTTTTGCATCTACGTTTATGAAAGATAGTGATCTGAAACTTTCTTTTCTTCTATGCCTTTTCTGGTTTTGGTACTAGGGTCATACTGGCCTTATAGAGTGAGTCAGGAAATATTTTCTCTGCTTTTATTTTCCAAAAGAGATTGTAGAAAATTGGTATAATTTCATCCTTAAATGCTGGGTGAACTCATTTGGGCCTGGTACTTTCTGCTTTGAAAGATTATTAATTACTGATTTAATGTCTTTAATAGATATAGGCCTATTCAGACTACTTTTCTTTGTGTGATTTCTGGCAAATTGTGCCTTTCAGAGAATTGGTCTGATTTGTCTAGATTATGAAATTTGTTGGTATACAATTATTCATAATATTTCTTGATTATCATTTAATGGCCCTAAGATCTGTAGTGATGTCCCCTCTTTCATTTCTGATATTATTTATGTCTTTTTTCTTTTTTCTTAATTAACCTATTAGTTTATCAATTTTATTGATCTTTTAAAAAACCAGATTTTGGTTTTATTAATTTTCACTATTCACTTCCTTTTCTCATTTTCATTGATTTCTGTTATAATTCTTATTATTTCTTCTTTTTACTTTGTATTCAATTTTCTCTGTCTAGTTTACTAAAGTGAAAATTTAGACTATTGATTTCTCTTCTAACATAAGAGTCAATGCTACAAATTCAAAGTGACTCTTTTTTTTCTTCCTCTTGATATAGTTGGGTATTTTTCTACCATATATATTACTTTTTTCTACCTGTTGCTCTTATTCTTTGTTACTATTTTTGTCTTCTACTCTTTCTCTGTCTTTTGTCATTTAATTGAGCATTTTATATAATTCTAATTTCTCTTCTTTCTTAGAATATTATTTATAACTTTAACTTAGTAAACTTTACTAAAATTTAGAAAAACTTTCTGCAAGCCATAGAGTTTGCAATATAAATTGACAACTAACTCAAGTCCACTTTCCAATAACACTGTATCACTTCATAGATATTATGAGCACCAAATAATTTTAATTCCTCTCTGTCATCCCTTGTATCATTTCTGTCATTCAATTCACTTATATAAGCATATATATGTGATATATACATAAGCATATGTGATATATACATAAATTTGTTGTTACTATTATTTTGAACAAACTTTTACATGTTAAATCAGTTAAGAATAAGAAAAATACAAATTGTTATTTTACTTTTACTTATTTCTTTTCTTGAAAACATTTTTTTAACATTTATTTATTTTTGAGAGACAGAGAGACAGAGTGTGAGCAGAGAAAGGGCAGAGAGAGAAGGATACACAGAATCGGAAGCAGGCTCCAGGCTCTGGGCTGTCAGCACAGAGGCCATTGTGGGCCCGAACTCACGAACCGCAAGATCATGACCTGAGCCAAAGTCAGACCCTTAACCAACTGAGCCACCCAGGTGCTGAGCCACCCACTTATTTCTCTCTTAATGTTCTTCCTTTCTAATGTAGACCCAAGTTTCTGATCTATGTTATTTTCCTTTTCTCTGAAGGACTTCTTTTTTAACATTTCTTCCAAGTCAGGTCTACAGGCAACAAATTCCCTCAATGTTTCTCTTAGGATGTCTTTATTTCCCCCCTCACTTTTGAATAATAATTTTGTAGGCTATAGAATTCTAGGTTGGTGGGAGTTTTTCCTCAACACTTGAAATATTTTATCCAGTTTCTTCTTGGTGGCATGGTTTCTGAGAAGTCAGATGCAATTATTCTCTTTGTTCTTCTATAGTTAAGCTGTTTTTTCCTTTGTTTTTTTTTCTTTAGGATTTTTTGTTTTTGATTTTATTTAATCTGAAACTATATGCCTAAATTTAGCTTTGTTTGTTTGTTGACATTTATCCTGCTTGGGGTTCTCTTAGCTTTCTCCATCCATGTTTTGCTGTCTGACATTAATCTGAGGGAAATTCTAAGTCATTATTGTTTCAGATATTTCTTGTTTCTTTTTCTCTTTCTTCCCGTTATGGGTATACTACACCTTTTGTAATTGTCCCACAGTTATGTTTGTTTACTTTTTTCAGTTTTATTCTCCTTGCTTTTCAGCTTGGGAGGTTTCTATTAGTACATTCTCTAGCTCAGAGATTCTTTTCTCAACTATGTCCAGTCTATTAATAAGCCCGTTAGTGAGTCAGAATCATTCTTCATTTTTGTTATCTTTTCAAAAAATCTGTTAGTGTCTTAGAGACATCACTAGTATTTCCCTTTGGTTGTCAGGATTTCCAACTCTCCCTATTGCCCATCTGTTGTTGCATACTGTCTATGCATCAGATCCCTTGGCATAAAATTATAGTTGTTTTAAATTCCCATTCTGATAATTTCAACATCCCTGCCATGTCTGGTTCTGATGCTTATCTGTCTCTTCAAGTGTGTTGTTGTTTTTTTTCCCTTCAGTATTCCATATATTTTTTCTTGATAGAACATGAAGCACCAGGTGAAAGAAATCGCTGTAAATAGGTCCATAGTAATGTGGTGCTGAGGTGTGGGGGAAGGAGAAACATTTTATGGTCCCATGATTAAGACTATAGTCTTTTGGTGAGCCTATGGCTCTAGACTCTGAGCTTCAAAAAAAGTGGTTCTCAATATTTTTCTCTACCTTTAGGAGGAAAAGGATGGCTTTTGTGGGCTGGAGTTGGGTATTTCCCTTCTCCAGGTCAGTTAGGCTCTTTTAATAACCCCAGCATGTTAGGCTCTGGCTAGCTGGTTTCCCCTAGGGGCAGGCCTAATTAAAAAGAACAGAATGCTCTGGTGTATTTCAAAATGGTTCCTTGTCCCAGCCTTTTGCCTGAAGGATGGAGGGGATTTTTCTTTGACATTTCCTATTAGAAAGAACCTGATTGAGCTTCTGGAAGTAAGTCTCACAAAAGTTTTGAAGAGACTATGATTGGACCCCTCTGCAATTTTTAGCTCTCAGAATTGGCTACACTGAGCCTTAGGCAATTTGTCTATTCCAGTAGTGGTTACTGCAGCAATTCATGATCATGAGAACTGCTCAGGTAAACCATGAGTTTCTGTATTCACTTGTCTGTCTGTCCAATCTTAGGGACACCTCTGTCTTGTGTCTTCCCCTCTCTCTCTCTCTCTCTTTTTAATACTTTTTTCCATTTTTAAAATGTTTTTTATTTATTTTTGAGAGAGAGAGCGAGCGAGCAGGGGAGGGTCAGAGAGAGAGAGAGAGAGAGAGACAGAATCTGAAACAGNCACTTTTTATGCTCACTCTGATTTTGCCCCCAAATAGCCCTACTATGGTAGCCAACCATTTCTTTCATGCTACCATCACTCTTCTTCTCTCTATCCCTTTGAATAGTACTTATTTCTACCAATCTCATCCCATCCTACAGTAAAATGTTACTTATTAACATATGTGATTTATAGCTGAGCCCTGGGAGGACCATGCCTTTCTCATCTTCTATTTGTTATTAATACAGTTATTTTCTATTTCTAAGATAAACTCCATGATTCAAAATTGGAAATTCAAATGTGATGATGGGGAGCTGGTATGAGGTATGTGTCACTGGGTAGAGCCTTTCAGTGTTTGAAGTTGGGCCCCTATGATTACTTCTTTGCTTCCTTATTGACGTGAATGGTTAGCACTAGGGCTGCCTTTGTTGATCCTGCTGTTTATGAAAACTGCTTTCAATATAAAGGCACTTGCATTTGTTTCTGTTGCTGCCATAATAAGTTACCACAAACTCAGCAATTTAAAATAACACAAATTTATTATCTTATAGCTCTTATAGATCTGTAGGTCAGAAGTTTGCCTGGGCATGAGTAGCTTTTCTACTCCGGGTCTTATGAGATATAAAGGTCTTGTCTAGTGGGCTGTTACCTGGAGGTTCTGGAGAAGAATCCACTTCCAGGTGTATTCAGGTTTGGGAAGAATTAAGTTCCCTGTGGTTGTAGGTCTGAGATCCCTGTTTCCTTGCCAGATATTGGTTAAGAGTCATTCTCAGCGTCTAGAGGCCACTCATATTCCTTGTTCTATGGCCCTCTTCCCTCATCTTCAAAGCTGGTAACTGTGCGTTGAGTCCTTTGCATGCTCTAAATCCATCTGACTTCCATTTCTACCTCATGAATCCTGCTTCCAGCCAGAGAAATTTTGATATGTTTAAGGAGTCATGTGATTGGATTGGACCCATGAACAAGATAATACATGAGAATATCCCTACCTTAAGGTCCATAACATTAATTACATTCGCAAATTTCCTTTACTATTTACCTTATCTTTGCTTTTCTGTATGTAATGTGTCTTTTTTGCCCTCATTGCTTTCTGGTTTTTGTCTTTTGTTTTCAGCAGTTTGAAAAAGATATGTCTAGCTGTTGTTGTCTGTATTTATTCTGTTTGGTGCTTTCTGAGCTTCTCAGAATTATGAGTTGGTACCCATCACTGATTTTCGAAAGTTTTACTATTTCTCTCTTTAAATATTACTCCTATTCAATTTTTTCTTTCTGAGTTTCTAATCACATGCATGTTGAACTGGCTCATATTATCCCTCTTGAACACTACATTTTTTTAAAAACTTTTTATTTTGAGAGAGAGAAAGACAGAGACAGAGACAAAGACAGAGAAAACAGGTGAGGGAGGGGCAGAGAGAGAGAGAGAAAATCCCAAGTAGGCTTGACACTGTCAGCATGGAGCCTGACACAGGTCCTAAACTCATGAACCATGAGGTCATCACCTAAGCCAAAATCAAGAGTCAGATGCTTAAGCAAATGCGCCACCCCGGTGCCCCGGAGGTGACACCTTTTTAAACTGTCACTGCTTTTTAATGCTCTATTATCATGTGTCAGAGTCCAGCTCCAGCTGGCCCAGGGGTCCCTGAAGGATGGACAGTGTTGGTGAGAGAAGGATGAGAGAGCCCCGAGATTCCTTCTGGTTACCAGGCAGGCATCTCTGCTCTGACTGTTTATGGTTAAGTGTATGGGAAACATCACAGAAGTGGCATTTGCCTTAGACAATGATTTTTGATGACAAATTTCCTTGATATGTAAAAATTTCTCAGAACACAGATTTGTAGAAGACTCATGCCTAACCTTTATCAATAGTGATTGATGTAGGTGATTTAGATGCTTATCATAAGGGAAAGGAAGGTATCTTTAGCATTCAAATACAAAGAAGACAATGTTTTCAGCATAGCAAAGGCAAAGTTAGTTCTTTGTGAGCAGGGGTCACTAGCCTATTTGTTTAAGGGGGAGTATAAGGAAAAACAGGATTTTCAGGCAACACAATGTTTGCTCCCATAATCACAAAAGAAGAAATTCCTACAATAAGTTCCTTCACAAGGTGCAATTATCATACCAGAGCCAGAATAAGGGGACAAGTCACTCTCAATACTAATCAACAAGGTACCTTGGGGGTTGGTGCTCAAGCAGAAATAATTGAGTAGGGGTAGATATCAGTCATCATCTGACAGCAGGAACCTGCCTTAACTATACAAGGAGTTTTCTCAACTAGTGAGTTAAGAATGGCTCCCAACAATCATGCTTTTCATTTCTGACAATTTAATATGATTTATTCTTAAACTTTTCTTCTCTCTTCTGAAATTATCATCTGATCACACATACCGTTCATCTTTTCCACTAGAGCCTTAAAAATATTTATCATATTTAGTATACATTTTCTGTCTCATAATTCCAACGTCTGTAGATATCAAAGTCAGGTTCTATAGATTGCTTTATATCTTGACAGTGTGTTGGTTTTTTCTGGTTTCTTTGCATATCTCATAACTTTTTTGTTTTAAATTTAATGTGTTTGTAAAACAAAAGAGGCTAAGGAAAATGTTTTTGTTTTTGTTTTTAAATATAAGTATAGTTTACCCACAGTGTAACATTGGTTTCAGGTGTATATCATAGTGATTCAACAAGTTTATATGTTATGCTCAACATAAGTATAGCTACCATCTGTTACCGTACAATGTATGAGGAAAATACTTTTTATGCTTGAAAATCAGCATGCATTTTATTTTTTTAGGCTTTCAGGTTGAGCCATCATGTAATGAGTTGAGCTGGGTTTGTATGTTTTTGGTTACCATGGTTAATCCAGTGTACCACAGGCTTCAAATTCCTCTAGTTACCCTTGTAAAGTCAGAATAGATTTATGAGATGGTGTTTCTTAATGTCCTTCCTTTGAGGATACACCTCAGGGAAGGTTTCTCTCCATGTTCTTAATATTTCCTTAGCATTTATCGCTGTTACTTGTGGCTCATTTCTTGTTAGCCTGTTGCTAGGAGGCTTGAAAGGGTTCCCTGTATTCTGATCCAGACTCAATCTTAGAAATCACCCTTCTCTTGGTCTTAACAGGGGCATCTTCTCAGTGGTTATGCCTCATCCCTGGTGGAAATCTCCAATTGTCTGAACCAAGGAGGTATTTGTGTCCTACCTCCAGCATAAAGCATGTTTTCCTGGTCCCTTCTACCAGCTGCAATGGCTCTTGACCTACGCTCTAGGGCATCAAGGTTGTCATGCCCCCTGTGGGGTTAGGCTTCTGATCCATATGAAAGATAGGAGAGAAGGATCTGGGCGGTGATTTATGACTTCCTTATGGTGTCTGCTGTTTCCCTGGGGCTTGCTCCACAAAGGAGGCTTTGTTAAGATTCTCTCACTTCTTCCAATCTTTCTTGTAAACTATGATGAGTCTCCTGGGGAAGAGCCAGCAAGGGGAGGCAAGTTTTCCTTATGTTTGTAGCTCCCAGAGGTTTTATATTCTCATGATAGTCCACACTAAGCCCTTAAGAATTTATTAAAATTTTCAGTCAAATTCTTCTTACTAGTTTCAGTGGCATCAAGTGGCATCTCTCTTTGGATGTGCTTGGTTTTGTTTATTTGTTAGTTTTCGTAGATTTCAAGCTTTCCTGCGACCTTAAGGTTTTGATTAGTTTAAGAAAACTTGAAAATTTGAAGATTGTTTGGGGTTCTTTTTGGTTATTGTAGGGCAGGAGTGATTTTTTTTTATACTTTTTTACATCCTAAGTGGAAATCAGAAGTTCAGTATGTTAGAGACATTTTGTAACACTTTTTAAAAAAATTCTTGAGAGAGAGAAAGAGAGAGCGCCAGAGAGAGACCAAGAGTGTGAGCAGTGGAGGGGCAGAGAAAGAGACACACACACACAGAATCTGAAGCAGGCTCCAGGCTCTGAGCTGTTGGCACAGAGCCCAATGTGGGGCTCAAACTCACAGACTGCGAGATCAAGACCCAAGCCAAAGTCAGATGCTTAACCAACTGAGCCACCCCGGTGCCCCAACACTTTTATAATATATTCTTGTTTTAAACCTATAGATATGCATACTCCTTTCATTAGTTTCTCAATATAGTACATGAGGGGATATGTGTTACATGGCAGAATTATGCTGAATGAAAACACTGTGTTACTGTCCCTCTGGTGAAGTATATCCTCAATGTATATTCTCTCGAATGGAGTGAGGCCACAAAGAAAATGCTTATTCCAACTGTTGCTTCATCTCCTTCTCACTCATGTAATCTCTTCTTTGTTCTGTTTCATTTCTTGGGCAATTTATTGTTTGTAGCAGCACTCACATGTTTCTCAGTTTGGACTGCTTTGTAAGATATTCCACAAAGAAATGCAATATGCAGTTATGCAGTTCTAGCACAGTCTCCCTGCACCAGGAGCTCAGCTGTGAACAGTGGGACCCAGGTTCACAGTTAAGGTTTGATTCTTCTTTGGCAAGTAACTTAATACCTTTTGGGTTGAGTTTCTTCTTGTGTCTGCTTTTCCTCTCTTCTCACTGGCTGCTCCTCAGTCTCCTTGGCGGATTCCTCCTCATCTCACCAATCTTTTAAATTGGAGTGTGCCAGGAGCGAGCCCTTGGATAACTTCTCTCTTCTGTCTCCTCTCACTGCCTTGGTGATTTCATAGGCTAATGTCTTTAAATACCATCTATACACTAACAGGCTGAAAATGTATATCCCCAGCCCTGACCACACCCCCTCAACTTCAGATCCATTTATTTAAGCCCAACTCAGTATATCTGCTTGACTTTCTGATACATACCTAGGTTTTAGCCTGTCCACAACTAAGCTCTGGAGTGCCTTCTGTCCCAAACTTGCTTCTCCTACAGGCTTTCTCAACTAGTTAAGGACAACTCCATCTTTTCACTCAGGTAAAAAAAAAAAACTGGAGACATTTGTAACTCCTTTTTTTTTTCCTCGTAAATCTCATAATTCACCAGCAAATATTTTCAGCTCCACTTTCAAATTTTATGCTGAATTTTTATGTCTCTATTTTTCTCTCTGACCTTCTCTCTCATCCTGACTTAAACTAGCATCATCTCCCATTTGGATTGTTGCTATAGTGCCCTGACTGATCTCTCTGCTTTTGCCTCTTAGAACACTCTCAATAAAACACTCAGAATCATCCTTTTAAAATATAAATCAAATATTGTCATTCCCCAGCTCAAAACCTCTACTAGCTTACCATCTCAGAGTAAACACCCAAATTCTCCCTAGAAGAGTCTACCATCTGCCCCACTTATGGCTTCACCATTTCCTGTTTGCTCATCTTCCTCAGCCACAAGAGCTACACGTGTCCCTTTTTCTGGGCCTTTGCCTTTGGAGTTCATTACACTGGTAACGTTCTTCCCCCAGATATCTGGATGACTTGCCACCTCCCTTTCTTTAGGTCTTTTATTCTAAAGCAAAGCCTTCTCTGTCCTCTATCCAAGATTGTGCCCTTTCCCCACCCTGAAGCTTGCTGTGTGCTTCCCTGCTTTACCATCTTCCACAGCATTGATCACCAGCTGTGTCAGTCAGAGTAGGCCAGATTATGCCTCAACAACAAACATCTGCCAAGTCTCAAGAGCTTTAAAATGACAAAAATATACCTTTTGCTCAAGTACATATCTACTGATTATGGCCAGTGGACTCCATCCTTTGTAGCCTCTGAGGACCCAGGCTCCATCCGGTTATTTGCTTCCCTGCTGTGAGGGAAGAACAGACTCAGAGGATCTTGCACCAACAGTTTAATACGCTGGCCTAGAAGTGGCATTTGTCCCTGTTCTCCCAACCTCCTGGTGAGAATTTATGACATGATCATGTCTAATTTCAGTGAGATGGAAACATATAGTCCTATCATGTGCCCAGAATAGGAGAGAATCAGATCGCCAAGAAACAACAGTAATATTTGCCCCATCATCTGACATGCTGTATATCTTATTTATAATTTGTTTATCTCTTGTTACTAGAATGTAAGTTCAATGAAAACATGGCTTTTTTGTTTGTTTTGTTTATGGCTGTGTTCTGAGCTCGTAGAAATGATTCTATTTTTCTTTATTTTTTTCATTTTATTTTATTTTTGGAGAGAGAGAGAAAGAGAATCTCAAACAGGATCCATACTAAGCATGGAGCCCAACCTGGGACTCAATTCCCCAACCCTGGGATCATGACCTGAGACAAAATCAAGCATTAGATGCTTAACCAACAGAGTCACCCATGCGTCCCAAGCTTGGCATGTTCTAGATGCTTAAGAAATTAGCTAGATAAATAAATGAATGAAAAGTTTATATAATGATTTTAAGAAAAATAATCTACTACCACACAGATATGTCAATAGATGCAAAAGATTCCACATGTATAGTATTGTCAATATTATTACTTATTGTTGTATAATTCTAATTAGAAGATATCTGTGAAAAGGAAAATGTTGGGAAATCATGAAAATAATGGAAGATTCAAGATGAAAACAGTTTAATTTAAAATTTTATGAAGAATGGGGAGCCTGGGTGGCTTAGTCGGTTAAGCCTCCAACTTTGGCTCAGGTCATGATCTCACAGCTTGTGGATTCAAGCCGTGCATCGGGCTCTGTGCTGACAGCTCAGAGCCTGGAGCCTGCTTCGGATTCTGTGTCTCCCTCTCTTTCTCGGCGCCTCCCCCACTTGCACTCTGTCTCTCTGTTTCTCGAAAATAAATAAACATTAAAAATTTTTTTCTAAAAATAAAAAATAAAATTTTATGAAGAAGATAAATATATAGGTCAAGCATCTGACCAAATATGACTCCCAATAAGTTGACAAATGTAATGGAAATCTTCTAATATTGTTTACAGGAAGGGTAGAGGTGAGGCCTCACAGTGAACATGTTGCAAAGAGAAACTGGATCAGCACAGTCATTCATGATAGTAAAGTTTATCTTATTTTTTTTTTTTAAAGTCTACTCATCATCTTCAAGGAAGGAGAGTCTCTAGGGCCAGTCCTGTGCCCCACCCTGCTCAGATGATGCCATTGTGATACTTGTCTGACAAGCACTGAGTGTACTCCTTGGACTTCTGTCAGGGCTAGAACCTTCTTTCTTTCTTGGGATGAATCTGTTGTTTTCCTGGGCAGACAGCAAGCTCTTTGAGCTTGAAATATGGAGCAAGCATTCTCCGTATCAAAACTATTGCCTCTCTCTGCCTGATGACACATGTGTTTATTGCTCTGTGTGCTTATGGAGAAACTTTACTGGGTTTATAAGGGTGACATGTCCTGGTTTTCCTGCCCAGTCCCTTGCCAGAGAAGATGTACAGTTCGATAAAAAAATAAAACCAAAGTTAAAAAAAATGGAAGGAAGTACAAACATTTTACTTTTTTGCCCTGGACTTCGTGGAAACATGCTGTTTCTGATAACATGGAGCCTTACTGATAGGTATTTCCGTGTGTGCTTTTGTGTCTTGTGGATTTTTATACAATTTATCTGGAACTTTAATTGGGGCCCACAATTGTGGGAGAAGAGAGTTTTTCATGCCTTAAGCACTAATGCAAATGAGATAATATATTTTTTGCTCCTCAATGGATTAAAATTTTCATGCTAAGATTACCTAGTGCAGATGATTTACTAAGACTACGTGTAATGTAAACGCTTGTGGAACTGTGGATTTTGTTTTGTATCATCTCACATGTTTTTGAAGGGAGCAGCTAAAACTTATATTGTAAAGCACCTATAGTTCCTTACCATATAGCCAGTTTATTGCTACTTCATTCATTTCATTGCATAATTCATATTTAAATTATAACAGTGAAGGACAGAGGAAAGGAAAAAGAAATAATGAGAGGATCCCAAGGAATGGCCATTCTAAAAATAAATGTAATGGAGGGAATTTAGGAAGAGCATGTAAGTGAAAAATGATCCTTAAATTGATTAGAAGTGATTCCGTGACTAACAGCTAGCCAGTGAAATTCTATCCAAAGGGTAATTCCAACATTTCATGGTTCCCAGCCCTCTTCAGCTTTTTTATAATTTTGCCAAAAAATCAGAGTTGTTGCCTTTTTGGCCTGAAGTTAATACTTCCTGTTTGTATTGCTGATTCCAAAGTTTGGTTAACTATGTCACAATAGAAAATAACAGTTAGTCTTTCAAATGACCACTGAAATATTTCTAACAGGCAAATATCTCCTTCATATCTTAATACTGTGTTTGAGATGAAAACCAGAAATGCAGTGCCTAAGATCACCATATCTGGGCCTTTGTTAAACAAACCAGTGTTTAGGAAGGAGAAAGATTCTCAATTCATCCTAAACTAATCTATAGTCTGGCTCTGCTATATCTGTCTAGTGTCATTATGAGAGAGAGAAAGAGAAGAAGAGAGAGAGAGAGAGAGAGAATTAACTTTTAAGCCCCTTCCAACTCTGAGATTCCAAGTAACTGTGAACATCATCCTTCTCTTTCAACCAAACTGACCTATTTGCTTTTTGCAACTCTGTGCAGGGTTTGGAGTTTAACATGGGGTTCTGTTTCTATCATTTTCTGCCTGAAATTCTCTTCTAAATTCTGCTTTTCATTTGACTCATATTTTTGAGGCTCAGTTGAATTCCCACCTTCCCCATGTACCTTTCCCTGGAGAGTAATCTCTACTTCCTCTAAATTCAATATGTGGCAAAAATCGCTTTGTACAGCAAAAGTCTCTCCAACTGTCTGGTAATCTCCTCAAGGGTGGAAGTAGTATTACTTTCTCTAAGATGTGTTCCTAAAAGTGTCTTCCTCCATCAGAAAAGTGTTTTCTTCCTTTGCAAGTGTAACATTCTGGGCATAGCTTTTATCATGTTTTAAAGTTAACAGAGATCAGTTAACTCGTTACTCATCCTCATTACTAAGAATCCCTCGTTTCTGAAGCACCAGGTGGGAAATGTCTTATTCATCTTTGCATGCACACTATTTGGCTTGTACCTGGGATGCTACTTTGTGAAAATCTATCTTCTTTCCCATTTATGGTGATAGCCTTATTTTGACCTTTATGCTGTGAGCATTCAGAAGTCATCTACTGTTTTGGTGCTAGCTGTAGAAGATGGAAGATGTAGCATAACAAAGCAAGGTTATATGAATATTAACCTGGAAATATTAGGAAGGATAGATTAGAGAGGTGATGAGTTTGGTGATCACAAAAATGGGTAAGATCGGATGGTGTTTTCAGGCTAACCCTTTGGATATTTTCATGAGGCCATTCTACAAGGTAGCTGGGGACAACTATACTTTAAAAGTAAAGGGAAAAAGGTGATGTAGGTGCCTGAGACTATGGCGGTAGGAAAGGCAGAGAAGTAGATTGGTTTTTGAGGAAGATTGTTATGGTCAGGTTTTGGTGTCATTGATGACAGTATTGGTAGTTGAGGAAATCTGGAGTACTAGAGCTGAGTGAGTATTCAGAAATAGAGGTGCAGATTTCAGTGTAAGCTAAGTTACATAGTAGTTAGCAGCTAAGTTATTATTGAAGACTTGAGTGTAAGAAGTTTTCTGAAGGAGCAAAAGATTAAACTTTAACAAATTGCCTACTTACGAGGGCTAGAAGAGGAAGAAAAGTAAGGGAGAGAGATGGAGAAGTGTCTTAGGAAAATAAGATCAAGGATACCTTTGTGTCACGGAGTAAAACTAAGGTGGGTGTGGGTGGCTGGCTGTTATATACGCATGGATGCAGATGTGAAGGCACATGCACAGAGGGGTTAAAGGTGATAAATGTTATAGAGGAATTATGGAGAAAGGAAACTTAAATGTTTGAAACATGGAATTCTCCAATCTGCTCTAGACTTGTCTCAGACATTTCTAGAATCACTGAAACCACTGAAATTGTTCTAATGCTGCTGTGGGAAATAATCGATTTTTAGCTGCTCTTCCGTGAACAGCTGTTATCGTGAGTAAATGTTAAGAGTTAGTCAACCATTGCTCATTAGAGAGGAGTGAGGTTCATCTCTTCATCCTCAATGGGTGGCATTTAGTGTGCGGGACTGAGCATCCTGGCCCCTGGTCGTGCTGTCCGAGCTCCACGAAACTGGCTATCACGTTACCCTGAATGAGCAGTACAAGACGTCTGGAGTGCGATCGACACCACAGAAATTAAGTGAGTGTATTTTTTGATGTGTTGACTGCTTAGAGATAATTCCCCACTCAGAAGAATGATTTCTATTTGGAAATGATATCCAAATAGAAAGGGCATCAGATGTTTATGGCCTTATACTAATTATAAATTGGAGGGTGGATGGAAAGATTGTCTTGAACAAGAGATTTTGGTAGCACACGCCCTGTACTGTCTTGTTGAATAGATTAGCCCAGACATCAACATACAAGCACTCATCTTTACTTTCTTCTCAGTCTGACATTCTCTTCCTCTTGTTTTTTTGGACAAATCCTTCTTGACATTCAAGAGCTGGCTCAGACATCACTTTTTCTATGTTGCCATCCCCGACCCATCCCTTTCTAATTAGTGTTCCTCCGAATTAGCTCAACTTGAGGCTTATTCCTCTATGCAGAATTTACTGAGAGTATTGAGTAATAATTCTTACAAGTTTATATCCTCCAATATAATGCATTTTCTTTTAGGAGACTCATTTGTGTTTTAGCAATGATTCCTATCAAGCTCAATAATACTCGTTTAAGAAGTATTGTTATGCGTTTGTTCAATCAAAAAATATTTGTTAAATATCTTCTCTGTGCCAGTGACAGTGTCCTTGTGTAGTTTACAATCACATATAAGTTATGCCTGTATTTACAGAATGAATATTTGGTTGAAATGCAAAGAACTTTAAAAATTCAAAGTACTGCCAAATTGAAAGGAACGCCTGAATAAGGTCACATCGGTAACAACTATCACTGAGTTGTACAATTTAGAAACTGCTTTTCATAAACTATTTCACTTCATATTACCACAACTCAAGAAGGTAGCTATGTAGGATTAATCCTGTTTTGTAGAGAAGAATGTGACATTCAGTCATGCAGTTAAATATCAAATATCCAGGGCAATTTTTGGTTTAACTTGGGACTTGAACACAGGTTTTCTCGCTCCAAACCCTGTGTGTTCCCATGATGTAGTTCTCCCTCCCTAACACATCTCTCCTTATAGGACCAGGAAAAGAGTCCCAAGAACGTGGAAATACTGTCATCCCTACAGCCAGAAAATGTTAGCAATAATCTTACAAACAATATAATGAGTTTACCCAATTGTTAAGAGATTCAATATGACAGATCTCAAATGTGATTTAAAAAAAAAAACCAACTAGGGGCGCCTGGGTGGCTTAGTCGGTTAAGCGTCCGACTTTCGCTTAGGTCATGATCTCGCGGTTCGTGGGTTCGGGCCCCACGTCGGGCTCTGTGCTGACTGCCAGCTCAGAGCCTGGAGCCTGTTTCAGAGTCTGTGTCTCCCTCTCTCTGACCCTACCCTGCTCACGCTGTCTCTCTCTCTCTCTCTCTCCTAAAAATAAATAAAAAACATTTAAAAAATTAAAAAAAAAACTAGGCTCAAACTAATTATACAAACTTTATAAGATCAAGTCCTCATTTCTAAAATGGATACCAAATTTTGCCAAAATAAAGTTGTGAAATTATTGAGATGATAAACTCTACTAACTCACTGAGGTGTAAATGTATCAGTTTATCTACTATCAAAGATTCCTATAAATAATTAAAAGATAATGCAGTCATTAAAAATGAGTACATGGAGGTTCATTTGAGTTAAGGAAAGTGCAGGTTATAAAACAACACTTGGGTTATAATTCTATCTTCATAAACCATCATATATATCATATCCAGGAAAAAAAATGTCTGGAAGGATATATTAAAAATCTTTACAGAAGACCTTACCCCGTATTAGATAATGGGTAATTTTTAAAACAAATTTTCCCTCTTTTGCAACTCTTTCATATTTTTAAATTAAAATAAATATGTATTATCTATTTTTTAAGTTTAAAAGTCCATGCAGGGGTTATTATTGCAGTAGGTAGAAAGGAGATGAAAATATGCTAGGCAGAGGAATAACCAGCCTGGGATGGACAATGCAATAAAGGAATAATGTGGGAAACAGAATTACAGTAAGTTGTAAGCAGCATAAGACTCAGGTTGTCACTGCCAATAGAGTCGATTAAAGCCATTTGCTTTGTTTCTGTTTAGCTTTTGGCTAAGGAATAGGATTAATAACAATTGACTTTTTTGTTTCCTTTTTTAAGAGAAGTAAGCTTTTATTTCCTTGTTTCACAAATAAATCTGGCTATGTTGGTTACAATAACAATTGATTTTAATAACACATCTGATGTTTGCAAAAGGGATCTGTATTAATTGCATTCCATTTAAATTGTAATCTCTTTGTAAAATATCTTTGATTTTTCATAAAAAAATAGCATATTTTTTCCTACTCAAACCATACTTTACTTGCTGTTAAAGGCACATGTGACAAGATTTCCACCATATGGGTATATTTTATAACTGTTTAAGATTTCAATTTTGTCTTATTCACTCCTCAAAAGGTGTGTGTGTGTGTGTGTGTGTGTGTGTGTGTAACTTCGTGGAGGAAAAGATTTTAGGTTTGCTTTTAAAACAACAATGGATTTTTTCATGTGGCTTACAGGGACCCTTTCTGTCCTTTAGAGCATTACTGTGCACCCTTTGCCCCAGTATTCTCCAGCAGTGCTGACCTTCTTTAGGGCCTCTAAATGCACAAATGACCATTTCTGCTGTCTGTCCTCACCCCATATGTACACAGACACTTTGGCTGAGTAATTCCTACCTACCCTTCATATTTGTTACTTCCTTGGGTCATAGGATGTGTAGATCTTTGGAAGGGCTGGTCACCTCCACAGTAGACCACTGGGTTTTTATTCTAGTATCATTTTGTCTATTTACTGATACCAATAAGCTGCTTGTTGGGTACTTTTTCTTTTTTGTCAGCTTTAGAGCAACTTCAACTTATTTTGGTCCTTGATCATGTCTTCTGGCCTCTTTTCCTCTCCTTCTTTTAGAACCAAATGGATTCATTCAATGCTAGGAATGGTGTGACCAGTGGGAATTGCCTTATTCCCATTTTCAGTTTCTAAGGGACAATCTCTAGTGCATAGGATTTGGAATACTCAAAGGATATTTCACTTCTTCATTTCCCAGTTTAGAATTTGGAATGGAGTGGGAGCAATTCATCACAGTTCTTAAGTTCTAAATGCAAGAAAAAGAAAAAACATTCACATAAACAAGAGTTATGAGGAATAAGCTTTCTTTTTATTTCTACTATTTTAAACCGAGAACACTTTTGCCTAAATAGTTCATTCAGTTAGATTTTGTTGACATTTTATAAATATTATAAGATTCTATTTTAAGTATCTAGACTTAAACCTGAGTCACAGTCACTATCTAGGCTGGGATATTTTAATAATGTCGGACTGGAAGGCAGTGATCCCAGGCCGTTTTGGTTTTCTTTTTCATACCTAAAATTGCTACATTAATCACAAGCCACGAGAAAAGTTAATGAGGCATATTTTATTAGTACTGAAAAGCATTTTAGAAATTCACAATGTTTCAATTTTGTTTGAATTTTAATTCATTGAAAAATAAACAGTGACAAATATCATCAAAATAGTAATAAATCCCAAGTCACTATAGGTAGTCAAGTTCTCCTGACTATGGCGATAAATAGCTAAGTCATTTGGTTCACAAGGCCAGAGTTTATATCAAACTTCACTTTAATTTTTGGTATAAAGAATAATAAAGTTAATCTCTCCAGAACTGGTTAATTCTCTGGTGAACAAATATATGATATATCAATATATCATTGATATAGGTTAAAATACTGTTTTTTACATTTTATTATTATTATTTTTTAAATTTTAGACAGAGGGAGAGCACGAGCTTGGGAGAGGGACAGAGAGAGAGAGAGAGAGAGAGAGAGATTGAGAATCCCAAGCAGGCTCCGTGCTTGGTGCAGAGCCCGATGCAGGGCTCGATCCCATGACCGTGGGATAATGACCTGAGTTGAAATCAAGAGTCAGACATTCAACCAACTGAGCCACCCAGGAACCTTTAGGCTAAAATGTTCTTTTATTTTCATTCTTTTTAATGTTTATTTATTTTTGAGACAGAGAAAGACAGATCATGAGTGGGGGAGGGGCAGAGAGAGGGAGACACAGAATCTGAAACAGGCTCCAGGCTCCAAGCTGTTAGCACAGAGCTGACATGGGGCTTGAACTCACAAACCATGAGATCGTGACCTGAGCCAAAGTTGGGCGCTTAACCAAGTGAGCCACTCAGGAGCTCCAATATTCTTTTATTTTAAAGTTTGATTATTTTGAGAGAAAGAGGGTGGGGGAGGGGTGGAGAGGGAGGGAGAGAGAGAATTTCAAGCAGGCTGTGCACTGTCAGCATGGAGCTCAGCACAGGGCTGGAACTCACAAACTGTGAGCTCAAGACCTGAATAGAAATCAAGAGTCAGATGTTTAATCAACTGAGCCACCAAGGTGCCCCCAGGCTTAAGTATTCTTGAAATGGAAATGACTAGAGATTGAGAAGACAACTTGGTAATTATTCTCTATCATAATCATTGCAAAACATGTCAATTCCCATCTTACTATTTTGCAAAAAACTTATTTCTTGCATTTGGGATAAACTAGAGTGGCTGTATGTTAAAATAATTATTGTAACAAGGTACAATGTTTCATTAACGACTAAAGATAAAAATCTTAGAGTTTAAAATTATTAATTTTACTATATAACATATATTTAGTGATAGTGATAAAACAATACAGCTTATTTTCTGGGTTTTCACAACTTCGTGTTTGTCCTCAATCAAGAGTAATATTCATAATCCTGAAAATTAATATAAAAATGGATGTTTAGCAGTTTATTAAAAATTTAAACATAAAGTTACCATATTACCCAGATTTTTACACCTAGGTATTTATCCAAGAAAAATAAAAACATATGTGCACACAAATACTTGTAGCATTATTCATAATAGCAACTTATTCATAATAACCCAAAACTGGAAATAATCCAAATACGTATCAGCTGAGGCAATGGATAAGCAAAATATAATCCACAAACTGAAATGCTATCAAATAATCAAAAGGAATGAACTAATGATACAGCATGGATGGATGAATCTCACAAACATTATACCAAGTGAAAAAAGGCAGGCACAAAGATTGCATGTTGTATGAGTCCATTTATATTAAATTATCAGAAAAGCAGAAAGCAGACCAATGGTTGCTTGGAGCTAAGGGTATACCCACTAACTACAAATAGATACGAGGGAATGTTTCAGGCTGATAGAAATGTTCTCAAACTGGATCGTGGTGGATTTAGTAAATTCTAAACGTTTGCCCCAAAATTATTGAATTTTTAAGGATTACTTATAATAGGTGAATTTTATGGTGTATGATTACATATACCTCACAAAAGCTGTCAAAAAATATTTATGACAGGGGCGCCTGGGTGGCTCAGTCGGTTAAGCGTCCGACTTCGGCTCAGGTCATGATCTCAAGGTTCGTGGGTTCGAGCCCCGCATCGGGCTCTGTGCTGACAGCCAGCTCAGAGCCTGGAGCCTGTTTCAGATTCTGTGTCTCCCTCTCTCTCTGACCCTCCCCTCCTCACGCTCTCTCTCTCTCTCTCAGAAATAAATAAAACATTAAAAAAAAAATTTGTGACAGTCACACACATTCTTTCCGTAGGTCAAGGAAAATATTAGCTCTCGTTTTTTATATTTGAGGTAAATTTTGGGAGTTCTGTAAAAAATAAATATTGTCTGAAAACAAATTCTATAAACAAATTCATTTTCTGATTTATTTCCCCACATTTTAATAGGAATATAGTATTTTGTCTGGATGCAGTGTTACAGCTATCCTTGAATGAGATTGAAAATGGATTTGGGATTCTCTAATTTATCATAAAGAGGAGACAAGCAAGCCCTTAGAGTGGACAGGTGACCCAGGTCAAACAGAGTGAAATGCAAAGTTGATGCCAGCACCCCCTTGTTGCTTCTACAGCATATGAAAATAGGATGACCTACAATGGGGTCATTAGCAAGTGGCCCTGCCTTGAGCTTCCTGTCTCATGGGCCACTCTACCTCGTTCATGTGGCCACCTGATCAAATTCATGATAGTTTAGGCATTTTCCTTTAGATTATGAAAGTCTTTTGATCTTGTGAATTCTCAGAATAAGCAGCTGTATATCAGCAGCAGTGGATATTTAGAACAAATTACGGTTCAATTAAGATTTGGAATGTTTCAACAGTGATGACAAATGAAGCCATTTGTTCTAGCTACACCTCTTGTTTTTATTTTTTTATTTTTTTCATAATTTTTTCATCCATATTGCAGCATGTCTCAGTACGTTTTACTCCTTTCCATAGCCGAATGTAGTGCATTGTATGGATTGTAACATGTCTGTTTATCCATTCATAAGCTGATGGGTATTTTGGTTGTTTCCACTTTTGGGATGGTATAAATAATGCTGCTCTGGAAGCTTGTGTACAAGTTTTTGTGTGAAACTCTGGAAAAAAATTATATATAAATAATTGCTGGGCCATATGGTAGCACTAACTCTATGTTAACTTTCTGAGGAATTACCAAATTGTTTTCCAAAGCACTAGCACCATTTCTTATTTGCACCAGCAGTGTATGAGGGTTTCATCTTCTCCCCTCCCTCACCAACACTTGTTATTGTCTTTTTATTATTACTATTATTGTTGTTATAACCATCCCAACAAATATGAAATAGTAACTCATTGTGGTTTTGATTTGCACTTCCCTAATGTTAGTGATATTGAGCATCTTTTCTTTTTTTTTTTTAATTTTTTACAAATAGTTTATTGTCAGCCTGGTTTCCATATAACACCCAGTGCTCATCCCAACAAGTGCCCTCCTCCATGAACATCTCCCTTACGTCTCTTGTCTCTTGTTCTTATTTGTGAGCCTGCAAAAATAAATAAGTCAAAGCCAGATTTATTTAAGAAAGTTTTGTTACTGCTTGACAGTTTTTTACAAGATTGCAAAATTTTCATTTTCATTAAGAGTATTTCTTTTTTTTAAAATTTTTTTAAATATTTTATTTATTTCTAGGAGAGAGAGAGAGACAGCATGAGCAGGGGAGGGTCAGAGAGAGAGGGAGTAACATACTCTGAAACAGGCTCCAGGCTCTGAGCTGGCAGTCAGCACAGAGCCCAACGCGGGGCTCGAACCCACAAACCACGAGATCATGACCTGAGCGAAAGTCGGACGCTTAACCGACTAAGCCACCCGGGCGCCCCTATTAAGAGTATTTCTAATTTCTCCCTGGGACAATGTGCAGGATTTCTTATAATGCTGACAGAAGTTGTGCATTTTCTGCCTTGTCCTATAAATTGTACTTTGATTAAACTTGATTTTTACTTGGTTTAATGGAATTTAATATATGTTGAAATTGGAGTTATTGAGAGTAGAATAAAAAAAGAGTATTGGTCCTCTTGGAAAATTGACCAGTAGTGTAATAATAATCTGAATGACAGCTTTTCTGTTTTTTTGGTACCAGATTCTTTTGAGAGTGTTAGGATAAGCATTTTTTTTAATGACATATGTTTAAACTTATTCACTTTTGTCTTAGTGAAAATTATTCTTAGACATAGAAAGTCAATACTACACTTTGCTGTCAGAAGAGTCTTCCTTGTACCCATGTTCCATTAGCTGGGAGTGAAAGCGAAGGATCTCCAAGATCTTGAGTATCAGCAACCAGTATTTAGCATTCCAGTAAAGATGAAATTATTATATGGTTTTGTCTGCATTTACTATTAATCATTTATTTAAGTCTTAAAAATAAGGGCCTATTGTAAGTAAGAGAGTATATAGTTTTGTTTTCTTGGCAAATAGGATAATGTAAATAAATATCTGGAAAGAATTATATATATGTATACATAACACACACACACATATATAAAACACACACATATGTACACGTACTGTATTATAATATACATGTAATACATGTATATGTATATGTTTATATATACTTGTGTATATATATATAATTTTCTCCTTATTCTCAGAGAAAACTGTATTACAGTATAATCAATATTTTTTAATATAGTAATTTTCTGTATCGGTTAGTAAGGATATTGGGTTTGAGGTTGCTGTTGAGAGGAATAACCCATGACTTCCAGTGCTTTGATGACACCTCAGATGCAAGACCTTCTGGTCAAGCATCTGCGATTTCATATTGTTGGAGCATTTGCTGTATCCCTGGGGATTGAAGTTTTCTATAAGTTTGCTGTGGCTGAACCATAAAAGATGGCATATACAGATTTCTACAGAAATTATGATTTCATGAAAGATTTTGAGGAGATGAAGAAGGCTGGTATCTTTTAGACTGCAGTTATTTGGGGATGTAAAAGATTTCTTTAGATTGAGTTCCATTGAAGTTTGTCACTGACCTGTGTTCCTGAACTATTAAACATGAATATTGGGTTATGGAATAGTTTCTCTTGACAAATAAACAACTAACAAATACCAAAAAAAGAAAAAAATAGTAAAGAGGCACCTGGGTGGCTCAGTCGATAAAGCGTTATACTCTCAATTTGGGCTCAGGTCCTGATCTCATGGTCAAGATTGAGCCTTGTGTTGTCCAGCTCTGTGCTAAGCCTGGAGCCTGCTTGAGATTCTCTCTCCCTCTCTCCCTGCCCCTCCCCTGCTTGCTCACATGCTTGCTTGCCCTCTCTCTTTTTCTCTCTCTAAAATAAATTGTAAGTCAAGAGAGGTTGATACTCTTGAGACACAGGAAGATGTAAAAATGTTGATTTTAACAATTATCTGAATACTAATTCATGAAAATAACAACAGAAACAACTACTGATGCATGCGATAAAACTGATACATTTCCTAAAGATTATGTTGAGGGCAGGAAGCCTTACATAAAAGTGCATATCAGATGATTCAATTCCACTAAAGTCTCAAACAGGTAAAAGTAAACTATGGCTTAATAAAAATCAGACCAAAGTTGTTTCTGGGAGGATGGATGGAAATGGACTGAGAAAGGGCATGAGGAGACTTTTTAGGTTGATGGTAATATTCTAAATTGTATTTAGGTTTGAGTTACATAGATGTATGGCATTTGGGAAAAATCCAGCCATGTAGAGTTAAGGTTTATGTATTTCCTTTTATGTAAATTTTATCTCCACAGAAAAATATAAATAAATATTGAACTCTAGTTAATGATATGCATACTGAAGTGCTGAGGAATGAAGAATACTGAAGTATAATGTATTTTGAAATCCAGTAAGAATTAAGATGGATTGATGGATGGACAGAGAGATAGACAAATATGATGAAAGAGGTATAGTAAGATTTAAATCATTGTCTCTGGGTGGTGGCTATATAAATGTGTACTGCACAATTCTTGCAACATTTCTCTGAAAATTTTATAATAAAATGATAGCTCATTATACTTCTCAGTCTTTAGATAGATTGATTAAAGACGTGTAACTGATGCTAGAAGTCAGAGAAATTTTCCAAGTATTATGAAACATTTTACCTTATAATTATAGAAAACTCTAATTCACAGAGTTTGTTCACAGATCAAAATATATGTAAAATTCTCATGATAAGAAATTTAACAGTGTGGTGGGTGAGGTTCTTTTTTCTCCAGTACAGTGTATCTGTAAATCTCTTTCAAAAGAAATTGGGCCCATGAATTTCATTTTTGATGCACTGAATTTTCAAAGAGTAATAATAGTTCTCAAGCTTGAGTGTGCATCAGAATTACCCAAACAGTTTTTGCTAAAATACAGATTTCTGCCTCCATCCCAGAGTCTAATATTCTAGAGGTCTGGGGTGTGGTCTGACAATTTGTACTTTTTTTTAATGTTTATTTATTTCAGAGAGAGAGAAAGACAGGGAGTTAGTAGGGCAAGGTCAGAGAGAGAGGGAGACACAGAATTCGAAGCAGGCTCCAGGCTCTGAGCTGTCAGCACAGACCCCAATGTGGGGCTCAAGCTCATGAGCTGTGAGATCATGACCTGAGATGAAGCTGGACACCCAACTGACTGAGCCACCCAGATGCCCCAAGAATTTGTACTTCTAACAAGTTCCCAGGTACAGCTGATGCTCTAACTAGGGGACCATTCTTTAAGAATCTTGGTATGGGGCCTATCCTCCCTTCCATCAGGAGCACCTACTGCCATTACTCCTTACTTTAAATACAAGAAAATGTAAGTACATCAACTCCGGGATTTTCATGAAAAGTCAGAGAAAGAACAACAAGAAGAGAAATGAGTTTTGTTGTCTCTTAGCCTATTTGATTTCTTCTTTTTATTGTATATATATTAAAAACAATAATTTCTAAGAATATGCTGGTTGTCTAAAATGGTATAGACAAACTATGACAAAGTAGACTTTGAGCTCTACTTCCCTACTTGCATTTGGCATATTTCCATGTAATAAAAACCATTTTTGTACTAATTTAACAAAACTAAGGGAACACTTTGTATATCCTTTTAAAAAAATTTTTTTAATGCTCATTTATTATTGAGACAGAAAGAAACAGAGCATGAGTGGAGGAGGGACAGAGAGAGAGGGAGACAGAATCCAAAGCAGGCTCCAGGCTCTGAGCTGTCAGCACAGAGCCCAACGCAGGGCTCAAACCCATGAACTGTGAGATCATGGCCTGAGATGAAGTAGGACGCTCAACCGACTGAACCGCCCAGGTTCCCCTGTACATCCTTTCTTTGCCCCTCTTCCATTAGATCCAGAGCCCCTCTACTATAGCTACATTTGTACTAATTGTACAAATGATGCTGCAGTGAAATCCTTGACTCACCCATCTGCCTAATTTACAAGACTGCATAATCTTTGTGATGGAACAGATCATATTTGAATGGGCACCACTCATGCCTTGCATCTTGTAGTGAATGAATATATGAATGAAAATCAGATGAATGAAAACATATATTTCCCAAAGCAAATACAGAACTTATTTAGATTTTGTTGTTTGAAATTAACCATGTCACTGCCCCCTTCCCTTATAGCAAGTATATGATTATTGGTTGCATGTGGTTGTCCCACACCCTCAACATACTCCAAAGTTTAAAGAAGAATTTCGGGAGAATTGAATGGCGGGTATGTGTGCAAGTGACAACTATGTATGTCTCCAGATGAGATTTCTTCTTAAGAATGAAAGGCTGTTGACTTAGAAGGTAGTCTATGAAAAGTAATTTTCCTGCTTGGCTATTGGTTGGGTGACAAGGTAGGTAATGAAGTAAAACGATTAGTCCTGCCTAGAGGTGCTGACATGTCAACATTGGCAGGTTCAGTTTGTCTCAGTCAGTTATCCAAAGTCACCAGACAGTGAAGTATTGGCCTGAGGAATAGGGGCAATGGGAATTCTGACCAAGGTGAAAACTGTGTGCTTGTTTTAGTTGAAATAGAGCTCACTTACATGAACAGCTGGGCAAACATATAAAGTGCTCCCTTAGGAAGAAGACATTTTCCCTCTCAAATTTCTGTCAAAATGGCATTTCCTTCTGTACTCAATAGCAAACATTCTCCAGGTAGTGGGTGACCGTAATATCCTAATAAGAAGTTAACTGGTTGGCACCTGGGAGGTATGGTTCAGTGGGAATTGTTCAGGTGTGGGTTTATAAAGGGAACTCTTCACATGAGCTGGGACTTTTTACCTCCTGAGCTCTGAAAGCATGTGTTACATGCAGGAACGTGTCTTCCAGTGGCAAACTCCCCACAAGAGTTGGAGAGAGAACATGCTGTTCTGCTGGCCCTAGAGCAGAGGTCATAGAATGCTGTAAGTTCAGCATCCTTCTCACACTGATCATGTGTATGTAAGCTCAAGTTCTGTTTCTTTTCTTTTCTTTTAAATTTTTAATGTTTATTTGTTTTTGAGAGAAAGGGATAGGGCATGAGCGTGGGAGGGGCAGAGAGAGAGGGAGACACAGAATCTGAAGCAGGCTCTAGGCTCTGAGCTGTCAGCAGTCAGCACAGAACCCCATGTGGGGCTCGAACCCACGAACCGCAGGATTGTGACCTGAGGTAAAGGCGGACGCTTAACTGACTGAACCACCCAGGCGCCCCGGTCAAGTTCTTTTTCTTTAACAGTCCCCATTCCCACACTCTGGCAGCTGTTTATGTGGCTTATGGGACTCTTACCCAACTTTTTCTCTGCACTTTTTTAAAAATGACATTTTTCTGGGGTGCCTGAGTGGCTCAGTGGGTTAAGCGTTGGACTTTGGTTCCGGTCATGATCTCGCGGTTTGTGAGTTCCAGCCACAAGTAAGGCTCTGTGCTGACAGCTCAGAGGCTGGAGTTGGCTTTGAATTCTATGACTCCTTCTCTCTATTCCTCTCATGCTCTCTCTCTCTCAGAAATAATAAATAAACATTAAACATAATTTTTTAAAAAATGATGTTTTTCTGTAAATTTATAAAAGTCTTGTTTTATATATATTTAAACTATTTTCATGTGGATGTTCCCTTTAGGTGTTCAGATCTGAATTCCTAAACCACAATAGAGATGTCTTTTGTTCACCTCTAAAGCTGTGTGCTTTTAATTCACCCTTTCCTGATGCCCCCAACATCTTTTCATTTGTTTTTCTTATCTAGATTCCTGATTCATCACGTGAATTGTATCTATTGAGTGAAGTAATTTCATTTGTACATTAGAAAGCACAATGTCCAAAATGTTTGTGGCTGAGCCCATGTCCTCCTAACAGGAGGCATCCCATCACCCGTATCTCTTATGACCAGTGGCAACAGAATCAGAAGTCAGGGAAGATAGAAATCAAAGACATGAAGGAAGAAGGGCCGAGTGGGTATGAGCAGCTTGAGTCCTATGGCAAGAGTTTAAAGAATTTCATGTTAGTTAGCCTTATCAAGTCACCCATTTTTGTAAGTAGCAATTATTTCTGCACGGTCTTTGTGAGTGGGATTGATGTATAAGGCCATAAATAAAAGATGGTTTGAATGATACCGTTTAGAGTTTTGCAGTACACAACTCAAACAATTGTCAGCAGCGTCCCTGTTTCTGGAAGACGTGTTGTACAGCTGCTACATGCTTTTTGCACGCTAGCTCTTTGCAAGCTCTCACTAATTCTCTATTGGCCAGTAGTAAAACTTCATTCCCAAAGAGTTGGGGAAAGAATGACAGAGATATGTGGGATTTTGAGAAGGAATTCCACTCTGGAGATCCATAGAGCCAGGATACCATGAGATATACGGGATTAATGATCAATGGAATACAATAAATTGAAACTTTAAAAGGATTTGTTTAGTAATTACTTTGTAAGTACCTTTCATTACAATTCTGCATATAGACCACCACCACCACCAAGAAAGCAACTTAGCTCCTTCTAAGCCTGTTAATGTCTGGCATACCATCATGTCACTGCAAAATGAGCCGTGACTTTTTTAATCTTCATAACCACCTTACACAGACTCTTCTGATGGAATGTTAGGCATCTTGCCATTACAGCAATGGTGAAAGTTTTAATAATGTTTAATTGTATTTAATTAATGGAAATATTTAATCTTTATTCCTTTAGAATATTTAACTAAAACTGTCATGCTTTTTCTGCTATGGAAAATTTCCACTCATATCACTGGCTTGCAGTTTGTTGTTGTTTTTAGTAAGAAAAAGCCATGCTACAGACTACACATTTCTATTTAAGGATCAGGAGCAACCGACGATGCTTGTCTAATTGACTTTGGCCACTCCCTTCATCCTGTGGCTGTCACAGGAAAATTAATGAAACTCTATATGTTTTTTTTTTTTCCTTCTAACACATTTCCTTGGATCATGGTACCAGGAAAGGGAGTCATTTGTGCACCACGCCTATTACATGATCTCTTTTTGTTTCTCTGAGAATTAAAGCAGATGTTAAATTATTCCCAAGTCCTATGTTAAAATTATGGTTTGTATAATTTAGGATTACAATTCAATTAAATGCAATCTATGCCATCAAATATGATTTCTGGAAGCTTTTGAATGTGTTGTCAGATAGTAACCATGCTGCCTAATACATAAACTGAAGCTGTGACTATAAAGGCTTTGGAATGGTTTCCACCTGCAATTTACTGTGTAAGAAGAATATAGAATACATTTGAAACTTAAGATTGGCCGCTCTGAGAAGATAATAATGCCTAAAAAGGACTTGATGATTTTATATATGTACCATTTGTAGACTGTGAGCATTAATATTAGGCACTATTAAAACTACTGTCACCAGTGTGCAATGGCAAGATGATTAAATGACCTTCCATCAGAGGAAAGTCTGCCGTCTCTGAGAAAGGCCTATTACTCAGAGATGAGGAAGGTCATACCCATGCTACAGTGACAAGATATCATGCCAGACAAGAGATTCAACCACTCTGAAGTACATAAGTAATTTGCTTTGTTTTGTTGCTGAGTCATAATGTGTTTATCCATTTAACTATTGACAGACAGTTGGGTTGTTACCAGTTTGGCACTGCTTTAACTATCTGCATACGCGTCTTTGTACAGCTTTATTTTTCATTTCTTCTTGAAAAATGCCTAGGAATGAAATTGATAGATTATTTGCTAGCTAGCTGTCCAACAGCTTTCACAAGTGGTTATACCACTAGACCTTCACATACAAAAATGTGTGAAGGCTCTAGGTGTTCCAAATCCTGTCTAACACTTGTTATTGACAGTCTTTTAATTTTATCCGTTCTTGGGTGTGTGGTACCTTGCTGTGACTTTAACTTGCATTTCCCTGAAGATTAGTGATGTTGACCAGGAGTTGGTAAACTATGACCTGGTAGACAAATCCAGCCAACTGCCTATTTTCATAAGTACAGTTGATCCTTGAGCAATTGGGGTGTGAACTTCACCAGTCCACTTACACACGGATGTTTTTAATAAATACAGTGCTGTAGATGTATTTTCTCTTCCTCATGATTTTCTGTAACATTTTCTTTTATCTAGCTAAATTATTGTAAGAATACAAATGTAGAATATATAGACAAAATATGTGTTAATTGATGGTTTATGTTTTCAGGAAGGCTTCTAGTCAACAGGAGGCAATTAGGTGTTAAGTTTTTGCAGAGTCAAAAGTTAATGCAGATTTTCAAATGTGTAGTGAGTCAGTGCCCCTAATCCCCATATTGTTCAAGGGTCAACTATATAGTTTCGTTGAAACACAGACGTATCCATTGGTTTACAAAGTGTTTGTAACTGCTTTTGTGCAGAGTTGAGTAGTTGTAGCAGAGAATACCTGGTCTTCAAAACCTATAATATTTATTATTTGACTGTTTACAAAAAGCATCTGATGACCCTGATGTTGAGCATGTGCTTGTTGGCTATCACATATTGTCTTTAGTAAGGAATCTATTTAAATCTTTTTCCCTTAAAAAATATTTTGTCTTCTTATTGAGTAGAAAGAATTCTTTTAAATATTCTGAATTCAAGTTTTTAAATAGATACACATATTGCCAATATTTCTCCCAATTTATAGTTTGGCTTTTATTTTTCTTGTTAGTTCTTTCAAAGTTCGAAACTTTAAAAATCTGATCTAATTCAATTTATCAGGTTTTGAAATCTATGCTTTATCTATCATATCTGAACTGGTGGGGATTAATTTTATTATTTTGATATTTTAGAAAATTTGACTCTGTGTAAAAAGAAAAAGTCACTAAAGAAGTTTAGGGGTTGGCAGTATAAATGGAATGTATGTAACAAAAGAGAAACATACTATGGGTGATACCAAGGCTTTGTCTTTTAGTCCTGAAACAGTTGAGTCATTATTTTTTTAAATATAATTTATTGTTAAATTGGCTAACATACAATGTGTACAGTGTGCTTTTGGTTTTGGGGATAGATTCCTGTGTTTCACTGCTTACATACAATACCCAGTGCTCAACCCAAGTGCCTTCCTTAATGCCCACCACCCATTTTCCCCTCTCCCCCACTCCCCTCATCAACCTTCAGATCGTTCTCTGTATTTAAGAATCTTTTATGGTTTGCCTCCAGTTAAGTCATTATTTTACTGACATCAGTATTATAGCTATTCTTTTACTTAATATCTTATTGGAATAATGCTGATCTGGTTCATTCCTAAATTTGCAATTTAGAATATTTCTCATGTCATCAGAACACTGAGAACGTATAAGCTAATTATTGCTGCTACTCTAATGGATAATTTTTACTTGAAAAAGAGAGCTTTAGTATCAGTTTTCTCTTGGAGTGATTTAATCAGCTTGACCAACTACATATCAAACTTTAGGCCACATTCTGAAATATTTTAGAAAGTACAAGATAAGTATAAGAGGAGAGACTAGACATAAAAGAATTTCTCCTGTTGAATGGGTTGTAATAGTAACTCCTTTCTCACTGATCCGTGTCTGGATGTTTATAATAGTTTAGCTAAGTACCATGTGTTTGGGCTATGTTTCTTGGCAAAGCTGAAACTGACCACAGCCACTGAGAATTCTGGGGTCAATATTAAATGTCTGCTCAGTACCTGTGCCTAGAGCAAAGCAACCTCTGGTTGATCCAGAGAGTTCTATGAGCTTGCAGTGCTCCACTTTTTGTTTGGTAGGCTAATCTCAGTAACTTCTTCACTAAGTTTAATACCACAGGGCATGTATTTATTTCTAAAAATTAAAAGAGGATTCATTCTAATTTTATTTTGAAAGACTTTAATTTTAGTATTTCACAACACCCTTTTGAACTATTTGGAGATACCCTAGGGTATTGCAAAAAGAGGATTAGATACAATTGTTCTAGATCCAAGGTTCTACTTTACCAATATGCAATCTTTTTTCTCAACCATATTGTTGTTGTTTTCCTGGAATGTTGACATTCTTTATTTTGTCTCACTCTTGTTGGCAGAGACTTTATTTCTCATACAAGATACAATAAGATGTTCTTCCAGGACTTTTACTTCTCTGTACTCCTAGGCTTCTCTGTGCAACATATATGCTATTTTGCTTCTAAATGTTTTCCTAGTTAAGCTTGTATCATGTTCTATTATTTTTCTATTAAGTCTACCATATGTCATTTGCCAGAGGTTTTCATGCAAACATTGAAATATAACTGTCACCAGAGGACTAGTGTTCCAAACCACTTAATTAGAATTACTTAGAATGGAGCATCATTTATCAAAGATTTAAAATTATTATAGGATGCATGGAGATATACCCTAAAATATTGGGGGATATTGTCCAGTAGTATAAAATTGAATACTAGTCGAAACATTCATTTGAATGAATGCTTCACAAACTTATTCAGATTCAAAGGGCAAAAAATGTTAAGTTCTTTGCTGAGCACTGAAAAGACCAGTGGTATAATAACTGAGTGAGTGAAGGCATGTAAGGAAGACAAACCAAAGATAGAGGGAATCCATACTGGGTGACAATGTGAGCATAGGTGAAGGTGCACTGCAGAATGTGAGAAGATTATACTGGCCAAACAGAAGTAAATATAAGTTGAGAAGTAGTAAAAGAAGAAGTAGTAATGTGTGCCAGGGTAATGAAGGGACTGGAATTCTTAGCTCCAAAGAAGGAACTGAGATGACAGTCTCAAAATACTAAGTTTGTGATACTGCTTTGAGGTAAGATTTGTCTGTGTACATATCTCTCTCTCTTTCAGGACTTTTAAAAGTTTAGCTCCAGAGAGTAGTATGAATTAGAATTTTGGAGAGAGATAATCAGCTAAATGCCAGTTCATTCAAAAAGTTACATGATGTCGCTCTATTTGCTGGCATATTTGCAAAAGGGAGAAAGATTGGAGTCATGTAAATTTCTGTGCAGAGGAAATGAGAACACTTCCACCTTTGTCAGTTGGTAATTCTGTTTACTGCCTTCTTTTTCCTCACTTGGTGCAGGCATATTTTCCACTTTCCAAGTGGAAGAGGTCCATTAGGCCAAAATGTATGAGCAAAGGTCTAATGTTGTGAATCTTGGCTCTTAGTCAAACATGAATGCAGCCTAAGTACGCTAAGATTCCTTATTCTTTGCTTCCCAACAAGGGGTTAGAAATAGGCCAGTAGGTTTTAATTTACTGTTGGACCTGATAAGCTTCTAAGGTAGTGGTATATGTCCTTGACTTATATTCATTCCTTTCATTGAGCAGGATGGAGTAACTCATAACTAAGGCATATAACTAAGAAGGGAAAATTTGGCTTGGACAAGACCTATGTTATAGCTGAAATAAAAATCCCCTCACCAAAATCTAATGAAATTAGGACAAAATACCAGAGGATAGCATTGACTTGAGCATCATGATCTTGGGGTTGGTCACTCCTTATCTATTGGGTAATGACGGAGTTCTCAATGAAAACAGAGGAGGAAGTGCAGCTTAGTGAGAACTGAGATCAAGTTTTGACCCTGCACTTAACTTGCTGAGTGACAGAGGAGTGGCTGCCCTCAATTTAGTTGTTTGTGCTATGAAAGAATTGCACAAGATGAGCTAGACTAGATGAGTCTTCCTTGGACTTGAGATAAGCCACCAAGTATCTCTGGGTTTCAATTTTGCCACAAGTATAGGAATAGCAATTTGAGAATCTAGAAGTTTGTAGAAATTTTTATCAAAGTCTTAGGAAGTACAAAGTTCTATGTACATACTTAAAATTGTAGTACTGGCTGCTGAGGTCAGAGACTGGTTCCCACAATCTGGTACCCAAGAAGGGGCTATCTTTGTTTTTTCAAATACCTATTAGAATCCTTTTATGTAGCTATATTGAGGCAGTCCAGGCTGATTTTGACTGGGATAGTATACATTTAGTCAGCTTTGGGAAGCCCATGCTGTTCAGAGGTGCTGACTGGTATTAATGCCATACAGACTTTTGATTCATGAGAAATAGGATGTAGATTACTAAATTAATAAATGCAATCTTTCCAGTGGGTAAAATATTTTGAAAAAAAATTAAATCTCTGTGGAATAAAGAAGGAAAATAATTGAGTCCACAATCTCTTATCTAAAACTCTTGGGGTCAGATATGGTTTAGAGTTCAGAAAATCTTTGGATTTTAGAATTGTACTAGGTTAGTTAGACCAGATATTAAGTAACCTCTTCAGCAAGACTTGACCAGCACCCCTTAATTGAACATATTAATATTCCTATAATTAAACATGTGAATAGTCACACAGACTAGTCAGTAAGATTCAAGAAAGACTCAGTGGTCTCATTATGGTTCATATTGGCTTTATGTTACCAAATAAGTTTATCATGAATCTACAAAAAACTTTACAAAGGGTTTTGGGTTTCTGAACTGTGGCTAAAATTAAGTAACCAATTATTGAACAGTTACTATGTGCCATCTTTAAGATAGTGCCATTTGCAGGGTGCCTGGGTGGCTCAGTTGGTTGAGAGTCTGATTCTTGATTTTGGCTCAGGTCATGGACTCACATTCATGGAATTGAGACCCTCATCAGGCTTTGCACTGACAGTGCAGAGCCTGCCTGGGATTCTCTTTCTCTCCTTCTCTCTCTGCCCCTTACCCATACGTGTACACACTCTCCCTCTCTCCCTTTCAATACAAATAAACATTAAAAAACAAAGACAATACCATTTTTACTAATCTTTGTAAACAACTCATCAAAGTGGACATTGTTATCCATTATCCATAATTTACAAATCAGGAAGTTTAGGGTCAAGTACTTTCAGTGAGTAACCAGAGGATATATTGATAACTAAGTTGCAGAACTAGGATTTGAACCTATCTCCTTCTGGCCCCAGAGACAAAACACTATATCATTTACCCACTGCTTGGTCAAGACCTCTGTTAGTGTGATAATCTGCCTCTATTGCCTACACAGTTAAAAAAAAATGCCTTGAAAATTTAATTAAGATTTCTCTCCTCACTCTGCACAATTTCTCTGGGAAAATTCATCAAATGATTCTTTAGAAACTGATGGCATCCAGGTGGATCTGTATTCTTTTCTGAGCATCACACTTGAATATTCAACTTCCTGCAGACCATCTCCTTGTAGTTGTCTCACTAACCCTACGGGTTCTAAATAGAACGAAAGGTTTTCTCCTCTACCTATCTCTTTTTTCAGAACGCCTTATCCTCTCATCTCAGATACCCCTAAGCTGTCCCCCACCCCCCACTCATGTCCTTGTGTTACTATCTCTATTAATCACCAAATTTTGTGGGAATACAGCTGGAGGGCAGCATTAATGAGGCTGGGGGTTTTCAAAGTGCAATAGCTAAATTACTAATCAGACATTTCAGATCCTTTGACCATTCCCAGATGGTTTTGACTAATTGTGCATAACCAAAATAGCCTTAAATCCCATCTACCTGCCCAATAATAAACTACTAAATATTAAGCCCTAAGATTTTCCTTTGTGTTCTAGACTGCTTTATATGTTATTTAGTTTGGGTTTGGGGATCTCAAAATTACCCATGTTTCAGCTGTTTAGGTGGGTGTGTCAGAATATTGGTTAGCTAAGTAGACCATGAGCTTTCTAGCAACAATGCCTCTGCCAACTAGCCTTTGCTCCAAATTTGCTCCTGGGATGCTAAAGCATTGAAATAATAGCCTGGTATTTTTTTGTTCCGATCTTTAGGTAAAAGGCCAAGCCTGAAAGTCCACATCAATACCACGAGTGACTCCATCCTCTTGAAGTTCCTACGTCCAAGTCCAAATGTAAAACTGGAAGGTTTCCTCCTGGGATACGGCAGCAACTTGTCACCAAACCAGTACTTCCCTCTTCCAGCAGAAGGGAAATACACTGAGGCCGTGGTCGGTAAGGTGTTTGGGTTTCAGACACGGGAAGAAGAGAGGTCAAAAATAATGGGTACAATATGAAATAGAAATCTTAAAGGCAAGTGTCCTTTATTCCATCCAAAACAAATGCCAAAATTACAAATTATCTTCATAATTATTGTAACCTATACAGCACAGTTCTTAACATGAGAAAATATGGAATGCATACCCTGTGTGTACTATGGAAATAATCACCTTCAATGCCATTATACTTACAATCCCTGGCCATAGAACTTAAATTGTATAGGAAAAAAAATAAGCTAAAATGCCTTGGTTTTGCCTGTATGTTTAGATTAATTTTTCTCCCTGTTACATTCTTTTGGTGGAAAATAACAACTATAGCTTTCTGGGCATGTCTTCATGAGAAGCTACCCTTAAAAAGGAAAAGAAAATATATTACATTTTTTTAATTAGCATATTTCAGACAAAAAGATAAAAAGTTTTTACATGTACTATAAAATCTTACATTTCTTTGAAAATATTTTTAATCCCATTAAAATGTAATTTGAGGATGTAAGCATCTCTAAGCCTTATTCAGAAAAATTATTTGCAAGTAAAGCCTGATTAAAGATAACATTTTTAAGAAGGGGATTATCTATTATGAATGCTTTCAAAGGCTTTCTGAACAGTCTTGGACGAGATTTGTATTTTGCTCCACTGCTAGGATTATTGTTGAAGAGCTTTTGCATGAAGTTCCCACGTGTAACCCTGTTCCTTGAACTATGGTAGATCAGATCTGGCACTCATGCGTATATGCGGGGAATGTTGCATAAATGTATTTTGTCCATTCCACAGAGAAGTCTGTTGTACTTTACAATCAGAAAGGAGAGTAACATTATTAATGAAATGTCTAGACTAGATTTTACTTACAATAATTGTATTAAAGCAAACACATTACACTTTTTTGCCAAAAATATTGAGAATTATGCCCTTTTGACAAATGTTTCGACACTAACCCTGATCATATAAACCGTAAAGAATTTGAAAGTTTGCAAATATTGCCTCACTGCATTCACTCTTTACTACAAAAAGTACCTGGAAGCTGTAAGCTCACCCCTGGCAAAAACAGAAGCAGGCCTCCTGCTCCTTTATTTATTAAGTATTCAAAGTAATACTTTATTCAAAGTAATTCAATACATATAAAAAATATGTTCAGAAAAGTAAAGAAAATGTTCTAGTATAAATATGCCAAGCTAGGAACAAAGATACCAGAGACACCACCACAAACATGAACCCTACAAAAGATACAAAGACTCTAAACNTTGTGGGACGGGGAAGTGGGGATGGGCATGGAGGTGGGCACTTGTGGGGATGAGCACTGGGTATTTTATGGAAACCAATTTGACAATAAACTATTTGTAAAAAAAAAAAAATTTAGCAATAGAACTCCCCTATGACCCAGCAATAGCACTGCTAGGAATTCACCCAAGGGATCCAGAAATGCTGATGCATAGGAGCACGTGTACCCCAATGTTCATAGCAGCACTCTCAACAATAGCCACATCATGGGAAGAGCCTAAATGTCCATCAAGTGAAGAATAGATCAAGAAGATGTGGTTCTTCTATACAATGCAATACTACATGGCAATGAGAAAGAATGAAATCTGGCCATGTGTAGCAACATGGATGGACCTTGAGGGTGTTATGCTGAGCGAAATAAGTCAGGCAGAGAAGGACAAATATCATATGTTTGCACGTACAGGAGGATTAGGAGGAACCTAACTGAGGAACAAGGGGGAGAAGAAGCGGGGAAATGGTGGGGGAAAGGGAGAGAGGCAAACCATGAGAGACTCTTGAATGCTGACAAAATCTGAGGACTGATGGTTGTGGGACGGGGAAGTGGGGATGGGCATGGAGGTGGGCACTTGTGGGGATGAGCACTGGGTATTTTATGGAAACCAATTTGACAATAAACTATTTGTAAAAAAAAAAAAATTTAGCAATAGAACTCCCCTATGACCCAGCAATAGCACTGCTAGGAATTCACCCAAGGGATCCAGAAATGCTGATGCATAGGAGCACGTGTACCCCAATGTTCATAGCAGCACTCTCAACAATAGCCAAATCATGGGAAGAGCCTAAATGTCCATCAAGTGAAGAATAGATCAAGAAGATGTGGTTCTTCTATACAATGCAATACTACATGGCAATGAGAAAGAATGAAATCTGGCCATGTGTAGCAACATGGATGGACCTTGAGGGTGTTACGCTGAGTGAAATAAGTCAGGCAGAGAAGGACAAATACCATATGTTTTCACATATAGGAGGATTAACGGAGGACCATGCGGGAGAAGCAGGGGGGAAATGGTGGGGGAGAGGGAGAGAGGCAAACCATGAGAGACTCTTGAATGATGAGAACGAACTGAGGACTGATGGGGGGGGTGGGGGAGGGGGGAAATGGGCATGGAGGAGGGCAGTTGTGGGGATGAGCACTGGGTGTTATATGGAAACCAACTTGACAATAAACTATTTGTAAAAAAAAAAAAAAAAAAACATATGCCAAGCTTTCAGTAACTCAGTGATGAGGGATAATCAAAAGGACGAAATACACTTTTATTTATTTACTGGTGTTGTCATCCTTTGAAATTTTTTATTATGGAAAGTTCAAACATACAAGGAGGGCAAATGTCATAATGACCCTCATGTTTCACCATGTAACTTGAATACATATCACTGTCTTACTCTTTGTGTTCCATGTATTCTTTGTATATACTAGTTTTTTAATTAGAGGATTTTAAAGCATACCTGGATGCCATATTTTTAAATCTGTGAACACTTCAGTATGAATCTCTAACAGATAGGAAATAATTTTAGTAATTCCAGGCCTTTATCATATTACAATAATAATTTTACAAAATCATATGCTACCTAGTCCATATTTCAATTTCTCTAGTGGTCTCAAGAAAGCCTTCTTACAGTGGCTTCTTTTTGAATCAGGATCCAAACGAGGTCTACTTGTTACATTTGGTTGTTATGTCTCCTAAGTCTCTTTTAGCCTTTCTCTTCTCCCTTTTTAAGTTTCATTGATTTGCTGGAGTACCCAGCTCATACATCCTGGTCCACGATCTGTATTTAACCGGTTGCTTCCATTCTGTAACTTTAAACTGGTTTCTCTATGTCCTGCACTTCCCATGAAAAGATATGTAGATTTGGAAGCTGTATTAAATTGGGAGTCAGCTTGTCTGGGGAAATAAAACTTCATGGATGACACCATGTATTTCCTAACAGCTCATGAAAAGAGATACATAAATGGCTGGCATCATACCTACTGATGTTAAGACTACTTGGTGTGTCTGGGTGGTCTCAGTCTGATTCCTCCATTATAAAATTCATCATCAGATTTTCACTTAATAGTTTTCACATCGATTGATGATTATTGCCCAGCTCCATTATTTCATACAGGGCTTCTAAAATGGCAATTTTACATTCTAGATACATTCTGGATAATATCTAATCAATTATTCTTTCTGCATTTTTTAGCTGAAATTCTACAATAAAGAATTTTTTTATGTTTAAAATTTTCCTAAGATAGTAGTTTTAGGAAGGGCAGGATAAATTCTCATTGTAATGAATTGGTGCTCTGATAATCTTCAGTTCTGACCTATAATATTGTTTTATGAACAGCAAGAGTGCATTGGTTTTATATATTATATTTTTAAAGTTTATTTATTTCTTTTTGAGAGAGAGAACACAAGTGGGGCGGACAGGGGCAGGGAGAAAGAGGGACAGAGTACCTGAAGGGGGCTCTACACTGACAGCAGAGAGCCTGACGGATGTGGGGCTCAAAATCATGAACCGTGAGATCATGACCTGAGCCAAAGTCAGACACTTAACTGACTGAGCCACCTAGGAGCCCCAATTGTTATAATTTAAGGTTTTATCAATATATCACTTATCCAACCCTTATGATTCTTCTCATTGGCTAGCCTGCATATGGTTGGCTGTTTACCTTGGTACATTATTAAACTGTGAATTTCTTGGGGCACCTGGGTGGCTCAGTTGGTTGAGCGTCCGACTTTGGCTCAGGTCATGATCTCACGGTTCGTGGGTTCGAGCCCCACGTCGGGCTCTGTGCTGACAGCTAGCTCAGAGACTGGAGCCTGTTTCAGATTCTGTACGTACCCCTCTCTCTGACCCTCCCCTGCTCACTCACTCTCTCTTTCTCTCTCTCTCTCTCAGAAATAAATAAAACATTAAAAAAAATTTAGACTGTGAATTTCTTGTAGTCAGGATTTATGTTAGTCTTTGGTTATTCATAGCAGAATGATTTACATTGAATACACAGGCAGTAAATGATTGCACACTGAATTGAATAGACTCAAGTCTGCGTAGAATATTTAGCCTGGAGGAGGCCAGGAGAGTTTGTTTGATTTAGGCCCTTGTCATCAGGCAAGTATATTTCTAAGCCATCCTGGGTAGATAAAATATATCACTGTGTATTTTAAAGATCTCTAGGGACAAAGATTCCAGAACATGTCCTGGAAAGCTATTCCATGTAGCCCTTTTAAAACTTTTACCTCATCCTTTAGATAAATGTGTTCTTTTTATAATTTCTGTTCTCTTCTAGTATTCTAGTGGAAGAGAAAAAAAAAATTCCTCTTCCATCTTTCCTTTTCCATCTTTCTTTACGGCTAGGGATCTGTGCGCTTCTACTTTTATTACTTCAAAATAGACTTGCATTTCCAAGTTAAATGTTATTCTGCGGTTGCTTAAGTTTATCATTTATAGTCTTTCCTAATGATTGAATTTATGTTAATTGCTCCTAATTGATTAAGCAGCTATTAGTGATTTATTGCTGCTATAACAAACCATAAATTTGGTGGCTTAAAACATCACAGATGTATTATCTTACAGTTCTGTGTGTCAGAAACCCAACGTGCCTCTCTCTCTCTCTAGGCTACAATCAAGGTGTGGGTGGGGCTGAAGTCTTGAGGAAGCTCTGAGGGAAGAATCTGTTTCCTTGCTTTTTGCAGCTTCTAGAGGCTTCCTCATTCCCCTTCCACCTTCCAGCCAACAAAAGTGAGTCAGGTGTTTCTCATTCCACATTGCTCTGAATCCATCTCCTACCTCTCTCCTCCACTTTATAAGAGCCTTGTGATTATATTGAGCCCAGCTGGATAATCCAAGATGCTCTCCCTATTTTAAGATCAGCTGATTAGTAACCTTATTTATATCTGTAACCTTAATTTTCCCTTGTCATGTAACCTATTTACAAATTCTGGGGATTAGGATTTGGTCAGTCTTTGAGGGACCATGATTCTGCCTGCCACAAACTGCCACATTTGAAATTTGTGTCTCTATTCTTTCTGCCACCAGTTTATTTTATGATCATTCTCAATTCTGTTCATCTGTAAAATAGCAATAAAGTCTATTTTTCACAGATGTGCTGTGGGTGCATTAGTGAATTCATGATTATAAAGTGATGAGTTGAAATCTCTTGAGTGCAAGCTGCTCTATAAAAGCAAAGAATTATTGCTTTGGAAAGAGCCTAACTTACAGCCTTTCCTCTTATTTTTCTTCTGTAATAAGATAGTAGCATCTGTCAGTTGCACTGAACTATACCGAAGCAGGTTAACTTATTTTCATTTTCCAAATAATGTTAAGTGCCACATTGTGACATGTTTCACTTGTTTGATGTGTTTAAAAGATTCCACCATGGAAATGAGAAGCTGTTGATCATTCAGAAATACTCAAGTTCACATTTAGTGACCTGTGGACTAAAGTTCTCTTACTAAATAATCATTTATTTATAACTATTTCTATATTTACTTTAATATGGGTCTCTCAATTATTGAAAGAGGCATTTTCAAAAGTTACATACTGGTCTTAGGTCTAAAGCTAAAAAACAAAACATTCCCCTTGGCTATTTATTTATATAGAACTTCTGCAGAAAAATTTATTTCAGCAAAATCTTCTAAGATTTTAGTAGATTAATTGGAGCAGTAACAAAAAAAAACGTATTTTCCCAGGGGACTATTCATAAATATTAAAGGCCATGAGAGTCCTGCAAGGATGTGACAAAACATGATGCACATTTAGAAGATCTAGTTATCCATTTATTTTTTTAAACCCATAAATTCATAAATGTTCTCATTTCCGGTTTACATATCCAGGTATTGCTTTGTTACTTTTAATGTTCAGCGGCTGGTACTTTTGCAAATATCCAATAAAGTAAAACATGAGAAGTTTTTGACATTGAATCTTTATACACTCACACTTTATGATGTTCTCCTGACATCATTAATACTTTAATCAATATCACCTGGGAAGGAAAGCATTCTATCCCATCACTTATGTAGTGCATGGTAAGGATATTTCAGTATTCTTACTGCAAGAAGAGCTTGAATTGAAAATAAATCATATAGTTATCACTACCACAAATTCTGACTAAAGAATTTGTCTTCCAACCAGGTGTTGGGACTCAAAGGGATTTAAGAGGGCAAATTTCTTGTCCTATTCTCACAACTGCTAACCCTTCCATTCACTGCTCTTATAGGGCGTGTTTCTGCCGGCAGCCAGGGGTTTCTCAGTCTCTCTTCCTAGTCGCCATCTTGCTGCTAGGTCCTCAGAGTAGTTCCTGAGCTAGTTCGGAGGAGGACACAGTGCTAACTGCTCTATAGATGGGCTGCATTGGAGGGATCCTGGCCCAGAAAGCTGACATGTGTGTTCTAGGAAAGATTCACTTCCATCCAGAGAACCAGTGTGATGTGAGGAAGGTTATGCATGTACTTTTAAATCAGACAGACCTGGGTTCAAATTCAGTACAACCACTTACTGTGGAATAGTTGTGGTAAGTCATTCTCTTAGTTCATCTCTTTCATATAAAATACAGAAAAACCTTTTAGGAATGTTGTGAAGATTATGAATAAATCCTAAAAGGCAGGTAACATAAACCCTAGTACAGAGTAGTGTGTTTTATAAATTTGTCAGTTGCTTTTATAACCTGCTGAGTGGTCTTGGATAATTTAACCTTTTTGAGTTTTATTTGTCTCAACTGCTAATAAGAAATGGGCTCAATCACCACTAAAGTTGGGGTCCATGCTAAGATTTAGTGCTAGGCTGAAAACCTTGGTCTGAGTGGTAGTCCTATGGCTCTGTTTTCTGTTTTGATTGTTTTATGAGGGGGAGGGGGAGGGGAGTCAGGAAAATTGTAGAGTTATATTGTTCTAGCAAAGCTGTCAGTAACTAATAAGAAATGACCAAACTCATCTTTTTATTATACCTAATAAATGTTTTTTGGGGGGAGGGGCAACTCCCAAAATAGATTAAAGAACTGAAGAAGCAGCAAAATTCTAAGACCATGACCCCACACCCTCAGTGCACACACTGGTCTGCCATGGTCATGATCATCTTTTAACTATGAAGGGGCATTTCCAGTTTGGTGCACTTTGCCGACTGGAGTCTTCAGGTGCCTTTTAGATTCCATAGGTGTAGCCTCTAAAGGAGAATGAGGTGAATCCTTAACAGAGACAGCTGGAAGAATTTATCATCACTAAATTTCACTTTTCCAGTCTGTCTTAATCCAGTTAAGCAATTTTTAGCAAGAGTATAGTAAGAAATTTCACCCATTCTACTAAAAAAGAGATCAAGACATGACACTATTTCAATCACTAAACTGATAGTAATTTGTCTTGGCAAATTCAGGTCAAAAATTTAATAATCAATTTCTTATTTTGAAATTCCTCACTGTCTTTTATCTGCAGGGGAAAATTGATTTTAAAAATTTGAATAAAGTTATTTATAATGATTCAGAATAATATATATTGTATGCTTAAAACACAATTTATATTCCTTTAGATTATGAACACCCATACATGTTTGTGATTTTTTTTTTTAAATTTAGGTATAATTGACATAACATATTAGTTTCAGGTATACACCCTAATGATTTGATATTGTATATATTGAGAAATTATCACAGTAAGTCTAGATAACATCTGTCACCATACATAGCTACAAAAATATTTTTTCTTGTGATGAGAATTTTTTAGATCTATACACTCAAATATGCAGTACACCATTATTAACTATGGTCACCATGCTGAACATTAGATTCCACGACTTGTTTATTTTATAACTGAAAGTTTATACCTTTTGGCCTTTTCATTCACTTGCTCTCCATTTATCCCCCAAGTAACCACCAGTCTGTTCTCTATGAGATTGGTTTTGTTTTTAAGATCTATCTAAACATATAAGTGGGATTGTACTGTATTTGATCTTTCTGTGCTTACAATAATGCCTTCAAAGTCCATCCACGTTGTTGCAATTGGCAAAATTTCATTTTTATTTTAGTGGCTGAATAATATTCTTGTGTGTGTGTGGTGGGGGGATATGTTCATCCATTGAAGGACACTTGAATTTGTTTCCATGTTTTAGCTATTGTAAATAATGCTGCAGTGAACATGTGGATACATAAACCTTTTTGAGTTAGTGTTTTCATTTTCTTCAGGTAAATAACTGAAAGTAGAATTGCTGGATCATATGGTAATTCTATTTTTAATGTTTTGAGGAACTTCCATCCTGTTTTCCACAGTGGCTGTACCAATTCACATTATTTTTCTTTCCTCAAATTTTAATTTAAATTCTAGTTAGTTAACATACAGTGCTATGTTGGTTTCAGTAGTAGAGTTCAGTGATTCCTCAATTCCTATGACACCCAGTGCTCATCATCACAAGTGCCCTTTTGAATAGCCATCACCCATGAAGTTTCCCTTTTCTCCACATCCTCATTAATATGTATTATTTCTTGCCTTTTTGATGCTAGTCAATGTGACTGGTGTGAGGTGATAGGTCATTATAATTTTGACTTGTTTTTCTCTGATTAGTGGTGTGTCAGCCATCTGTATGTCTTTTTTGGAAAAATATCTATTAAGTCCTCCGCCTATTTTTATTTATTAAAAAAATTTTTAATGTTTATTTTTGAGAGAGCACAAGAGCGTAAGCACCTGAGCTTGGAAGCAGCAGAGAGAGAGAGAGAGAGAGAGAGGGAGACACAGAAACTGAGACAGGCTCCAGGCTCTGAACTGTCAGCACAGAGGCTAACATGGGGCTTGGACCCACCAAACATGAGATCATGACCTGAGCCGAAGTCAGACTCTCAATCGACTGAGCCACCCAGCTGCCCTAAGTCCTCTGCCCATTTTTAATTAAATTGTTTTTGCTACTGAGTTATGAGTTCTTCATATATTTTGGTTATTGACCCCTTATCGGATACATGATTTACAAATATTTTCCATTTGTTAGGTTGCCTTTTCACTTTGTTGATGGTTTCCTGTGCAGGGCAGAAGTCTTTTAGTTTGAGGTAGTCCATTTGTTTATTTTTGCTTTTGTTGTCTTTGCTTTTTGTGTCAAATCCAAAAATCATTGCCAAGGCAAATGGCAGAGACCTTACTGCCTATATTTACTTCTAGGAGTTTTACGGTTTCAGGACTTATATTCAAGTCTTTAATCCATTTGTGTTAATTTTTGTGAGATAGTGGTAGAATTTATTTTTTTGCATGTGGCTCTCCAGTTTTGCCAACTCCACTTACTAAAGAGATTGTCACTTCCCCATTGTGTATTCTTGACTCCTTTGTCATAAATTAATTGGCCATATATGTGTGGGTTTATTTCTGGGCTGTTATTGGATTCCACTTATATGTCTGGGTGTTTATGCCAATATCATACTGGTGTGCTTACTGTAGCTTTGTAATATGGCTTGAAATAAGGGTGCATGATACCTCTAGCTTTGTTCTTCTTTCTTAGGATTACTTTAGCTATTTGGGACGTTTTGTGTTTCTACACACATGTTACAATTGTTCTACCTCCCTACATTGTTTACCCTTAATTTTTGCATTTATGTAGAGAGCAAGAGGAAATGCTCAGTTTTTTCTTTCAGCATTACAAACTTTAGAACTTCAGTGGTTTTTTTCTCTCTCATAAAAATGTTTAAACATGCTCTACTCATTTTTATGGTAGTGGGAGGAAATATAAGATAATGCAGGTTGCTGTTTTTTACACTGAGGTATAAATATATCACCTTAATGATGAAAGGAAGTGTCACAAGGAAGATGGTGGTGGATTCATTGAAGAAAGAATAGCTGAAGTAGAGGTTGAAAATTCCTAAAGAAAGCACTTGATTGAGCTGAATAGTGAAAGAGGAGCAGGATAAACTAGTGGCATGAAAAGATGAAGCTCCAGCCTTTGCAACGAGCTCAGGCCCTCTCTTCCTTGGCAGAATACTTAAGGATTATAATGATCTTAAGCAGGACGATGTGAGAGTGACAGCAAGATAGCAGCCAGCGATGCATAGAAGGCAGTCCCCAAATGCAGATTATGGATGATAATCATGCAGGGGCAGTTAGTCTTACTAGTTAGCTTTTGCAGATAAGGAAATCAGTCAGCAGGAGTTAAAGAAAACTTTCTAAAGTTAGTTACTCACCTAGTAAGAAGCTGTTGCAAGTTTGAACCATGGCTTTAGAAACTGAGCTTTAAAATACTCTACTGCCTCTAAAACTTTGGAATTTTATCCGTTCTTTTACAATATAAAGTCCATAAGCCACTGATACATTGCTTCTATAATGCCCTTCAAACAATAAACAGGAAAAGAAGGCCCTGTGTTCCGGAAGGAGCCATCAGCTACCTGACATATTAAGGTTTAGATGAGTTAAACTACATAAAGCATGTACTGTGTCCTCAAAACTTGTTCTCACCCACTCATTCTACCACCATTACTATCTCTATTTGCTCTGAGCTCCCCATCTATTAAGACTTACCTCCTCTGCTCTTGGCTAGGCCATTTCTGGCCAAGGCAGGCAGTATTTATGTATCTCTCTATGGATATCCTAGAGGCTGAGTATTTTCTTTTATCATCATTTTTAATAAGTGGCTATTTGTTTTTGTTTTTGTGTGTCTTGTCTACTTCCACACTTTATCCAGATAGAAATCCCTCAGGAGCTAAGGACCTTAGAGGACTTCCCTTTTTACTGCCAGTGTTGTCACAATAAAGGAATGAATGGCAGAGGGACAAGGCAGAGACCCGGGAAGTCGTAAACCACTATGGATCACATCGAGGATGGATTTTCCTCTTTTGTTGAGAACTATTTTCAGAATGCCCTTTATTTCCTACTTATTTCTTTCTCTGGAAATGGTTTTACCACTTGAATTTGTTGAACTTTTCAAATTAATCCAAATATTTCATTAAAAAAATAGGAATCTCCCAATCACTTGATTTTCTTCTGAGATGCAAAATGTAGCAGAACTTAAGTAAGCTTCAACAGATTTTTTAAAAGAAATTGTCCTAGTGAATATCAATTTCTTAATATTGCCATTATTTAAACAGCTCACCATGTGTTTATATCAGAAAGGCCTGGTTTCATAATAGACAACCATCTCGCCATGTTGTGATAAAGATAATAGCTTTTCAAAGTTCTGTTTTTCTGTTGGATTCAAATGTAATGTTTTCATGGACTCCCTGACCTCACCGAATAATACATAAACTATCTCCAAGTTGCTCTTTTCTAGGAAATAAAAGAAATGTACAATATTTGAATATCAAGCAATACAGGATTTTTTTTCCAAATGTATTGAACAATGCATGGTGACCAAAATCTAACTTAAAAAAAAAAAAATCATCCTTAATTACATCTAAAAGGGTTTCCCAACATAGCTTGTGGACCTTCAGTCATGGGCCAAAATGAAATTATACCCTATCACAGACTTGTTGCAAGATGCTTGCTGCTAGGATGCCTTAAGTGGAAAGACAGCTGCCAGTAGAAGGATAACTTGGAGGGGTCCATGGAACAGATAGACAAGAAACCAGACAGGAATACAATCAAATCCCAGTCTCCTAATGGCCCACATGTTCTTTCCTTGTTGGATTTTCCCTGGGCACCTAATGCCTGGCACTGAGGGATCATATTGAAGTGCTGTGTCACAAAAGCCAACATTTGGTTATATTCTGTTTTGGAATGTTCTGTTTTTGTTATTTTTGTTTGGTTTGCTTTCATTTGTGTCCTGTCTCACCAGTTGGGGAGTTCCTTGGAGCCAGAGCTGAGTCCACCCTTCTTTCACGTACCCTATAGTCAGGGAGGATGGATCTCTGGGTGTAGGAGCTAACTACCCAGAGTCTGATTGGAGGTTGGCTAGAGGGTCTCCGAGTCAACAAAATAAAACATTTCTATTTGTCCAGAGTGACAATCTCTGGGGGAAAAAATTAACTGTGTAAATGTATTGACCCTACTCTGTTTCTTAGGCACAGTTATAGTTTAAACTTGTTCTTCTGGCACAATTAGTACTGCTCCCCTTTCTCGCCAGCATCCTGTTTAGTCAAACAATTATATGTTGAATATATATTTAAGAAAAACCTTTGAATTCTTAGCATAGACCCCAAGTCTTTCACCATTGGATTACAGGCTAGTAGCTTAGCTTTTTCTTCTGTCACTGGGGCACTCCTCAATGAGAAAAGAGAAAATCAAGAAGAGGTTTGATACAGGTTTGCCTCTGATGAATTCCATTCATGGGAACGCATAGGTTAGTCAACATATGCTGGAGTATAAGTTCTCACCAACCTGTTTACTGATGCTTTAGTATTGTTGAGCACCTATAATGTGCTGGGCCAAGGCTTTACAGAAATCCTCATAGCCAGTCTGTGAAGCACAGGATTATAATCCTCTTCTACCCAGTGAAGATGGTAAATCCCAGAAACCTGCAAGCAGCAGGCTGTCTCCAAAGCCTGTGCATTTAATTGAGCACCATGCCCCATGCGTTCCCCACTGCACGGGGGGATTCTTTTACCTTTGAGCCCTGTGTAAAAGCTGCTCTTGTGGGGATTAGTCCTGACCCCTCAACCCTACATGGTAATGCCGACTAAAGCATTGAAAATGAAAGAAAAACTCTTGCTGATTTGAAGACTTTGGATTGTTACCTGATAGCTAATGTGATCTAGCTTTTATTATTTGAAAGAAAAGTACCCACAGCCCCTCTGGAAAACAGTGTGGAGGTTCCTCAGGAAACTAACAATAGAACTCCCCTATGACCCAGCAATAGCACTGCTAGGAATTTACCCAAGGGATACAGAAATGCTGAGGCATAGGAGCACATGGACCCCAATGTTCATAGCAGCACTCTCCACAATAGCTAAAACATGGAAAGAGCCTAAGTGTCCATCAACAGACGAATGGATCAAGAAGATGTGGTTTATCTATACCATGGAATACTACATGGCAATGAGAAACAATGAAATCTGGCCATGTGTAGCAACATGGATGGACCTTGAGGGTGTTATGCTGAGCGAAATAAGTCAGGCAGAGAAGGACAAATATCATATGTTTGCACNAACACAATTTATATTCCTTTAGATTATGAACACCCATACATGTTTGTGATTTTTTTTTTTAAATTTAGGTATAATTGACATAACATATTAGTTTCAGGTATACACCCTAATGATTTGATATTGTATATATTGAGAAATTATCACAGTAAGTCTAGATAACATCTGTCACCATACATAGCTACAAAAATATTTTTTCTTGTGATGAGAATTTTTTAGATCTATACACTCAAATATGCAGTACACCATTATTAACTATGGTCACCATGCTGAACATTAGATTCCACGACTTGTTTATTTTATAACTGAAAGTTTATACCTTTTGGCCTTTTCATTCACTTGCTCTCCATTTATCCCCCAAGTAACCACCAGTCTGTTCTCTATGAGATTGGTTTTGTTTTTAAGATCTATCTAAACATATAAGTGGGATTGTACTGTATTTGATCTTTCTGTGCTTACAATAATGCCTTCAAAGTCCATCCACGTTGTTGCAATTGGCAAAATTTCATTTTTATTTTAGTGGCTGAATAATATTCTTGTGTGTGTGTGGTGGGGGGATATGTTCATCCATTGAAGGACACTTGAATTTGTTTCCATGTTTTAGCTATTGTAAATAATGCTGCAGTGAACATGTGGATACATAAACCTTTTTGAGTTAGTGTTTTCATTTTCTTCAGGTAAATAACTGAAAGTAGAATTGCTGGATCATATGGTAATTCTATTTTTAATGTTTTGAGGAACTTCCATCCTGTTTTCCACAGTGGCTGTACCAATTCACATTATTTTTCTTTCCTCAAATTTTAATTTAAATTCTAGTTAGTTAACATACAGTGCTATGTTGGTTTCAGTAGTAGAGTTCAGTGATTCCTCAATTCCTATGACACCCAGTGCTCATCATCACAAGTGCCCTTTTGAATAGCCATCACCCATGAAGTTTCCCTTTTCTCCACATCCTCATTAATATGTATTATTTCTTGCCTTTTTGATGCTAGTCAATGTGACTGGTGTGAGGTGATAGGTCATTATAATTTTGACTTGTTTTTCTCTGATTAGTGGTGTGTCAGCCATCTGTATGTCTTTTTTGGAAAAATATCTATTAAGTCCTCCGCCTATTTTTATTTATTAAAAAAATTTTTAATGTTTATTTTTGAGAGAGCACAAGAGCGTAAGCACCTGAGCTTGGAAGCAGCAGAGAGAGAGAGAGAGAGAGAGAGGGAGACACAGAAACTGAGACAGGCTCCAGGCTCTGAACTGTCAGCACAGAGGCTAACATGGGGCTTGGACCCACCAAACATGAGATCATGACCTGAGCCGAAGTCAGACTCTCAATCGACTGAGCCACCCAGCTGCCCTAAGTCCTCTGCCCATTTTTAATTAAATTGTTTTTGCTACTGAGTTATGAGTTCTTCATATATTTTGGTTATTGACCCCTTATCGGATACATGATTTACAAATATTTTCCATTTGTTAGGTTGCCTTTTCACTTTGTTGATGGTTTCCTGTGCAGGGCAGAAGTCTTTTAGTTTGAGGTAGTCCATTTGTTTATTTTTGCTTTTGTTGTCTTTGCTTTTTGTGTCAAATCCAAAAATCATTGCCAAGGCAAATGGCAGAGACCTTACTGCCTATATTTACTTCTAGGAGTTTTACGGTTTCAGGACTTATATTCAAGTCTTTAATCCATTTGTGTTAATTTTTGTGAGATAGTGGTAGAATTTATTTTTTTGCATGTGGCTCTCCAGTTTTGCCAACTCCACTTACTAAAGAGATTGTCACTTCCCCATTGTGTATTCTTGACTCCTTTGTCATAAATTAATTGGCCATATATGTGTGGGTTTATTTCTGGGCTGTTATTGGATTCCACTTATATGTCTGGGTGTTTATGCCAATATCATACTGGTGTGCTTACTGTAGCTTTGTAATATGGCTTGAAATAAGGGTGCATGATACCTCTAGCTTTGTTCTTCTTTCTTAGGATTACTTTAGCTATTTGGGACGTTTTGTGTTTCTACACACATGTTACAATTGTTCTACCTCCCTACATTGTTTACCCTTAATTTTTGCATTTATGTAGAGAGCAAGAGGAAATGCTCAGTTTTTTCTTTCAGCATTACAAACTTTAGAACTTCAGTGGTTTTTTTCTCTCTCATAAAAATGTTTAAACATGCTCTACTCATTTTTATGGTAGTGGGAGGAAATATAAGATAATGCAGGTTGCTGTTTTTTACACTGAGGTATAAATATATCACCTTAATGATGAAAGGAAGTGTCACAAGGAAGATGGTGGTGGATTCATTGAAGAAAGAATAGCTGAAGTAGAGGTTGAAAATTCCTAAAGAAAGCACTTGATTGAGCTGAATAGTGAAAGAGGAGCAGGATAAACTAGTGGCATGAAAAGATGAAGCTCCAGCCTTTGCAACGAGCTCAGGCCCTCTCTTCCTTGGCAGAATACTTAAGGATTATAATGATCTTAAGCAGGACGATGTGAGAGTGACAGCAAGATAGCAGCCAGCGATGCATAGAAGGCAGTCCCCAAATGCAGATTATGGATGATAATCATGCAGGGGCAGTTAGTCTTACTAGTTAGCTTTTGCAGATAAGGAAATCAGTCAGCAGGAGTTAAAGAAAACTTTCTAAAGTTAGTTACTCACCTAGTAAGAAGCTGTTGCAAGTTTGAACCATGGCTTTAGAAACTGAGCTTTAAAATACTCTACTGCCTCTAAAACTTTGGAATTTTATCCGTTCTTTTACAATATAAAGTCCATAAGCCACTGATACATTGCTTCTATAATGCCCTTCAAACAATAAACAGGAAAAGAAGGCCCTGTGTTCCGGAAGGAGCCATCAGCTACCTGACATATTAAGGTTTAGATGAGTTAAACTACATAAAGCATGTACTGTGTCCTCAAAACTTGTTCTCACCCACTCATTCTACCACCATTACTATCTCTATTTGCTCTGAGCTCCCCATCTATTAAGACTTACCTCCTCTGCTCTTGGCTAGGCCATTTCTGGCCAAGGCAGGCAGTATTTATGTATCTCTCTATGGATATCCTAGAGGCTGAGTATTTTCTTTTATCATCATTTTTAATAAGTGGCTATTTGTTTTTGTTTTTGTGTGTCTTGTCTACTTCCACACTTTATCCAGATAGAAATCCCTCAGGAGCTAAGGACCTTAGAGGACTTCCCTTTTTACTGCCAGTGTTGTCACAATAAAGGAATGAATGGCAGAGGGACAAGGCAGAGACCCGGGAAGTCGTAAACCACTATGGATCACATCGAGGATGGATTTTCCTCTTTTGTTGAGAACTATTTTCAGAATGCCCTTTATTTCCTACTTATTTCTTTCTCTGGAAATGGTTTTACCACTTGAATTTGTTGAACTTTTCAAATTAATCCAAATATTTCATTAAAAAAATAGGAATCTCCCAATCACTTGATTTTCTTCTGAGATGCAAAATGTAGCAGAACTTAAGTAAGCTTCAACAGATTTTTTAAAAGAAATTGTCCTAGTGAATATCAATTTCTTAATATTGCCATTATTTAAACAGCTCACCATGTGTTTATATCAGAAAGGCCTGGTTTCATAATAGACAACCATCTCGCCATGTTGTGATAAAGATAATAGCTTTTCAAAGTTCTGTTTTTCTGTTTGATTCATATGTAATGTTTTCATGGACTCCCTGACCTCACCGAATAATACATAAACTATCTCCAAGTTGCTCTTTTCTAGGAAATAAAAGAAATGTACAATATTTGAATATCAAGCAATACAGGATTTTTTTTCCAAATGTATTGAACAATGCATGGTGACCAAAATCTAACTTAAAAAAAAAAAAATCATCCTTAATTACATCTAAAAGGGTTTCCCAACATAGCTTGTGGACCTTCAGTCATGGGCCAAAATGAAATTATACCCTATCACAGACTTGTTGCAAGATGCTTGCTGCTAGGATGCCTTAAGTGGAAAGACAGCTGCCAGTAGAAGGATAACTTGGAGGGGTCCATGGAACAGATAGACAAGAAACCAGACAGGAATACAATCAAATCCCAGTCTCCTAATGGCCCACATGTTCTTTCCTTGTTGGATTTTCCCTGGGCACCTAATGCCTGGCACTGAGGGATCATATTGAAGTGCTGTGTCACAAAAGCCAACATTTGGTTATATTCTGTTTTGGAATGTTCTGTTTTTGTTATTTTTGTTTGGTTTGCTTTCATTTGTGTCCTGTCTCACCAGTTGGGGAGTTCCTTGGAGCCAGAGCTGAGTCCACCCTTCTTTCACGTACCCTATAGTCAGGGAGGATGGATCTCTGGGTGTAGGAGCTAACTACCCAGAGTCTGATTGGAGGTTGGCTAGAGGGTCTCCGAGTCAACAAAATAAAACATTTCTATTTGTCCAGAGTGACAATCTCTGGGGGAAAAAATTAACTGTGTAAATGTATTGACCCTACTCTGTTTCTTAGGCACAGTTATAGTTTAAACTTGTTCTTCTGGCACAATTAGTACTGCTCCCCTTTCTCGCCAGCATCCTGTTTAGTCAAACAATTATATGTTGAATATATATTTAAGAAAAACCTTTGAATTCTTAGCATAGACCCCAAGTCTTTCACCATTGGATTACAGGCTAGTAGCTTAGCTTTTTCTTCTGTCACTGGGGCACTCCTCAATGAGAAAAGAGAAAATCAAGAAGAGGTTTGATACAGGTTTGCCTCTGATGAATTCCATTCATGGGAACGCATAGGTTAGTCAACATATGCTGGAGTATAAGTTCTCACCAACCTGTTTACTGATGCTTTAGTATTGTTGAGCACCTATAATGTGCTGGGCCAAGGCTTTACAGAAATCCTCATAGCCAGTCTGTGAAGCACAGGATTATAATCCTCTTCTACCCAGTGAAGATGGTAAATCCCAGAAACCTGCAAGCAGCAGGCTGTCTCCAAAGCCTGTGCATTTAATTGAGCACCATGCCCCATGCGTTCCCCACTGCACGGGGGGATTCTTTTACCTTTGAGCCCTGTGTAAAAGCTGCTCTTGTGGGGATTAGTCCTGACCCCTCAACCCTACATGGTAATGCCGACTAAAGCATTGAAAATGAAAGAAAAACTCTTGCTGATTTGAAGACTTTGGATTGTTACCTGATAGCTAATGTGATCTAGCTTTTATTATTTGAAAGAAAAGTACCCACAGCCCCTCTGGAAAACAGTGTGGAGGTTCCTCAGGAAACTAACAATAGAACTCCCCTATGACCCANTTCGATAGTATTTCCTGTAGAGATAATAACAAAGTGATGAACTCACTGGAAACTGTGTGTGTGCTACAGGCTCCTCTTCGAAAGCAAGCCTTTGCCAAACCTGAGGCCACTTCACAGACAACACCCTCCATGAAATTTCTCTGTGGGATGCACATATAAAACCCAGGCAAGAAACAAACCACAGGCAATAAAGTCAACAATTTTAATGTCAAACAGGTCTGCTAAACTCGAAAAGGATGTAGACTGGATATGGGGGCAAGTGGGTAAGAGAAATAGTTTATTAAATATTTGTTTCCAGTGTTGGGGAGAGAATTTGTCAGAGCTGGAAAGGAAGGCAGGGTTATCTTGGGACAGTGGCTGAATGAGATGCTCCAGACGGGGTGCCTGAACAATAGGCAATAGGGACCTGGTACATCAGAGTTGTGGTCAGTAGGTAAAGACTGGGGAACAAACAGAAGGATCAGGTCAAAGCTGGCCTCATGGGCATGTGACCAGTGCACTCAGAAGGGTCCAGCATTAGAAGTGAATGCTTTGCTATTGCTGCTTTCTCAGTGACAGTGGTGTACATACTGAGGGTGTGGTCCCTGGGATCCTGTGTGCCAGCCTCCCAGCCCCTCCTCTGGTTTGGCTCCTCACCTGGTCCCCTACTGCCCTTGTTGCTAAGCCTCCTTCTTCCCACCTAGTCTCGGTGACTGCTGTTCCCCTTTGCCTTCAGGAGGGACTTGAGGTGCATGCTGGCAGGTTTTGGGTGAGTACACCCCCTTGATGACACCTGGCCGGAAGCCTTCAGCAGGGGCTGGTGCTGCCACATGCATTCATGGGGTTATTTGGGTACAAGCCCCTCTCCTACCCCCATCCAGATACAGTCTGTTTTAGTTCAGAGATGGAAATCCCTTGGAGTCTGTGGGTTGAGATGGCAGCCCCATGGCAAGGGGAGGTTGACTTTTCAGCCCCCGGANGGCTTTGATCCTGATGCTGATACTTATGCCAGAGGGTTCTACCGTAGCCAGAAGGGAGAAGGGAGGGTCTGCACTCACTTGCAGAGTGTAGTGTTAAACAGCCAGTGCATACTGTGACAAACTGAGACAGAGACTGTGGAAGGAGGGAAATGTTTTGTACTTAGTCTTGAGTGTCTCTTTTCCCCCTGCTTATAAAAATAGGGGTTTCGTCTGTTTTGTTTGTTTTTGCATTGATCAGGTCCACAAAGAATGTAGTTGGTGCTGGTTAACATGTGTGTTTTCAATAGCCTTGCCTCCCCAGTTCTCACTGAAATTAAAATAAAACTCTCAGAAAAAGTTTCCAGCAATGTCTCCCTCCATGGAATGTGCCTTTGAAATGCCATTCTGGAAAAAGGAAGCATTTTTCCTTAAAGACTCATGCAGGAAGCTGTGAGGAGTGCAGGACTGTAGTAGAGCCTCTGGTCGGGGGGTGGGGGGCAAGGAGGGCACACTACTGTTAGGAAAAGCCCTTTTTCCTCCTCTAACCCTTTCTTCCCACCTGCTCCTTCCCACCTCCTCTCTCCCAGACACAGCTAGGTTTCCTTTCCTAGCAAGAAACTCCACTCACTGCAGCCTGGGGGTGAGGGGCTGCTTCTCATTGCTGCCATCCATTTCTTTTCTTTTTTTTTAATTTTTATTTATTTCGGAGAGAGAGAGAGAGAGAGAGAGAGCGATCGAGCCAGGAAGGGGCAGAGAGAGAGGAGGATGCAGAATCGGAGCAGGGCTGCCAACCATTTCAAACGACCTTGAACAACACCTCTTGTAGCAGAAACACCAATGGAAACTGTGAACTCCCTTCAGAACAGATCTTCAACGGAATGTTCTGGAATCCCACCAGTGGAGGCTGTTCCTAGTTATTTTTGCATTAGCAATTGCTCTGTGGTATCCTTCAGCCTTTACCATTGTCTCAGACAGCTGGGGGTGGTGGGGGCAGGGCCTGTGGGCCACCTCTTAGAGGCTAAGAGTAGCCAGACCTCTGAGCCCTGGGAATAGCAAGATGTTCTGTCAAAGTGGGGATTGGTTCGGTATTCAACTGGTTTTGTAATGGTTAATGGAAATAGTTACTCAACAGTGTAGAATTTTTTTTAAAATTTGCTTTAACTTTTTTAGGTGAAAGAAAGAGAAGGATAATCCTTACATGCAAATCACATACGATAAGAAAAAACTTCAAAGTAAAAAAGTTGTACAGATAGGCTTATCAAAGAGTAATTCAGCAATTAAACATTCCTAGGTTTAAAAAAAAAGATGATTTACTTTTGCTATACCCCAAACTGTTAATTATTTTTTCCTTTCTTCTTGAAAAGCCTCTGTTCCTCTGTCCTTTCAGCAATGCATGGAGAAACAAATCCATTCATTCTTTCTGAAAATGTTTTTTGTACCATTACTATGTTTCCAGCTTTAAAGGTATAGAAATGACCAAAACATGAACTGAGTCTGCGCCAGATTCTATATGATTCTACCACATCTTCCTACAGGGGCTTAGAAATACTCTAAAAGGTAGAAGACTTATTAATTAGTGATGATTCATAATTGTATAGGCTTTCATTTGTATGGACAACTAAGGGCAAAATGCTAGCAATCTTTTTTTTTTTTTTTTTACAAATAGTTTATTGAAAATGCTAGCAATCTAAGTGATTTATTAAAAATTACTAAATGTTTATATTAATAAACATAGTAAACATAGTAAATTTCATGTACTACTGACATTACTTAAAAGTACTCTGTCTTCTATTTGGACTTCTGGCTACCATGAAACTTTGCAAGACTATAAGTTTACATATACCTAAGCAGACATTGCTTTTTCCCCAATTTTCTAGAAAAGTGCCCCATCACTTTTTTCCCATAAGGGATACCAAACTTTCTTAAAAGATACCAGTGATGTTTCTAAGTTGGTCAAGTCGATCAGTTATTATTGTTCTAGCTTTTTAATATGTAATTTCTTTAAGGTCACTTAATTATGGTATTTGTGGTGAGTTTTTTGTTGGTGGTGGCGGTTGTTGTTGATCCTTCCCTTTGGAAGGATGTATCTGTTTCCTCAACCATATTTGAGCTTCGCCTTCTCCAGTAATGGCTTCAGAATGGATATGGACTGCAGTTCAAATATGAACTACTTCTACTCTGTTGCTGAAACTAATGGGTGTGACATCAGTGTGTTGTTACCACTTTATCACTGGAACGTGAGAATGGGTGGGGTAGGGGGTGAGCAAAGTTGGTTATTCTTCCTCATGGATCAGCAGGCCAGGGACAGTGTTTAGGCAAAGGCAACTGAGCTTGAATGGCAGAGCCAAGGGCCCTGGCTGGAGCTCTGTTTGTTTATCCCCTTCAAGGCCACACTGTGGAGATTTCTTTTCCCCCCAGAATTAACTAGCGGGTAAGTGGTGGAACTCTCTGAGTTTCAAACACAAGGAAACTTTTCAAGGGGATTTTTCAAACAGACATTACTCAATGTTAGTGTTGATGAAATAAGGCACAGGAGCTGTCTGCCAAATGCTAAAAACTAAAGGGAATTGATTGTACCCATTCAGAACAGATTACAGCTAAGCGTGACATGTGGACACTCGAAGATGCAAAGAAGAATTGATATTTATATATGGAGACTTCCCTGGCCATAGTTTTTGTTCTCCTTGTTTTAGGTTTTGTCTTTGTCAGTGATTTTATTCTTTTTGTGTGTGTGTTTTTATTTTATTTTTGAGAGCAAGAGAGAGGGAGAGAGACAGAGTGCAAACAGGGGAGGGACAGAGCAAGTTGGATGAATGTGAAGCAGGTTCCAGGCTCTGAGGTGTAAAGAGCCTGACATGGGGCTCGAACTCATAGACTGTAAGACTGTGATCTGAGCCGAAGTGGGACGCTTAAACAATTGAGCCACCCAAGTGCCCCAGTGATTTTATTCTTAATTTATTAGTAGTCTTATGATGTGCCACATTGACATCTAATAAAAATAGTTACCGTATTTTATCAAATTCTCAAGTAGCTTTAATTATAAAATCACATCATGTTTTATAAGGAATTTAAAAACAATAAATCCATTGATTAATGACACTGCTTTTGCATCCCCTAGGGCTTTTATTTTATACTTACTGAAACAACTTCTTTTGCCTCATTGATGCAGAAATTTCATATTATCTATTTTTGTAAAGAGATATGATTTTTAAAGTAAACTTTGTGTTAGAATAGCTTTAGATTTATACAAAGTTCCTTGTATAGTACCGAGAATTCCTGTATACTTCGACTTTTCCTATTCTTAACGTATTATGTTAATACTGTGCATTTGTCACAACTAATGAACCAATATTGATATGTTATTAACTAAAGTTGGTACTTTGATTTCCTTAGTTTTTACTTAAGATCTTTTTGTCTTCCTGGAGTCCATGGAAGATTCCACGTTACATTTTGTGGTGTCTCCTTCAGCTCTGGTGGACCACATCAGTTTCCTTACTTTTGATGAGCAGTTCTGGTTAGATACATTGTAGAATGTCCTTGAATTTAGTTTTAGCTGATGTTTTTCTCATGGTTAGACTGAGGTTTGGAGCTTGAGCAAGTAAGATACTACTTAAAAATTTTTTTTGAAGTAAAATAAACAACCAAAAAAAAAAAGATTCATTAATTGCTAAATATTTTTCACCTTAAGAGTCTGACCCTTCTGTGTCACCTTTTGACTCAGTTCTCTGGAGCCTTGTTTTCCCACAGCACATGACTCTGTTCCAGCAAGATCCCTCATGAGGCAGCAGCTTTGAATCCCAGGAACTCTGCTGGGTTTCCTTCCAAACCACTTACCCTCCTCAGCCAATTTTGAAACTGTCAGGGGTGCATGGGTGGCTCAGTCGGTTAAGCATCCCACTCTTGATCCTGGCTCAGGTCATGATCACAGGGTTCTTGAGTTTGAACCCTCTGTTAGGCTCCAAGGTGACATGTGGAGACTCCTTTGGATTCTTTTGGGGAGAATTCTGGCTAAACTAACATGAAAGGATTCTTGCTGAGGGCAGGCCAAGGTAATGAGAAGATGGTGGGGGATAAGGAACCTCATTTGATGTCAAGTGTGATCAAGTATGGAGAATAGAGGTTTCTGCCTAAACTATTTTAACAAAACTCTTGATAAAATTGGACAACACAGAGATGGATAGAAAAGCCCAAAAGTCAGGACCTTATTGAAAAACAGTTCAATTTAGAGTTTGGTCAGGATAGAAAATCTTTGTCATATGGTATATAATTTTCTTTTTTGTGAAATTTTTGCATTTTGGAGTCTGTGGTGATTGTTTTAAAAAACAAGATTTGAAACATTTTTCCTTCCTTTTTACAAGTCCTCAGGGCCTCTTAAGGCAAATTTCTGCTTTTAAGAAATCATCATCATTACTGTCATCATAATAGCTAACATTTGCACTTTCTGGGGTGCCTGGGTGGCTCAGTCAGTTAAGTGTCTAACTTCGGCTCAGGTCACTATCTCAGGGTTCTGGAGTTTGAGCCCATGTTGAGCTCTGTGCTGACAGCTCAGAGCCTGGACCCCACTTCACATTCTGTGTCTCCTTCTCTCTCTCCCCCTCCCCTGCTTGTGCTTGCTCGAGCTCTCTCTCTCTCTCTTTCTCTCAAAAATAAATGAAAATAGTTTTTAAAAATTACTACTTTCTGTGTGTTAGACACTATTACAGGCTAATCATAACTAAGACTCCTGTGCTGCTAGGTACCATGATTTTTCCCATTTTGCAGGTGAGAAAATGTACATGCATTAAACACCTTGTATAAGAAATTAGAAGGTAGGATTCAGGCTCTGGAATCCATGCTTTTATGTCTAGAAATTTAGTTTGATATGAGATAAAATTCTTAAAAAGATGGCAAGGGTAAAGTATTATTCTTGTTCAAGTCCCTTATATGATTTCCTATAGGATCATGCTAGCTTATTAAATGTTTATTTTGTGCAAACTCTCATGGCAGAAATGAACTTCGCTATGACCTCATTCTGAAGCAGCATGTCTTACAATGCACATGTCCTCTAATAAAAATGTGAGAATTGGGATTTGTCAAATGGAGCAATTATGGGAGGATTATTTGCATTATCAAAAAATTTAGTACTTTATAAAGGATTTCAATAGTAGATTTCCTTAAAAATTAAGCTCGTCCCAACTCTTCACCTCCAGGGCATTTGAAATATTAATCAAATTAGATGTAATTAGTCTACAACATAGTATAGGCTTAATTACTGGGAATGGAAGGTTGGTTCAAGTAACTGCATTCTACACAAATTTGCTGAAATTGACAATTTAATTACATACATTTTCTAAATGAAGTAGTATATTTTGGCATGTGTTTCCAGAATTGCTGATCAAGCTACAGTATATATATTTCCAGGCTGCTACAACCCCACAGAGAATTTCATAGTACATAACAGAAATAGAAACTCTGGTTTTTTAAGTTGCTTTATTTTTCCATCTCTGTGTTCCAAACCGAGTGCAGAGTCTGCTGAAATACATGAATGTTGGAAGCTTGTAATGAGCAGTGAGAGGCAGCACATCTAAACCCAGCTCCCCCACATCTGTTCCAATTTGTAATTGACTGTAACAGCCTGTGCTTTATGCAAAATGACTGATCATAACAAAAATTACTTTTAAATTGCTCATATAACCATATGTCTTGGATCATGGCACTATCTTTGGCTTCTATGTATGTTATTCTCATATTTCTGGACTTTGTTTTTAAACCACTGAGGCATAATTGAATTAATGTGCATCAAGGAAGGAAATGAAAGACTAGGTCTAAATACTCCACCACAGTGAGAGTAATTTAAGAAACACAGAGATTTAGCTTCATTTTCTAGAAGTGAATTCCAGAGACTCACTAAAAGGGCATTTTGGGGGTGCCTGCGTGGCTCAGTCTGATTTTTGGTCTCATCTCAGGTCACTGTCTCATGGTTTGTGGGTTTGAGCCTCACTTTGGGCTCTGCACTGACAGTGTGGAGTCTGCTTGGGATTCTGTCCTACCCTGCTCTCTACCCCTCCCCTGCTTCTGCCCCCAATCCAGCTGCCCCTCATAATAAAGAAATTAAAAAAAAAAACAGTAAAAGGGCATTTTGGGGACTAGATTAAGATAGCCATATAATTTGCAAGGCCAAGTGCAACATAAATGGAAGGTCCTTATTTCAAAAAGCAGGAAAAAAAATGTCATTAGATATTAAAATATAAAATTTTTCCTTCCAGTTTCTCTCTCACCTTGTGATGAATATTATTTTATCTGCTATTTAATGCTATTAGTAACTTAAAATTTTACATCATTAGCATTAATTTTGCCAGTTTTACAATGCTATGCTAGTTTTAAATGCAAATATGGGCCTTTAGCTCCTAAGCAGAGTCACCAAAGTGACACACTTTGTACTTGGTAATTCATACATGCACATGTATGTCATTCTTAACAGAAGAGTGGAAATGCACAAAACTAACTGCTCTTTTTACTGGACTCCTTAGCACATGGACATGCTGCCACAGCTCTGCCTTGGGCTTACTTACGAGTGAGGAAGATATGAAAAGTGTGGGGAATCAGGGCTTGCTCTGGTTTCCCCTTTGCTTCTAGGTCATCATTTTCAGCAGAAGTGGTTGGCAAATATGGTATAACTAACATGAATGAGAAAGGATACTCTAGGATTATTCTGCCATTGGTGTTAAAATGCCATTTCCTTCTTTCTGCATCAAAGCCAGTGTGGGTTTAATTGAACAGTGTGACTCTCAGCCCCCTCCGTGCCCTCTCCCTCGGTCATAGGTGCAATAGGCTCTCCTTGTTTTGAGTCCTGCTGAACCCCCATGCATCAGAGGGTAGCAGGATTCTCTCACAGAGAGTTGTGACACCGAGGCTTTTCTTTCCAGGAGGCAACTTGATTGTGAGCCCTGCTCAGTTGGGTTTGTAATCAAAGAACTGAGCCCCAAATGCCACGTGGTGTAGTGTTTTATATAGTCTCTACCTCTTTGTCTCCCACAGATGGTAACACAGTAACATGTAGTCTGATTAAGTGGTCTCCTGTTACAAAGTCATGAGGGGTATTGTCCCTTACACATATAGCCAGGTTGCCTTGAGGTGTTTTTTTTTCTCCTTAGGGAGGGGACCCTACCACAAGGGTCCCCTCAGAATGCTATATTAATAGGGCATCTCAACCACTAAATGTGAAGGAAAGAAAGCACAGGCATCGAATATGGTTCCTGTCTCCTCTGCTCACACATTTGCTTTATCATCCCTTCAGACTTCTCTCACAAAACACAGATTCAAAGGTATAACTATTAAGAGTTTCAAGATTGTGGGGCACCTGGGTGGCTCAGTTGGTTAATGTCCAACTTTGGCTCAGATCATGATCTCGCGGTTCACAAGTTTGAGCCCCGCATTGGGCTCTGTACTGACAGCTCAGAGCCTGGAGCCTGCTTCAGATTCTTTCTGTGTCTCCCTCTCTCTCTGCCTCTCCCCCGCTTGTGCTCTATCTCTTTCTGTCTCTTAAAAAATAAATAAAAATATTTAAAAAAAGAATTTCAAGATTGTGACAGCAGGGCATTAGACCAAGCATGAAACCCTTCTGGACATGGCACCCTGCGTGATGGTGCATGTTGCACACCCACAAAGCTGACCCTACCTCAGTAACTTCATCTACAAATTGGGGTAATGATAGCATATATCAAGTAGGGTTGCCAAGAGGAGTAATTAAGTCACAAACACAAAGTGCTTAACAAGTATTCTACACATAGAAAATACTGAATATGTGGTACTTTCTTAATACTTATGTTCCTTTATATCCCAAATAAAATCAGGAAATGTGTTATATTCCTACTAGGAACCTTGATTTAGGTTAAGCATTCCTTATATAAGCTCCACTAAGCAACATAGGCTTTCAAACACAAGATCTGAAACATAATGAATGTTCCTTTTTCTGTGTTGTGGACCTGAGGTAATTATCAGTAAGCAGGCAAAGCTCTGAGGTCAGTTCAAGAGGTTATCTGGTTTACCTGATAGAGTATAATTACTGTGGCAGGTTATAGCAAATAAGGATATGTGGAACGTCCAGAAAAAGACAAAGGTTCAAGTAATTAAAAGTGGCTGGATTTCCAGGTTGTCTCTAGGTGAGAAGGTTAGCTCCGTAAAACCTTGGGCAGAGAAGACATCTGTTCCAAACCCATGGAGAGGGGAGCTATTTGTACCCAGGATGAAAACAAAACAAAACAAAGATGTGAGGTGTGTCTGAGCCAGCAGAGGTGAACTCTTGGTTACTGCAGCACCCAAATGAAATTGGGTGTAGAGTGAATTTCAGGATCCAAAGCTACTGAAGAACTATTGTAGATAAGATTCGTCAATCTGTTAGTCCAGTAGAAGTGCTTAGGAAATGCTGGTTAGTATGCCCAATGTGCATTTGGCTTATTTATATATATTTAAATCAACCATCTTGGAAACACCAATTTAAAAAAAAAGACTTTGGGGGCACTTCGCTCGCTGAGTTGGTTAATCACACTTTTGATTTCAGCTCAGGTCATGACCTCACATTTGTGAAAATTGAGCCCTGTGTCAAGCTGAGTGTGAAGCCTGCTTGGGATATTCTCTCTCTCTCTTTCTCTCTCTCTCTCTCTCCTCCTCCCCTGTTCATGTTCTCTGTCTCTCTCAAAATAAACATTACCAAAAATTTAAAAATTATTTGATAAATTATTAGTTCCTGACATAGTGCATACTGATTCATACTGATTGTTTAAATATCATTTATTTAAAATCAAAATATTTTTAAAAGATTTTCTTTATTTTCCATTGGCATATTTTAGGTGAAAATATACCAACGTAAAATGGTGACTCTGTTTAAAAATTGCTCATGAAGGGGTGCCTAGGTGGCTCAGACAGTTAAGCGTCAACTTTGGCTCAGGTCATGGTCTCACAGTTTGTGGGTTCAAGCCCATGTCAGCCTCTGTGCTGACAGCTCAGAGCCTGGAGCCTGTTTCAGATTCTGTGTCTCCCTCTCCCTCTGCCCCTTCCCTGCTCACACTCTATCTGTCTGTCTGTAAATAGACATTTAAAAAAATTGCTAATGAAAAGGATGGGTTGAATATGATAACAGGCTGAGAAATGATGCAAGTAGGATCAAAAAATAGAACATTAAGAATATTTATATTGCAGGGGCACTTGGATGGCTCAGTGGGTTAAGCGTCCAATTCTAGGATTTCAGCTCAGGTCATGGTCTCACCATTTGTGAGATCAAGCTCTCTCTCTTTGGGCTCCTTGGGCTCTGCACTGACAATGCAGAGCCTGCTTGGGATTCTCTTCTTTCTCTGCCCCCCCCCCAAATAAATAAACATTTTTTAAAAAAGAATATTCATATTAACAGAGAAATGAGCAGTTTCAGATCACACAGCAGGAGAGACCCTGTTGTGTCTTATGCAAGTATGATTTTCCTTCTCTGATTCTGAAGCATCAGAAGAGTGTGAAGAGTAGGATAACAAAATGCATATAATCAGATTTAAAAAAAAACTCTTTGTAGAGGAAAGAACTGATGAAAATGTGACACGAAATCTGTGTCTAGCAAGATTCTCCTAAGACTTCTCCCCAACTCCTCTCCATTTGGCTTTGAAAATCTGGATTTAATATTCATTTAAAAAACTTAGTGGACTAAACCATCTCAGGAAGTATTAACTTTCCGAATTCCTGGGTCCTGTCATCCACTGGTGCTGTGGTTATGATGATTAATGCTGGGGAATGTTGAGTCAGGACATGGATGTACTGTCATTAATGTTGCTGTCCTTCTCAGAAAATTTTACTAATAAATAATGTTATTATTTCCAGATGCAGAGCCTAAGTATCTGATTGTCGTGCGGCCTGCTCCTCCTCCAAGTCAAAAGAAGTCATGCTCAGGTATATTTTGTTCTTTTTAAAATTTGTATTAACTTTAAACCACACCTTCTCATTTCTACCATGGAGACCAAGTGCACTGGAGAAGCCTTAGGAGAGTGGATTAGAACATGTAGCCAGCAGGCCCCATGTCCACAGATAACCCTCCTTGCAGGTATTAGGGTCTGGTTGTTGAGACTTCTGGGGATCTTCTTCTGGCACTACATACAAACCTGTGGAATTTAGGCAAATTACTGGACTTGTGTGGACCTCCTCTCTCCTGTATACGAGGGCCCGTTTTGAGGGTTAAAGGAGCTTATGCATATGTAGCCTGTAGGACAGGGCCTGGCCCACAGCAAGTCCTCACCTACGGTGAGCTCCTGCTAGCCTGTCTATTTCACAGTATGTGAACCCATGAGCTATTGTGCTTTCCAGGTCTTAAGGGCAAAATCTGATGTCTAACTTTTGTTAAAGGAAACTGTTTACATTTCAAAAGCATAACTCATTTATAGGCATCTTGAATGGGTTAGAATTTGGGTTTCACTTTACTCCTCATCTCTTCCTTTGAAACCTCTTGTATTTAGTCAAACAAATAGAGCAAGGACTGCTTTCATGAAACAATAGCAAGACAACACAGATACTCCCAGGGATGGGGAGATTTGAGACCGGAAAGTAAATACCATATGAATAAATGAGTAGAAACCTTTTCTACATGACTGAAGAAAGATTAAAATCTTACCTTGTCCCAATTTCACTACTAAAGTGCTTCTCAGATCGAATAAGCAGGCCCTTGCTCTAAGAGGCTGTAGAAGCTGTGAATATGCTTTTACTGTCTGGTATCAAATCTCCCTAACTGTAGATACTTGATTAAAAGGTTTTGTTTTCTCTTTCATTTTCTAATGTGAATTATTCATAAAATAATATTTTCTAATCATGTTTCTCTTTTACAGTACACTAGATGTCGAGCAACAAAGGTTCTCTTTTGTTTGTTAGATCTTTCTAAGGGGATGGAATGGGGCTGTAGGAAGCATACAGATCTTCAACTACACTGAGCAAACAGCCCCTTTGCAGCTGTGAATCCTGTCCTCTGGATACATTAGCCAAGCCGGTTACCAGAAATCAGTTGCCACAGTCCCCTCCCCTCCTTCAGTTGTTTTTCATGTCTTTTTGGAGAAGCAATAAACAGTCAAGCATTTTGAAAAGTACAAATCCCTTTTCCTGGCCCCTTAAATTATCCCAAAACATCAGGGAAATTTCAGTTACTCCTTATAACTTGTAATGATAGTCATCATTTCAAGAATTTATTTCAAAATATTTAATAAAGTCAAGAAGTGTTAGCTTGATCCTCACGTTCATCAAACTCCTTCTTAATACAAAAACACAAAAATGTGTAAAGGACGTCAAGGGGATGATGACACCTTAATAGCACTTTATAACTTCATGTGGGAACTTGGATGGCACTGGTCTTAAAATCATCTTTCCCTTTGTGATGACCGGCTCAGGAAATTGTTTCACCTTGCTCAGGATATACTAAGCTACCACACCTTTCCTTTCAGGCAACGGATATAACTTTTTTTTTTTTTTTGTGATGTGCATTTGAGAATGATACAATGACTAATGTATTTACTTTGATTAATTTTACATTTACCACATACATGTTAATGAATCACTTTTATATCAGATCCATACTTAGTGAAATAATTATTTTCTAGTCTTGTAGGCTTTAGGTTCCCTTGGAGAAAGGAAAATTTATCTTTTGTCTCTAAATGGCATTTTCTCCATACATGCTGAGCTAGGCCAATGATGTAGAAAAACAAAACAAAACAAAACTGCAGTTCAGAAGACAGAAATTTGAGTCTTGATCCTGCCCTTGGTATGACATTGGACACCCTTGAAACTGAAACACATCTGGGCCTTAGTTTTTATTTCTAAAATGAGATAGTGGTATTACTTTAGAGAAAAACAATCAGAGGTGGGAAAAGGAATAGCAGAATCCCTTCAGGGCTTTTTCAAACTACATAAACCCCTTACCCTCATCAGGTCCTAATCTACCCTCATGGGGAGACAGACCTGGACTCTTGGAATTACAATCATGGGAGCTAGTATTATAGGTGGAGCTGGAAAATTCTTAAAGAGAAGGATAAATGCATGTTTACAACCAAATAACAGCTATCCTTGACAATTGTTTCAAATGTCTTAAAAAATTCAACTATGTAACAATGAAACAATTTGCCACTACTTGGTTATATATATTCTGGGCTGAGAAGGTTTTTCACCAGAATAACTCACAGAACTTAAATCTAACAGAAGCAGCAAGCATGACAAAATTGCCGTAGGGCATTTGGTTCAGATAACTTTCACTGAGCTCCTACAAAGGGTACCTTCCTACCTATTAGTTGCTACTGCATTAGATTAAAACAACACAAGTTCTTCCTATAGCAAATGTAACAGGCATAGTCTCACAAAATGAAAGATGGAGTCCAATGGAAATAAAAATGTTTTATATTCTGTACAGTTTTATTAGATATTGCATTATTATTTTATTTACAGATTTTTTTTTTATTAAGCCACTACTGGTTTCCACAGCAAAGGATCTTCATTCCTATTCTTCACTGTCCCTTATTCCTGAAGTTTTAGATATTTTTGAAAATGCAAATATCTGCCCCCTATATATTGGAAAAAGATGTAAAGTGGTTTTGTTACCATCTCTTAGGCATTGCCCAAATCCAATTACTCCCATCAGAAGAACTGTGATTCCTATATTATCTCTGCTGTTCCAGCATTATTAAAAATATTTAAAAAAATGCATACATTTTCCATATGGAAAATACATTTCCATTTTTTTTTACACTCACTGTAAGAAAAAAAAAGGCTTATGACAAGTGATTTTTTCTGCTTCTAAATTGACTTGAAAAAAAGAATATAACCTACAAGCAGGATGTTAAGCTTTCTATTCTTTGATATTCTTTCACACTAGTTCATAGTCCTGGGTAGGGGATAGGAAACCAATATGATTTTATTGTATCTGTAAAAGAAATGAAGTGCGTGAATCCATTTCCATTATATATTTCACTGGTAATAGCTAAGACCTTCATATTCATCCCTAACCCACAAGAAATAAAACTTAGGTATAATTGGATATAGTTTACATGTGTACATTACCCATATAGGCATACATATATATACACATACACACATGCATACACACATAAATCTCAAAATAATATTATGTTGGATTTCTGCCTAAATTCATGGGCAAAAAAATTAATATTTGTGCACTCTCTGAAAAGAAAAGACACTTCATGCTTTCACATTCTTTATCATCTTCCTGAGTCATTTTTATGCATTTTACCCCAATATAAAAATAAACTATTACCAGAACTAACCTGTATGTTACCTTCACAGGTAAAGCACGCTCTCGTAAACCTCTCCAGCTGGTTGTCGGCACTCTATCGCCAAGCTCTGTATTCCTGTCCTGGGGTTTCCTCATTAACCCACACCATGACTGGACATTGCCAAGTCACTGTCCCAATGACAGGTAATTCATCTAACAAAAGACTTTTCTTTAACCTGAAAAGTAGCTCTTGCTTTTTTTTTTATTTTTAAAGTAATCTCTGCACCCAATGTGGGGCTTAAACTCACAACTCCAAGATTAAGTCACATGCTCTATCCACTAAACCAGGCAGGTGCCCCCTAGCTCTTGGTTTTACTAGTATCTGTACATGCTTTGGAAGAATGTATAAATATCAGGGGCATTAGCAGATACAGATCACCCATTAGCTATACAGCCTGTCCTAAGTGCGAGAGGAATGAAAATGCTGAGTGAGGGCCCCTCCCCTTGAGGGAATTACCACCTACCTGAATAGGAAACACATGCCATCATTTTTTCTTTCCAAAGAATAAAGCACAAGGGAGAGTGAGCCAAATAGCAATGGGGAGTTTCAGTGGGAAGAGTAATAAAAGCTCAGAGGATGATGGCCAAGGCAGTTAGGAAAGATGGTTGAAAGTTGGAAATGTTGATCTTTGGTTGGAAAAGGATGGATCTTTGATTTGACAGTAGAAGCACTAGAAGCCGTAGAAGTGTTGCCCCAAACCAAGCTGCATCAAAATCATTTGGGTTCACTTCCATGATCAGAAACTCTGAAGGTGGGGCTCAGTAATCTGTGTTTTAAGCCCTCCGGAAGATTCTGATGCCCACCTCAGCCTGAGAATCACTGGTTGAGAAACTAGAGAGATAGACATAGTGAGAGATATAAACACAGGGAAAAGCAAGGGTTTGGAAATGAAGCTCCTATTTTCCTTTGCTGGACAAAATAAGAAAAATCTAAGCATATTTTTAAATAATTGCCATTCATCTACACAGCACATAATTTGGCATGGTCTGTACTGCATGCTGAAGCTGGGAAATTAAATGGTTGTTTCTCATAAATATTTACATTACCTTTAAAATTCAAAACTTCAGGGGCACCTGACTGGCTCAGTCAGTTGAGTCCAGTTTCGGCTCAGGTCATGATCTCATGTCTCATGGGTTCAAGACCCACATCAGGCTCTGTGCTGACAGCTCGGAGCCTGGAGCCTGCTTCAGATTCTGTGTCTGTCTGTCTGTCTGTCTGTCTCTGTCTCTCTCTCTCTGCCCTTCCCCCCACCTCTCAAAAGTAGACAAACATTAAATTCTTTTTTTTTTTAACTGAAAACTTTGCATCTGACAAGCATTCCAAATTCTCAAGCTTCAACAAAGGCATTCTATGAAAAAGTTTTTAAAAATTTTAAATGGACTCAAAGTGATTCTTAAACTTTAAAACTTTCATTCCGTTTTTATTTTTTAATTTTTTTAAAAAATGTTTATTTATTTATTTATTTTTTTGACAACTAGAATGTAAGTGAGGAAGGGACAGAGAGAGAGGGAGACACAAAATCTGAACAGGCTCCAGGCTCTGAGATAATAAAAAATGTGTTACTGAGGTATAATTTAAATCCAGTGGAATGCACTGTTTGATCAGTTAGGAAAATGCATATAATCATGTATTCTATGCCCCATCAAGAAGCAGAACATTTTCATTCTCCCAGATAGTACTTTCCTCAAGAAGCAACCACTGATTTCATTTCTATCACTATAGATTAGTTTTGCCTAATCTATAATTATACATAAATGAGATCATATAGTATGTTATTATGTGTCCCTTTGCTTGCATTCAGCCTGTTTTTGAGATTCTTTCATGACATTGCATGTATTAATATTTCATTCCTTTCTTTAATGTTTGTTTAGTTTTGAGAGAGAGAGCACGAGTGGGGGAGGGATGAAGAGAGAAAGAAGGGGATAGAACAAAGAGCTGGATGTGGAGCTCAGACCGATGCGGGGCTCAAACTTGCCAATCTTGAGATCATGACCTGAGCTGAAATTGAATGCTTAACCGACTGATCCACTCAGTCATCCCTCATTCCTTTTTAACTTCTGAGTGGTGTTCTGTTATGTGAATATTCCAGAATTTATTATCTAGTTTTTTGTTGGTAGGTACTTAGTTGTGTCTTGCTTTGGATTATTATGAATTGAGATTTTATACATGTTTTTCTTTAAGACTTTGTAGACCTATCTTTCAATTTCTCTTAGATAAATGCTTAGAAGTGGAATTGCTGGGTCACAGGGAAATATATATTTAACTTTTTTTTTCTTTTTTTGCCTGACTTTTCCATTTACACTCCCATAAGCGATAGGACAGTTCTGATTGTTCCGCATTCTCGCAAGCATTTCATGTTGTCAGCATTTTGCATTTTCACTCTTCTAGCACAGCAGCCTCTTACTAGAGGCTTAATATGCACTTCTCTTTTGCTAACAGTACTGAGCACATTTTCATATAGTTTTTTGACCATCTCTCTTGCATAGTGTTTTATTTGTCTAAATTGAACTAAAAAGAAAGACCTTTAAAAATGTTTATAGGTTCTCAAGAGTACCTTTCATATGACTTTGATTAGGAAATTTAGACTAAGAAAAAAATTACATTTTCCTTCACACATGTTCATAGTTCTAAAGGAAGAAATTATTGGAAAAACCCATGTAGAAGATCGTGCCAAAACCAAATTTCTTGAAAAATAAGCTTGAGATGTTTCAAAGAAACTAAAATGTTCCTTTATCACCACCACTAAGTCCATTAACTTACTTTGTTTGGAATATGGACTCTAAAGAATATGCTTTCTTGTGGTAGTTCCAGCTTTTACTGGATTCATCCAGGGTACCAGTGCTGAGAAGATAAACATTTATGGATTGCTTTCTTATTCCTTTTCATTTTCTTGAGTTTCTAATTTTAAAAAGAAGGGGAAAAAAACAAAGGAATAAAGGAAATGTGGAGCTCTTGTAGCTAAATGAAGCTGATTTTAAGTTATTTAACTTAAATAAGTTAATCTTAAGTTATTAAGTGATCTTAAGTTATTTAACTTGCTTGATAAATTCATGGAGTTAACCGACCCACAAATTCATAGAGCATGCTTTGGATATAATTTCTTCCTCTGTCCTCAAACTTCTTCAATTCTGCTTGTTCTTATTCCTTCATGAAAGAATTTATCTGATACTGATTCTAACTGATAGATGTTGCCATGGTTTGATGGCACAAAGAGATAATAGGGAGAAGGGGAGGAACAGATGGTCTCCTGAAGCTAGGATATTAACCAAGACAATTGATTAGAAGACTTAAGCTTCTCAGACCATGCATGTATCTCTTCCTAACTCCTCTGCTCATTTCCCTCATGCCCTGGCCTTACTCTTCTCATCAACTAGATGGGGCCATGCCCATTGAATCACAATAGTCAAAACTGACAATTCTACTTAGCATAAAGTACTTTTCTTAAGATTCAATAATAACATATCAAGATACTTATAAACTTTCAAATCTGGATGAATGGGACAATCAAGGTATCCTGGACAAAAATAGAGAACTCTTAGGACATGACTGAACAAGAAGAATTCAATGGCAGTGCCTAAAAAAAGCATTTGGAGTACTTAGGGATTTCATTTACACATGCCTTCTTTCTTCCTAGTTAGTATTGTTAATAAAGAGCTGAAATTTAAAGTCTTTGTGGTGTCTGAGAAAAAACAGTAGTCCTTGTTGAAAGGCTCTGGATCTACTGTGCACATTATAAACATCCAAATAAATCCACCAGGATTCTAAATGAATGTAATTAGAAGCAGACTTGGCAAAATCTACCCCTACGTGATGGTGGGTTTGATTAGAATTTTGACTAAGCCAGTAGGTTAGAATAAGGAATAGTAGCTATAGGGAATGATTACTTCTTGAAAACCAGATGATTAATACAGCTGAACTTTGCCGTCAGGAGTACCTTCTTAAATAATCATTAGGATCTGAATGCCTTTAGCTTGCTTCAGGAACACCAACTGGTGTCAGTGTAATCCACTGAATTCTAATACTGGCACCCTGTGTAATATTGTCATCCTTTCTCATTGATTCATACAGCCCTATTTATCCTATACAAGGCAAATAATTTATTGGACATTTCTTTTTCTTTATACTTGGATTTGGAGTCGATTTATCAAAGCTCAGTGCAGTAAGTTTCCAGTGAGAAAACCTTTGTTTCATCTTGTTTTAAGTTTGGAAATATTAATGGAGTATCACTGTATCCTTCAAAACACATGGCTCTTTTCCTATTTGCATAGGGTCTTTATGGGTATCCATGTTTCTAAATCCTTTTCTGAATTCACATTGGAAAGTAGATGTGTTTTTATTCTTTGAATGGAAGAATGCACACATTTGTCCTCAATATATCTAAGGGCAAAAGAAAGCTTTCCAAATTGGCCCAAATGAAGAGTAAAACATGTTTTTAACTAAATTTATTCCCTCATTAATAGCTTAGTTTTTCCTTCCCATGTTTCCAAGTTGTTAAAGTGTTCAAGATTGCTTTAGTTCTCACTCCTTTGCCAACTTATTAAAGCTTTATGATTTGTTTAGAAATCGTTTTCACATTTTCTAACACTTTGATATTATAGTTATTTACTGTTAACATAGAATGAGGGCCCTCCTTTTGGGCTGGTCTAGAGCAGGCTCTGGCCTGTTTTGTTTTGTTTCGTTTTTTGGTTCTCCCCAGGTTTTTAAGAAGCAAATATTTTTGACGTTTGTCAATTCTCACTTGATTGAGGCCAATGCCTTGTTATCCATTTGTCTTTCCATGTAAATTTTAAGCTCTGTGAAGGCAGGGACCATGTGTATCATAACCAGCTTAATCTTCCCAGTCCCTAGGTCAGCCTTGGGCACATAGTAGGCCCTCAGTAGATATGTGCTGAATGAATAAAAAGTAAAACAGCACTTTCACTTTTAGTCTCACCATTACTTCAAACTTAACATACAAAATTGAACTCTTACTGTTTCTTCTGATATACCAGATCCATATCTTAGTACTTTTTGAAGTACCTTCATTCTTTCATTGACTCGAACTTAAAACTTGATTCATTTTTTATTTTTCCTCCCCTACAGCTAATGAGCCCCCAAGTTATAACGTTTCTGCCTTTGGGAAGTACATCAATGTCTTTATCTTCTACTTCTTCAAGTTCATGCCAATAATTCTAACTCAGACACTTGTCACCTTACCCTGAATCCTGGACCCTGGACCCTGGAAATCGCATCCTGGCTACTTTCCCTGGCTCTTTTCCTACCCTAGTCCATCTTGGCTTCTGCAAAACAGGAAATTTAGATTATCCACAGTCAGCTCAATCTTTCCTTACCCAGATTCATCCATCTTCTCTTCTTTACAAGGAACACATTTCTGACTTGAGACTGTGCTCGTTATCCTGTCCCTCTCATGTTCCTTAAGCCTTTACTCTCACATTTACCCCTTCACTGCCACTGGGGCTCTGCCTCTTGCTTGCAAATAGGTTCAAGATTTCCCTATCCGCAAATGACATCTTCTGTTAATCCTGTTACCTCTTCTAAGCTATTTTTCAATCTCTTCTTTCCAGAATTTCTCAGAGTGGTCTGCTTTCTCATCCCGGGTTTCTGTTCCAGTCCTACAATCTTTATTCCCTTTCACTGGTTTCCTTTCCTTTTCTACCATTCCACTGAAATATCTCTTTGTGGTCATCAATGACCAATGAATTGCTAAATCCAGAAGTGTTTTTCTTAGTTCATACTCTTTTTTTAATGTTTGTTTATTTTTGAGAGAGAGAGAGAATATGTGAGTGCGGAAGGGGCAGAAAGAGAGGGAGACACAGAATCCAAAACACGCTCCAGATTGAGCTGTCTACAGTCTGACATGGGGCTCAAACCCACAATGAGATCATGACCTGAGCTGAAATCAGACACTTAACCAACTGAGCCACCCCCTGGGTGCCCCTCATCTCTTATTACTCTTTTTAACCTCTCCGTGGAATTGTCAGTCATCGTCTTTCTTGAACTTTTTTCTTTTTGGACATATTTAGTGAGATGTTTCTCTTAGCCTTTTCCTCTTCTCTATTGCTAATTTTTATCCTACCTTCCAAAATGGAATAGTTTTATCCTTGGATCTCTCATCTGTTTCCCCCCTTATCTCATCTGTGCTGTCTTTAATTATCACCTCCAAGTAGAACAGTGCTTCTCAAACTTTATGCATATAAATCATAAAGAGATCTGGTTACAATGTGGATTCTGATCCCATGGGCCTAAGGAAGAGCCGGAGATTCTGCATTTCTTTTTTTTTTTTTTTTAATAGTTTATTGTCAAATTAGTTTCCACATAACACTCAGTGCTCATCCCCACAAGTGTCCTCCTCCATGCCCATCCCCCCCTCCCCCCACATCCATCAGTCCTNAAAAGGTCACAGGAAGTGCTGATGTTGCTGTTGTATAGAGAGCAATGGGAGTGATAAGGATGTAAATGACTTGCAGGGCTGACATCTGACCTTGACTCATTTCCAAAGTTCTAAGACTATTTTTAGTTGTTGATGTAATGTATCTCAAACTCTAACTCAATTCATATTTTCTATACTACCAAAAGAATTCCTTTCCATTACCTTAATTTCCTTCAAGGTAGGAAATTCAGTTTTGATTTGTATTTATGCTTTTCTTAGCACACTTATCCCATAAGGAATTTAGTTGCATCAATTCTTTTGTAGAAATAATAACTTTGGGGACTCCTAGGTGGCTCATGCCTCCAACTCTTCACGTTGGCTCAGGTCATGATCTCACGATACATGAGATCTAGCCACATGTCAGGCTCTGTGCTGACAGTGTAGAGCTTCCTTGGGATTCTCTCTCTCTCTTTCTCTCTCTCTCTCTGTGTGTGTGCTCTCTCTCTGTCTCTCTCTCTCCCTCTCAAAATAAATAAACTTAAAAAAAAAAAACAAATATAACTTTGATCTGTTTTTTTTCTTCATTTCTTCCATGATTCATTCCTTTGATTAACTGAGATTCTTCCCTCCAATTTCTCTCTAATTCTTCCACTGCTGGTAAGTCTAGCCTCCTCCATTACTGCTTAACTTGATTCCTTCACTGAAGAATATCCCAGCTCCCTACTGCCTGGTAAAAGAAATCCTAGAATCTCTCATAGAATCTGTCTCCAAGAATATGAGCCCTGTTCCTGCCATGAGTTTTAAATCTGGACTACTTTGCTTTCCTGGACCCAGGTAGGATGTCCTACTTTAAGTCACACCCTTGGGATTTAAAATGCATCTGTCCATTTCAACAGTTCAAGCTGCAGAAGCCTGTACTCAGCACCCTTCAGGACCTTCTGTTTTTTGATCCTGACTTCTTTAGTTCTATCCATATGTACATCTACCTCCTTCACTATACTGTGAGCTCATTTTTGAAGTTTTCACGGTGTCCTACTCCTTTTTCATTGCATGTGGATTCTAGCATCCTGCTTTATAATAGCATTTCTCAGCAAATGTACAAGTGAATGAGTAAATGGAATCTACACTCAGGTCATGTAGCTTTTGAACATCTTCTGCAACATGTCTCTTATAGAGTCCGCAGTGAGTATCTTTAGTAATGATAACAGCACTGACACTGAGGGTACAAATTCTGGTCAGATTGACCTAAGTTCAAAATTCTGTTTTATTATTAGCTGAATGGCCTTGGACAAGTTATTTAAAGGTATGTTTTTTAGTCTGTAAAATGGGATAATAATACTCCTATCTCATAGGGTTATCATAATTTAATGAGATGATACATTTAAAATGGTTAACATAGTGTCTGGCGTACAGTAAGCACTCAGTAAATGTACTGTGTTTGCTATTTTTGTTGATTTTGATATTATTTGCTTTATTTTATAAATGCCATTTCAGGCAAGCTATTCCATTTTAGGTAGCACTAAAATCACTAGAAACTGATTCGTTTTGTTGATTTTAAGTCAGCCACCAGTAGAGGATAAAGGAGAGAGCTTCTGGAAATTTTTGGCCAGTTTGAAAATTGTTTTGAGTCCAAAGGTAATAAAAACCTGAACTGACCTCTTAAGTGCTTCTTAGAAATAGAGAAGAGATGGGTAAAAGGGGAATCATGCAGGGAAACCTAACTGGCCTTGAAAACCAGTTGAGGGGAGAAGGGGCCTGAAGTCAACAGGGATAGAAGAAGATTTTGAGAAGAATAGTAGATTTTATGGTAGTGAGGAAGCTCAGGGAGGATTAAATCATTAGATTTGATCAAAAGGTTTTGTTATATTAACAGATCAGACACAAAGAGATTTAGGCATTATGAGTGGTGAGAAAGTGCGATAACGTAGATTACTTGTAAGAAATTTTGTGTTAAACAACAGGGATAAAAGAATATTCTTTTCATTTTTGTTAGAATTAAAAATAAGCAATTTTTTGGCTCAGAAGTGAATGAATGGAATAAGGAAATGGAATAAAATCACCAAGATGCTTATTTATGTTCAGGAGAACCCTGGAATAAGAGAGGGGCAGGGAGGGGGAAGGAAGAGAGGACAGAATTTATATCAGAAGCAAAAATATTGAAAAAGGGGGCATCAGGAAGTGACCTCTGATATGAAGAGAATTAAAAAATCTACATAATGGATGTTTTAGGAAATATAATAGTAGTTACATAAAAATAAAAAAATTGCTTACAAAAGTATAGAAAGCCCAAACAATGACCAATGATGTGGATCAAGCCAGGCTAGTTTGTGAAAGGACTACATTTATCTTGTTATGACTCCACTTCTCCTCTTGGTATAATTGGCTGCTAGTTATTTCATAAATCATGTTTATGGGGTTTCTACCCTGTGTTCTGCCTCTGTAGTTTATTGGAATAAATGTCTAATATGTAGCTACAATAAACTTGTAGAAACAAAAAAGATCCTACACGTTGTCTAGTCCAACCCTTGTTCTTTTTTGAGGGTGAAAATCCTACATTTTGAGGAGCTATAGAATTTTTTTAAAGCTACAATTAACATTATTGTCATTATTCATACTATTAGGGAGCTCTAAGCAGAGATAATGTCATTTGAACCAAACATTTCCTTCAATAGTTTCTTACCATGAAGACATGAAATGTTCTCATTCTTTAAAGTCCAAGTTGCTAGAGGCAGGCTTTCCAGAAGTCTGGTCTGATGACATTTGCTGATTGCTACTTATATTTTTAATAGATTAGTTGCACTTGTGTCCAAATTTAATGATCCACAAAAAGGGTGCAATCACCATTTGATTCTGAATGTCCTCAGACAATGGGAAGTCTGTGACTCTATGTTATGGTAAATAAACAATAAAATAAAGAGCCTTAAATAATGTTGAAAGGAATTGTGATTGTCCTTTTCCCTTCTGGGTCATTTTACATGTACGTTTTCATTTCCTTTTGTCAAGCACCACAGTAGAAAGACCATCTAATGCAATACTAAAGTATTAGCTTAGGAGTCAGAAAACTGCCATTTGCCTGGCTCTGTCCCTGACAATCACACCTTAGACACTTAATTCTTCTCTCTTTATTCTGTAATAATTCTTATTCTCATTTCACAGTTTATTATATGAATCAACTGAAGGAAATTTTAAAATCTTAACCCTCTGCAAATATTCACTATAGATATTTATTGTATTTTCCTTCAGTTTGCATTGATTCTATAGGAATGCTGACTTTTGGTAAGTGAAACCTTAGGCAATGACACATTGAAAAAGATAACATAATTGTAAACTTTATTACTTAAATTCATATTTTTGGTGATGGAATTATTGACCATTTAGAGCAATTATATTCTAATTTTAGAATGATCCCATGAGCACCCAAATATCCATTCTATTCATTCCACAAACATTTATGGAGTAACTTTTGTGTGCTGTACAGCATTGTTCATTATCATAAGGCCTGTATTTAGTTTTAAAATCAAGGAAATTTGCTTCATTGCTTTAGAGGTAAATAGTCTTACTATCTCTTTGAATATGTAGAACTTGTCTTAATATTTAGAATTATGTTATACAATGATCAATTAAGCCAGTGTTGGTAAGGATAACCTCTCTGAGGCTGAAGAAAAAGGTTGGCTGCCTCTATGTTTACTTTTCCTAACAAACTTGATATAAGAGTATTTTGAATGCTTTGTTATCAAGATAGAAAAAACTGTGCAGGATTTTTTTTTTTTTTAATGTTTATTTTTGAAAGAGAGAGATGCAGAGTACGAGTAGGGGAGGAGCAGAGAGAGAGAGGGAGGCAGAGAATCTGAAGCAGGCTCCAGGCTCTGAGCTGTCAGCACAAACCACAACCTGGGCCTTGAACTCATGAGCTGTGAGATCATGACCTGAGCTGTAGTTGAACACTCAACCAGCTGAATCACTCAGGCATGCTCTGTTTTTGTTGTTGTTGTTTTGGTCCGTCTGGTTTTGTTTTGTTTTTTTAACATTTGATTAGTTCTTAGAGAATTTTTGTACCATTTTATTACTGGGAAGATAATATAAAATCGAACTTACTGGTAACTCTGGAATCTGGCCTTTGGTAGTTGTATTAACAGCCCCACCCCCCACCACCTTGGATCATCCCAGCAATTGAGAATTCAAGTAATGCATCCAAAGTAGACATGCATAATGTGGTAGCCCATCAGGTCTGATTTTAGCTTCTCTGCAGTTTGCTGACATTTTCTAGTATCCAAGGCAAGGAAAAAACAGCCACAAAAATCCTGTGCAGCATACTTGTCAATAAGTGTGTTTCATAAATTTCTACTGATGTTTCAACTCACAGGACATAGAGGATTAGTAGTCTATAATGTTTGTTCCCAGGAGCAGCTAGTATTTTGACTGAACAGCTTCCTTCACTGTTTCTGTCTTTTGCTCCTTTGAAATCAGGAACTGAAGCCCTGACAGTTTTACTAGAAAGAAGCAAGCTAATGAATGACTTCAAGTAATTCAGTAGTTTGTAACTAGTAGGAATGTAGGCTGAATATACAATTACATTCAAAATACAAATGTACGGAAACCTACAAAACCATTCCCCCTCTCTCTGTATTTGTTAAACTATAACCCCCCTGCTGACTTGATGGGCATGCAACACGTGCATTTGCACAGGGTCTTCCACTTAGAAGGGTCCGTACTTGGTTTAACATCCTAATGTCGTTGTCTTGAAATGTTTAATCATTTTTGAACATGGGGTCTCATGTTTTAATTTTGGGATGAGGCTCACAAATTGTGTAGCCAGTCTTGGCCCTTGTTTGCAGAAATTCTAGGTAATTCTTTTTGTGTATCATTAACAATGTATTCCTAGCACTTAGAAGGGGCAAAATAAGCATTTTTAGCATGAGTAAATGAGTGACTTTGTAAGGCTTTGAGTAAAAGCAACTGATCAGAATCTTAGCCCATTTAATTTTGCTAGGATAGGGAGTAGGGGAGAGGTACTAAATTTTTGAGAGAAAATTTAAAATAGAAGAATCTAAAATAATATAACAAACACCTATGTTCCCATCAGCATATATGACAGCTATTATTTTATTCTATTTATTGAAAATGTTTATTTAAAAATATAAAGCAGATAAAATATGCTTGTTGGCCCCCTACGTCTACTCTCCTTTATCCACTGGGAGGGGCATCTGGGTGGCTCAGTCCCTTAAGTGGGTAAGCATCCGATTTCAACTCCGGTCATGATATCATGGTTTGTTAATTTGAGCCCCACATTGGGCTCTGTGCTGATGGTGCAGAGCCTACTTTGGATCTTCTGTACTCTCCCCCTCTGCTCCTCCCCCACTCTCGTGTGTTCTCTCGAAAATAAGCATTAAAAAAAATTCTTACCTCACTGCGAACTAGAGAACTAACACAAATGTTGGCTCCTTGCGCATGTACCCCAGTGTTCATAGCAGCACTCTCCACAATAGCTAAAACATGGAAAGAGCCGAAGTGTCCATCAACAGACGAATGGATCAAGAAGATGTGGTTTATCTATACCATGGAATACTACATGGCAATGAGAAACAATGAAATCTGGCCATGTGTAGCAACATGGATGGACCTTGAGGGTGTTATGCTGAGCGAAATAAGTCAGGCAGAGAAGGACAAATATCATATGTTTGCACGTACAGGAGAATTAGGAGGAACTTGATGGAGGAACAAGGGGGAGAAGAAGGGGGAAAATGGTGGGGGAAAGGGAGAGAGGCAAACCATGAGAGACTCTTGAATGCTGACAAAAACTGAGGACTGATGGATGTGAGGCACAGGGTTGATGGGCATGGAGGAGGACACTTGTGGAGATGAGCACTGGGTGTTATGTGGAAACTAATTTGACGATAAACTATTTGTAAAAAACAAAAAACAAAAAACAAATGTTGGCTCCTTGCAGTATTTGTTGTCTCTTTATACTGCCAGGAATAATATATAGTAACAAATTTTTTTGTGAGCATTATAATATTTATGTGAATCATATAAAACTATATATCATCTTGTAATTTCATTGAGTATTATGTTCCTAAAGTCTGTTCATATCGATATACACAGCTCTAGCTCTTTCATTTCTTATGACTGTATGCAGTACTAATGAACTCCCCTGTCCTGATGGGGACACCTTGTGAGGCTGTTCAGAACAGGGTCAGAGGAGTCTTTGTATTCTGGTTCTGCCACTGGTGCAAGTCACTAGGTGTGTGGCAATGGGCAAGTAAAATGATCTTTCTGAATCTCTATTTTCACATCTGTAGAATGGGATTAATAACTTCTACCACTTCAGATGATTTTATGACAAATTAGATAATATATATAAAACCTGGCATGTGATAAAAGTGCACAAAAATAGTGGTGACAATTATCATTACTTCACTGTATATATATGTCTGAATATTACGAACCCCTAAGCAAATGGGTAACCTTGATCTTAAATTTGCATGGTTTGGTTCTTTTAATTGAACTCGTAGCTTGGTTTTGGTTTTGATTCTCTTTTTATGATGATAAGAATATTTTACCCTTAAAATGCCTTTGTGGATGTGTCTTAGAGTTTGAGTTTTCCCTTGTACAAAATTGAATGATATCACTTCTAACACACATTCCATGGCATAAACCCCTACAGTTCCAAGCTTAAACCCATACAGCTATAAAACTTCAATATTAAGCACTTGTGAAATTATACCTATGCTCTGTTCTATGCATAATTGGAAAGAAATTGGAAAGAAATTTAATGAGCATCCAGCACTTTCCAACTTTGATTTTGCAAAGTAGCAAATAATAGAACTGAATCTTGTCAGACTGTGCTTCACATTCTCCAATTTGGCATTAGAAATTAAAAAAACTTAAGTACACACTAAGCTATTTTGCCATGTTCTCTTCAATTTATAAAAAATAAAAACAGAAGCCAATATTAAACACAGTCTTTGAAGTAGATAGGAGTCTGTGATGTATTAAGAAACCTGAAATAGCACTCTGATTCTCCCTGTGGTTTAAAAGCATTGCGTTTTGGTTATTCAACAGATATTATACAATTCGCTATAGAGAAAAGGATAAGGAGAAGAAATGGGTTTTTCAACTCTGTCCAGCCACTGAAACAATTGTGGAAAATCTAAAACCCAACACGGTTTATGAATTTGGAGTGAAAGACAATGTAGAAGGTGGAATTTGGAGTAAGATTTTCAATCACAAGACTATTGTTGGCAGTAAGTACCTGAAACTGTTTGGGGATGTTTTTGTAACTTTTATCTTTTTTTCCTAAGTACAAAATTTTAATTATTTTATTTTTAAATGTAAGAGGAGTTATTTCCCATCCTCTAATACTTAAGAAAATACAAAAGGAAACAGAATTTGAGTATTCATATTTCAGAATCTTTTATATTGATGAGTGTTTTTCTAAACAGAAAATATGATGAAATGATGTTTGATGCCTTTGTTGATAACACTTTTTTGGCCATTTTAGTATTTTCAGTCAATCTCAGATCTGTGAACCAACTGAGTGAAAACAGCAGCAATGTATACAGGTGTTCAGAATGGAAAGCTGGGCCAGTAGAAGTGAACATAAAAAGACTTGAAGGGGTCCTGGGCATTCTTCCTTGTCATCCCTTCATTCAAACTTCATTGGAATCAGTGATTGAAATGATAGTAAATATACAATATAAATAACAAGCCTATTCTAGAAAAAGAGTTATAGTTGTCCTCATCATGAGTAGGAAGAGTTAATTTAGGAACAAAAAATGAAAATAATGTTATTTTCTCCTTGTTTTTGTCAGGTAAAACCAAAGTCAATGGGAAAATCCAAAGTACCTATGACCAAACTCACACAGTGGTAGGTACCAGGTTATTCTCAGGAATGTTTTTTAGAAATTATGTCTGCATTATGTTTTTGTTTTTGTTGTTGTTTTAGTTGCAAGGAAATAGACCTACTAGGATTAGTTGACTGACCATGGGGCTTTGTGTAAAGAACTTAATGCTTTAGGAATTTTTCAGAAAATCTAGGTTGAAATATGAGACCAAATTATCTAATATGTTTATAGCTCTAAAATATTGATGTTCTATATAGTTACTATAGTACATACAGATTCCGGGTATTTTGAGGTTATGCTTATTATCTGCAGTGGATTGTCTTTTATAATAACATATTTCTAGAGTAAACTTGTGTATCTTCTATTTACATTGGTATTATTCACTTCTCTGTCCTCTTCCCTATATTTTCTCACTTCCTACTTAAAGAGCTAACCCTTTTCAAAATGATGAAGCAACTGGCTTGGTTTTTATTTGTGCCTAGCCTCTAGTAAGTGTAGTATATGTCTTCATATCTTATCTGCCAGGCATCCCCCTCATCTAGACCCTCTCACTGCAGAAACTCAGTCTCTTGTTCTCTATTTTCCTCCACTTTTCAAAATCTATTCCCAGGAAGTTATGTACTACCTGTTATACATGTAAGTCATTGTTATAACCATCATAGAGATGTTTGCTTTTTCTTTTATTGTTTTCATCCATTTCTCCTTTTTTAAATTTATTTAAATTCAAGTTAGTTAACATACAGTGTAGTGTTTCAGGAGTAGAACCCGGTGATTCATCACTTCCACATGACAACCAGTGCCCATCTCAACAAGTGCTTTCTTTATGCCCATCACCCATTTAGCCCATACCCCCACCAATCTCCCCTCCAGCAACCCTCAGTTTATCCTCTGTCTTTAAGAGTCTCTTACGGTTTGTCTCCTTCTCAGTCTTTATTTTTCCTTCCCTTCCTCTATGTTGACCAGTTGTGTTTTTTAAGTTCCACATTTGAGTGAAATCATATGATACTTATCTCTCTCTGACTTATTTTGCTTAGCATAGTACCCTAGAGATCCATCCACATTGTTGTAAATGGCAAGATTCATTCTTTTTGATTACTGAATTTAATATTCCATTATGTGTGTGTATGTGTATATATGTGTGTATATACACACACATATTATATGTGTGTATATATATGCCGTGTGTGTGTGTGTGTGTGTGTGTGTGTGTGTATTCCATCTTTATTCATTCATCAGTAGATGGACATTTGGGCTCTTTCTATAATTTGACTATTATTGATAGTGCTGCTATAAACATTGGGGTGCATGTGCCCCTTCAAATCAGCATTTTTGTGTCCTTTGGATAAATACCTACTAGTGCAATTTCTGGGTCATAAGGTAGTTTTATTTTCAAGTTTTTGAGGAACCTCCACACTGTTTTTCATAGTGGCTGCACCGGTTTCCATTCCCACCAACAGTGCAGGAGGGTCCTCTATCTCCACATCCATTAAATCACATGACCAATTATAAAATGAAGGCCCAAGCAGGTAGAGGAGGCACTCTGGTGAGAAAGGGGAAACGTGGTGCTGGCTTTGGTCCCTATGTGTTGGGAGTATCCAGCCAGGGAAATACCCTACAGTCAAGTGAACATGCAAAGACTATTCATGGCTGCAAATTTGCTCTATTTAATGTGTGCATGTTGTATGTGGATGGATATCTTTTTATGTCTAATATAATCAAAAAAATACCCCATTGATTATGTAGCCCAGTAGGAAAAAAGGTAGTAAGTACCTCATTGGGATGGAAAAAAAATTGCAGGATTCTTGTCAGTGACAGAAAAATAGTTTGGGTAAAAAGAATAGACTGAGAATTAATCCAGATAAGATAAATGTTTCTCTGGATTGCATTGGCAGAAAAGTGTGTCCATTGTAAAGTTGTTATCAAGTAAGAATTATTAGATTGCCCAAGAAAGTGTTGTGCTGTGTTGCAAATCATCATGTAAGAAAGGAGATGGCAGGTAAATTCCCATGTCTCATTCATTCATTTTCTTCTTTAGTCTTTGATTTGTTTCCCGATAATCTAATATCTAAAAATTGAAGCTATATAGACATGGGAAAAGCAATAATAACAAAACTATCTATAATACTGCCAAATAAAGACCAGTAAAAAATCATTTATAATCCACTTAGTCAAAGTATGGCATAGCATATTTCATGTCATAAAAAGCTCTTCCTATATATGATTTTAATCACCGTGTATTCTATAACATAACTCCACTATCATGTGCTCAGTTTCCAATTTATAGACATTTATCTCTAATTGTTTTTAATTGTCAGTGATGTTACGGCAAACATTTATGAGCATAATCTTTGTTAATTTTTCTACTTGTTTCTTTAAACTTAATAGGAATTAAAAACTTAGATTCTTGACATTTTGAAAACTTCTTAATATATATGATCAAATTTCTTTCTAGAAAGGTTGTGCCATTTTGCCATCTTGCTATTAATGTATGAGAGTTATCTTGCTATAGTGCCCTGATTATCAACATTATGTATTTCCATCACTAAATTTTCAGCTAATGCAATAGTTTAAAATTTTTTCTGTAATTTTTTCTCTGATTTCTAATATAGCACTACTTTCTTCACTTGATTATCAGCCATTTGTATTTTCCATTTAATGACTTTTAGTTTTAGTCCAGTCTCATGGTTTTTATTGAATAGATTTTTAAAGACTTTACAGATTAAAGAACATTGACTCTTTGTTACATCATCTAGAAACATTATTCTCACATTTGTTATCAGTTTTGTTTATGGGAATTTTTGCAATAGGCTAGTCTTAAAATTTGTTTAATCAAATTATTTGTCTTTTCCATTGTCTTATTTTAAATTACATTATATTTTATAAAGCCCTTCCTTATCCAGAGAGCAGATATTTCCCTATTTTGCTTTTAGTTTTATATGTGGTTTGATTTTTGTGCTGATTAAATTCTAAACTATATGGGTTGTCTTTCACTATATTGCAAGTAGTAAGGTCATATATTGATTAGATTATATATATTTTTTATGCATATATATTTTTTTTCCCAAACAATCATTTGGCCTAGTACTAAGTATTGAGTTGTGTCATTCCTTATAAAGGCTCCTCTGGCTTTGTCTCAAATCCAACCACAGGGGATAGAGTTGCTTTTTGATTCTCTTCTAGAATAATCTCCACTCTTGTTGTGAATGGTTACCTAGGAAGCATATCTATCTCCCACCCTCCTGGCTGTTATGCTTTGTCTTTCATGTGACTCAATGATGTCATTTCTTTCATTCCTTTTCTTCAGCAATCATATCCCAATAATGTTTTGTGGCAGAATATTTCATCTGGTGAGAGTTACTCAGCAAAATCAGGAAAGATGATTGATGTTTATTCCCAAGGAATTTAATTTCTTTTTCATATCATCAATAGTCATGATGTAAAGGTCCAGGAAGAAACTTCCTGCATCTGTGACATAAAGCCAGATATTTTATCACTTCAAGCTGTGAGGCGGAGTACTCCCAACTCCAGCCAGCTGTGATGAGTTGTGGTTTGAAACTCTTGGTTATTTCCAAAGGAAAACCCAGATTAATTAAAAAGATATTTTAAGGCCTCTCTGCGGGGCTTTCTCCATTGTCACTTTCTGCACAGTCATCTGTGCTCTTGGGTAGCCTGGAACACAGGAAAGTTGAAAAGGAACTACTTGGGATAGCCTTAGACCATCTTACATGACCACTTGATGTGATATTTTAGAAGTATATTTTAATCCAAATAGTCAATATTAATCCAAATGTTCAGACATCTCCGAGACTGCTTTTAGACGGCAATATTTCAAGAGCTATGAAATTAAATCCAGATGTTGTACTTTTAGACTTTTAAGCAAAAGAAGCTTTGAAAAATGCTTTCATTCACCTATACATGTTTACACCTAAAACTTGTATGCAGCAAACACTTAACCTCTTCTAAACAGATATTTGAAAAGGGAAAGACAATTTGAACTATAGGTTATCCAGTTTTAAAAGATAAATAATATTTCTGTTAAGGATTTGGGTGTTAAAAACAGCCCCATCTTAAGGATCTGGTGCATTATATTTGTAATTCATATATCTCCACACGTGTTCTGTTGGCAAATCCCAGCACATTTGTACCAGACACAGGTGCCAGAGGTCTCTTCCGATTGGTTGGTGCCTTTATTCTACTTTCAGTATCACCCCTGCCTATATCTCCATAAAAATCAGACAAAAAGTGAATTTAAAAATTGTAATTTGTCCTATATAAGTTGTATTATTTGAGATTCAAGATACTGTGAAAGAAAAAAAACATATTTATCATAATTATGCTATTTGGTCCATGTCGAGAATCTAGAACACTTTTTTTTAAAGTTCATTTATTTATTTTGAGAGAGATTGTGTGTGCAGGCTTGAGAACTAATTGAGGGGAGGAACAGAGAGAGAAAGAGGGAAAAGAGAGAATCCCAAGCAGGCTCTAAGTTAGTGCAGAGCCCCACATGGGACTTGAACTCACGAACTGTGAGATGATGACCTGAACCAAAATCTAGAGGTGGTTGCTTAATGGAGTGAGCTTCCCAGGGGCCTGTAGAACACTGTTTATGGAGGGAAACCTTATGATTACTGACAAGTTTTATTATATTATATATGATTCAGTCAAGAACAGTGGCCTATATGTGGATCTTGAGAAACTTAACAGAAGACGATGGTGGGAAGGGAAGGGTAAACAAAAGGTACAGAGAGGGAAGGAGGCAAACCATAAGAGACTCTTAAATACTGAGAACAAGGGGCACCTGGGTGGCTCAGTCGGTTGAACCACCGACTTCGGCTCAGGTCATGATCTCACAGTTTGTAGTTTCGGTCCCGAGTCTGGCTCTGTGCTGAAAGCTTGATCAGAGCTTGAATCCTGCTTTAGATTCTGTGTCTCCTTATCTCTCTACCCTACCCCATTCGTGCTCTGTCTCTCTCCATCTGTCAATAATAAATAAATGTAAAAAAATTTTTAAATACTAAGAACAAACAGAGTTGTTGGAGGTGGGGGAAAGGGAAAAGTGGGTGATGGGCACTGAGGAGGGCACTTGCTGGAATGAGCACGGGGTGTTATATGGAAACCAATTTGACAATAAATTATATTTTTTTAAAAAAAAGAACAATGACTAAAAGGACCTAATTTTAACACATTACATCTATATTAAAAAAAAAAACTAAGTTACATTACTAGTTCACTAGTTGAACAGTTTTTGAAGTACATAGCATTTAACAGATTTTATTTTATTTTATTTTATTTTTAAGTGTTTATTTTTGAGAGAGAGAGTGTGTGTGCGCACATTCAAGGTTGGGAGGGGTGTGGCAGAGAGAAAGGGAGATGGAGGATCTGAAGCGGGCTCCAATCGGACAGTAGAGAACTTGATGCAGGGCTGGAACTCACGAACCCTATGAAATCATGCCCTAAGCCTAAGTTGGTCATTTAGTCAACTGAGCCACCCAGGTGCCCCTTAATAGAGATTTTAAAATAGAAGTTAATTTTTTAATCAAAATTTCCTTAGAAAAAGTGTTCCCTTAATATATATGTTTTTACCCTTCCATTTTTTTCTATAAAAGATCCACCTATCTTTAAAACCATGTTTATTATTGGCAAAAAAGAGAAGTTGTGACAATTTTTAAAGTGTAACAGTTATCAGATAAGTAAAGAGAACAGGGAGAAATACCATGTGGTTTCCACCCACACTTTAAGATTGTATACTATGAGTATATCAGGTATCCTTAGCAATTGCTGTCTTAAATAGAAACTTGAAAAATTTCTATCTAGACCAATGATACGATTAAAGGTGTATATCTGATTCCTCCCTAAATGGCCAGAAATATGAAGACTTTGGCAAGTAAGACATTAGATTAAATCAGTATGTTTCCTAACTTTAATTAGAACAGCCTAAAAATGGTTTAAAAATTAAAACCACAGTGTAATAGGTCCAAGTTCTTTTCATGTGGTTTGGCTCTTAAACCACTGAAGCTTGATTTTGAGCAACCCTTAGCCACTCCCTAAATGGGCAGCTTTTCTTGATCTCAGGACCTAAAACTAAAGTTAAATCTACAATGAATATTCTGATACCACAAAAACACAAATAGCCAAACTTGTAAAGAAGAGGCTGCAAAGAATAGCATTATCACTACATGTATTAAAGCTAATTTTCAAAATAATGCCAGGAGGATGTTAGTATAATGCAGAGTGAATAAGAAGTCTCTCATCCTATATAATAGGGTGAGAGGATGAAATAACCACTGCCGTAGTTATTTGCAGATATACATAGGCTTTCCCTAACCAGGACTCAAAATCAGGCCGAATTGGTCATCAGCTCACTGCTATTGACCACATGGGCATTCTCTCCCCTAGAATCTCCCCACTGGATACTTGGCCACAGAAAAATGGTAGAAATGAATTCCCTTAAATAGTCCCCCAGCTTACAACCTAGGTTCTTTAGGAACAGGGTATCCTGAAAGGCAGGAAAAATGAAATACTGCATTTATTACAGGGCAGGAGGGAAATATGCCCACTTCCTGGCATACAGTAAACACAGAAAAAGAGTTTCTAATAAAGGGAGGACAAGATCTGTGGTAATGGAGGAATGGGAGTCCACAAAAGGTCCACAGAAAGGACAGCCATCAAGGACATGGCCTGAGAGCAAGACTGAGACAGCAAGGAAGGGTAGCTGGTACCTTTTTCAAAAACACTGTACACAGAACACTTTGATTAAAATTGGGTTGTAATTAGTTAAACACTGTTAACTTAGAAATTATCACAATATTTCATTTTTCAATGAATCCCATCGACCTTTTCCTACACTTTTATAAAAAGATATAGGGGAAGGATTCACAGTGTCAGCCTCTTAGTGGGAATTTTAGTTCCTTCAGAATAGACATTTTAAGGTTTATTTTTGAGAGTGAGAGAGAAAGCATGAGTGGATGACAAGCAGAGAGAGAGAGGGACAGAGGATCTGCCGGAGGCCGCGCCGGCTCCGACAGGTCCAGGGGTCCCTGAAGGATGGACGGTGTCGACGAAAGAGAGTGAGAGAGCCCCGAGATCCTTTCTGATCACCAGGCAGGCATCTCTGTCCTGTCGGTTTTGGTGTCTTTATTTATAGGTTAAATGATAACATGACATCAGAAAAAGGAATTTTTACAATGGGTAGCTCTTTGCGATAAGATGCTTTGGAAAGTGTACAGAAGCAGGTTTTACAGAAATATTCTTGCAGAACTATTCCAAATTATAGCGAGGTTAAGTAAATCTTATAACTAGAGAATTAGGGTATTCTTAGTAAAAGACAGGATACATATTTGTTCTAAGTTAACAACGCTAAGGTTAGGTCATAGGTTAAGTGTATAGATGGGCTAAGAGTCATTCTGTCTGACTCTCAAATGTATGTTTTTGAGTTGGTTAATAAGTTGTTTGTGGAAACCTATTTGATGCTGAATGTGTGAAACACTATGGAGGCCCTAAAAGTGTCAGCCTTTGTTTGTGGGTAATGTTTTAGCTACTCTTATCTATCCTCATCCCAGCCACCTGTAAGGGAGGGTGTTTGCAGAAAGTAGGCCTTGGGGAAGGGACTGCCATACATCACCAATTAGGAGAAGGTGTAAGTATTAACTTAAGTTCTGCCCTTATCTGTACCTTAACTCTAAATTAGGCTCTTTGTCTCAGGGCCAGGCTCAGTTGTAATTCTTGTGTTCTTAACCCCCTGAGTCTTGGATCTGCAAGACCCTCAGGAAGAGCCTTTTGACAATCATCTGTGGAGCTTTCATCTAAAATCTCTCTTGTAAAGGCAGGAATATCCTTTTCCTTATGAGGTATCTGTGTTCAGAATATTGGTCTGATATGGAATATTGTGAGGCCTGGTCAATACCAGCACAACATGAGCCAGTAGTAGCAGGAGATACCAGTTTTCATTTCTCATGGCAGTAGCTGTGCAAACACTGCCATTTCCTTGCTGTGACTGCCATCCATAGAGGCCAGTGCGGCTCCCGGCAAGGATCTAAAGTGGGCTCTATGCTGAGAGCAGAGAGCTCGATGCGGGGCTCAAACTCCCAAACTGTGAGATGATGACCTGAGCTGAAGTCAGATGCTTAACTGACAGAGCCACTCACATGCCCCTTCAGCATAGACATGATGCCACTAGAAACCCTACTTACACAGAGGCAGCTACTTGCTCATGAGTCCTGTCTTGGTACATCTTTGGATTGCAGGTTAAGCAAGAGAGTAATTATAGGTCTAGGAAGAACTGGGTTCTGCAGCTAAATTATTTCCTTGTTTTTTGGCAGCACATACCATACATATATTCATGTCATCATAGCAGAACATTGGTAGATACTCAAGTAAGAGCTCAAAGAGAAATTTTGTTCCATTCATGTGAAGAGTGGAATATTTTCCATTTGTTCTTGTCAAAAAAATGTTTAAAACAAATCATCACAGCAAAGGAACTAAAAATTGAAATAAGAAATTCAAAAGCAGTCAACATAGCAACACGTAGGTGTTTTTGCTACATTGTGATGTGTCTGAAAATCTTCACATTCTGCAAAATGTGCTGTAAGTGGCAGGATTCATTCATAGGAAAAATAAAGAACAAAGCTTTCAAAAAGTCTTTGGAACTGTAGCAACAGCTCTAACAAAAATGATCATTTCTACCTGGAAAGATAATGTGGCTCCTTCAGCCAGTGGTTCTCATGTGGCTGGAGGTTGGCAGAGCTGGTATTTAAAGTTCTCAAATGAGGGATGCCCCAGTCAGTTAAGCATCCAACTTTTGGTTTCAGCTTGGGTCATGATCTCACATTTCATAGGTTCAAGTCCCACATTGGAATTCTGTGCTGACAGTATGGAGCCTACTTGGGATTCTCTCTCTCCTTTCTCTCTCTCTGCCTTTCCCCACTTTTGCTGTCCTTCTCTCTCTGAAAATAAATAATTAAACTTTTAAAAATTAAAAAAATAAAGTCTTCAAATGATAAAGGCCATGTGCTGGCAACCCTTTCACTAGAGCAGCACAGGTGGAAGTAATGGTGGACACATGAAGCAGAGCTGTATCTCTTGGGGAAAACGATCCTGTGTGCAAGTGCTCTTACTTAATTTTCTTAGGATAGAGCTGAAAGAGATCCTGCTGCCAGTGATACCAAAGCTGAGAATTTTTTTTCTCTCCTGCTGAGGATGATACTTCTATTTCTACTATTCCCTTCCCCTTGCCTGGGGAAAAATGTGTATAAATTATATTTACATCTTTCCCCTATTTAGCCCATAGGGGACTCAATAGCCCATGAGTTCTGTTGTGCAGAGTGCATGTAGTAACTGAACAGACTGTTGATCAAAATAAGTTTTCTTAATTAAAATGCAATTCACACTTGTAAAGAACTGGGAAGTAGAAGTATAAAGGATGAACTGAATCCATTTATAAGAAATAACCACTGTTTAAAAAAAAAACTGTGATCTTTCTGATCTTCTGTCTGTACATACTATTATAAAATTAGGCTATAACATGGTTATGATGGTAACCTTTATATTTATTTATATTATGCATATTTTCTACTTTGTTAATGAGATGTCAAAAATTTGAATCATAGTTTATTTAATAAGACTTCTGCTCTTGTATGATGTAGTGTTTTCACATAATGGTAATAATTTACATGTAAAGGTTTTGATCTTTAATTCCTTAGATCAGGATTAGATTAGATTAGGCTAGATTGTGATGGAGGAAATTACTGGGTGTGTTAGACCATTAGAGCTGCTATAACAAAATACCATAGACTGAGTGACTTAAACAACAAGCATTTAATTGTCACAGTTCTAGAGACTGGGGAGTTCAAGTTCAAGGTGCTAGCAGACTTGGTGTCTTGTGAGAGCTTGCTTCCTGAATCACAGACAGTCATTTTATTGCTGTGTCCTCACCAGGTGGAGAGTAGAGGAACCTTTCTCAGGTCTCTTTTATAAGTGCAGTAATCCCACTCCTGAGGACTGGACCCCTCATGACTTAGTCATCTCTCAAAGGCCCTACCTCTAAGTAACATCATGCTTGGGAGTTAAGTTTTAACATATCAGTTTTGGGGGGAACATAAACATTCAGTCTATAGCACTGGGTCCATAGGTATAAATACTACTTTTTAGAACTCTGACAGTAGGAAACTTCTATTTTTTGTGTTTTTTAAACATAAGGACCTTAATATAAGAAGAAAAATAACCAACAGTAAGTTTGGTATTGTGGCCCCTCTTTTTAAAAATTAATTAATTAAATAATTTTTAAATTTACATTCAAGCATATAGTACAACAATGATTTCAGGAGTAGATTCCTTAATGCCCCTTACCCATTTAGTCCATCCCCCCTCCCACAACCCATCCAGTAACCCTCTGTTTGTTCTCTGCATTTAAGAGTCTCTTATGTTTTGTTCCCCTCCCTGTTTTTATTTTTGTTTCCCTTCCCTTATGTTCATCTGTTTCATATCTTAAATTCTTCATATGAGTGAGGTCATATGAGATTTGTCTTTCTCTGACTAATTTCGCTTAGCATAATACCCTCCAGTTCCATCCACATAGTTGCAAAGCAAGATTTCATTCTTTCTGATTGTGTGGTCCCCCTTTATTATGGGCATATCATTCACTGAAATGTTAGCATGTTATTGAGTCTCTGTTGTTCACAAGTGTAAACACCTACGTTGTAAGTATCTCATTCAGCACTTTCTGGATTCTTAACAGATCTGGTATGTGAAGTCTCTCTGTCATATATACAGGTTAAGTCAAACATTAAAAAATTATCTTGCTCACTCAGACTCCTTTAACTTAGTCTAATTCTTCTCTATATATTTGCTTTCCTTATTTTGTTTCTATGTCCCTCCCTTAGCTGTCTTATCCTTGGCTTATGATTATGTCTGGTGATGACTCCACTTTAAAGGTAACACTAAACCCCATCCCTAGTTCAAGGTACTCTATGGCATAAAACTTCCTGTAGGACATCTGAGGCAATTTGAGAGAGGGGAGAATGCACTGGGACCCACCTTTCTAGTTTGAAGTCCTTGTGCATAAATATGTGCAGGATGGTTAAGAGTAAAGGATTTGGAAGTAGCAATTTCTGGATCTGAATGCCAGCTCTGCCTTCTTGGGCAACGAGGTGCGTGGTGGTTGAGTTGTCCATAGCAGCAACAGTTGGGTACATTCAAATAATGGATGCTGGGCAGTTTGAAAAGATAATACGCAGCTTAGCATCTGTTTGAAAAGAGATGTAAAGACAGAATCTGGCTGAGTCACATCTCAAATGAAGTGATAGATGAGCTAGTAGTCAATCCACATGGTTCAGTTTCTTTCCACTGCAGTTTCAAGGTAAAGTAACATAATGGGGGTTCTCAATAAATTGCTTCTTTCAAGTCTTTGGACATTTATGGGAAATTACTTGAGAAAAGCAAGTAAGTCCAATAAAATAGAAATAGATAGTGGCGCCTGGGTGGCTTAGTCATTTAGACATCCGACTGTTAATCTCAGCTCAGGTCATGGTCTCATGATTCGTGAGTTCAAGCCCCACATGGGGCTCTGTGTTGACAGTGCGGAGCGTGCTTGGGATTCTATCTCTCTTCTCTCTCTGCCCCTCCCCTGTTTGTGTGTGAGAGTTCTCATTCTCTCTCTCTTTCTCTCTCTCTCTCCCCCTCTCTCCCCGCCTCCCCATACCCCTCTCTCTCCCTCTAGCTCCCTCTCTCCCTTCCTCAAAATAAATAAAAACTTAAAAAAAAAATAGAGGTAGATATATGTACTAAGGTTTCCAGCAACTGTAGACAAGACAGGTTACTTTCAGTTCTTTGCTTTATTATTTTTTAAATTTAACACTAATTAAAAAGTTGACTCTTTTCTCTTTTCAGCCAGCATATGTCCCAAGGAAGCTAATCCCAATAACAGTCATAAAACAAGGTAATTTGTATGAGTCTGCTCTGGATATGTGTTTAGAACTATTTTTTCTATTTTAATTGCAGTATAGTTGACAGTTTAGAGCTAGTTTTAATATACTTTTTCACTGTTTAATATAATTAAACCTAGCACATTAAATTTTTTTTTCTATTTTAAAACAAAAGTGTGAAGAAATCAGTGTGTTCTAGCAAATTAGAACTTGATAATTTTGGCTCTTTGACCTATCTTACCAATAGGTCAAGTCTTGGCAAATCTCACTGGTTGGCAACTAGGGACAAAGCAATCATAACAAGTATTAAATTTTTAAAAACCAGTTGAATCTGTGTGGCTTTGTTCAGGGTTAAGTTAGCATACATGAAGAAAATCACTAATAGGATGTTTGGATTAGTGAAATGAAAACTATGGTTTAGTGTCCCCTTAGGAGAAGTAAAACATCCAGTTTTTGAGAATTATGATGTCTTACACCATTTCAGTATCCAGTTGTTTTTGTTTTGACTTTCAGTTTTTCAAATTATCAAAATGACTCCATTATTTCCCAAAAGTTCTTGGTAACTTGGTAATTTTAAGTGATTGGACACTTAAAAAATAATTAATCATTTTAAGAAAACACAGTGACTTAAGTATATTCTCAAAATAGTATCAGTATTGGAATAATCTAGATGCTTTGATAATATACATTTTCACTTTTTAAAATTTACTGTATTAATTGCTTCATTTTGTGCTATTTCTTTAACTTGGGTAGGTTGCAGGGGAATAGAGATGAGGAAGGAAGTTTTCAACTTGTTAGAATGGAACACTTTATGATAGAGTAATAACCTTTCATTACTAACGGCGTAGGTGTTAAGGTGAGATGTGCCTTCCAGTCCTTCCATTGGCTGTGTACCAGTGCAGTTACTTTCTACTAATTAAAAAGTATATCCAGGCTTCTCCAGTGCAGATTTCTTCACATCACATTACAGCTATTTACTGCTTCCTGACTATTTTTTTCCCATCACACTCTTACCTTTTTCTATTTCAACAGTGATTCAGAATGTTACTCACAGGGCTTCAACTAAATCCCCAGATAAGACTCCCTTTGGAGGAACAATATTAGGTGAGTGTATCTTGGTATCTATACTTACATTACGTAAGCCCATTTTTTTGATAATAGGGCCCTTATGGAATTTTACTCTGTTAGCAGGTCTATTAAATTCATACTGGTTCATGTCCTTTCAGCATTTAGCATCCTGGCTTGTGACCATTCCAGGCTAGGAGCCAAGAGATGCTACCTCTATTATGGTGTGTTAGAGAAGCATCTCTAGCTCAAGCCTAAGGGGAGTGATGGCACCCATCCTACCTGCCTCATAGTGTTGTTGAAGTCAGGAGGGAGTCCCTGTTGTATTCAACTGCTCTCTTTAAAATCATTATTAATAATAGGGGCACCTGAGTGGCTCAGTCAGTTAAGCGTCTCCCTCTTGATTTCAGCTCAGGTCGTGATCTCGCAGTTTGTGAGATGGAGCCCTGCGTCTGACACTGCGCTGACAATGCAGTACTTGCTTGGGATTCTCTCTCTCCCTCTCACTTGAAATATACAAATAAACTTCAAAAGTTATTATTAATAATGGTGTTCTTTTTCACTACACATCTTAAAGAGCCATTTTACAGTTTTTGAGTCTGGATTAAAAGCCAGTATTTTGTAGTTTAGTTCTGAATATTTAAAAAAAAACTTATTTAAAAGGTACTATCATATTTTATTTTTCACATTTTAGATTTGGGTTAAAATTGACTAAGCCAAATAATTACTAAATCGCATAGTTTCTGTTAAGTGATGCTCTGAGCTTTATTTTATGTCATGATAATTTTCTTCCTCTTACCTTATTCTATTTCCTTGCAGTCCACCTTATTATTCCAGGTCTCAATGAAACCACTGTAAAACTTCCTACATCCATAATGCTTGAGATTTCAGATGCAATCAAGACACAGTTAGGTAAGCAGCAATGTTGTATATGTGAACTTTGCAGGGAATGAGTACTAACAGTGATAATCCTAGGATATCCAAGGAATCTATCAAATGAGCTGTTTGGGTATCTTAAAGTAAAAAGTAAGGAAAAGGCATATGAACCATTGATGGGAATGTAAAATGGTACAGCTGCTGTGGAAAACAGTATGTTTTTTGGTATTTGGACATCTATGTTCACACCAGCATTATTCACAATAGCTAAAACATGGAAGCAACCCATGAGTCCATCAGCAAATGAATAGATATGCACATTGATGTTTATAGCACCATTATCTACAATAGCCAAATTATAGAAACAGCCCCAGTGTCCATTGACTGATGAAAGGATATAGAACATATAAGAGGTGTACATGCGCATAAACACACACACACACACACACACAGGAATATTATTCAGCCATAAAAAAGAATGAAATCTTGCCATTTGCAATAACATGGGTAGAGCTAGAGAGTATTATACTAAGTGAACTAAGTCAGAGAAAGACAAATACCAAATAATTTAGCTCCTATGTAGAATATAATAAATGAAAGAAATGAGCAAAGGTGAAAAAAGAGGGAGAGCGAGAGGGAAACCAAGAAATTGATTCTTAACTATAGAGAACAGACTGATGGTTACCTGAGGGGAGGTAGGTAGAGGGATGGGTTAAATAGGTGATAGGGATTAAGAAGTGCGCTTGTGATGAGCACTGAGTACTGTATGGAAGTGTTGACTTACTATATTGTACATCTGAAACTAATATTTTACTGCATGATAACTCACTGGAATTTAAATAAAAACTTAAAAATTAAAAAATAAAAAACCCAAATGCATGGATAAGCAAAATGTGATAGATACGTGCAGTGGAATATCATTCAGTCTTAAGGAGGGAAATCTGACACATGCCACAGGATGGATGAACCTTGATGACATCATGCTAAGTGAAATAAACCAGTCACAAAAAGACAAATACTGTATAGTTCCACTTACATGAGGTACCTAGAGTAGTCAAATTTACAGACAGAAAGTATAATGGTGGTTTCTAGGGACTGGAGGGAGAAGGGGAATGGGGGATTAGTGTTTAATGGTACAGAGTTTCGCTTTTATAAGATGAGAAGAGTTCTGGAGATGGATGGTGGTGATACACACCACCAATATACACATTATGAGTATATTTAATATTACTGAAGTTAACACTTAAAATGGTTAATATCCTACATCTTATATATATTTTACCACAATAAAAATTTGGAAAAAATATATTAAGAGTCAGAGAGATTAAAATGTTGAAAGTATTTATTTAAGTCACATTTTGTAGGCAAATAGTTATTGTATATTATATGAACTATATTTGTATTTAAAAAGTGAAAATTTATGAAATTATCCAAAATACATTTATCTAGGTAAAATTTTCAAATAGAGTGATTGTTAGAAAATTATTGTACTATACTGTCAAGGGCGCATTAGATGTTGTCGGTGAGAACTGATGTAGAGGTCAGGTATGTTAGAATTATTATTTACTTGAGATAGCTATAGCCTCCTACTTCTATAAATAACTTGACATAATTTCAGTGTTTAAAAACATAAAAAATAACATTTTGGAGAGGGGGGGAACAGTGAAACCCTTTAAAAGGAGCCCAGGGAATAATTAATTGTGGTGTTCAGCAGAATAAATTAGTTGCTGCATTTGAGAATCAAATTAGTCAGGATTGTCTCTATGATGCAGCATCTCAAACTTGGGAGAGCATCAGAAGTCCAGGGGGCCTTGTGAACACAGACTGCTCAACCCACCCTCACAGTTACCGTTTTGGTAGATGGGGGGTAGAACCTGAGAATCTGCCTTTCTAATGAGCACCCAGGAGATACTGAAGCCACTTGTCTGAGAACCACACTTTGAGAACCCCCCCCCTCTACAGTCTCTAGAGAATGTCTTGGGCTATTGATAAATATGGAAGGAGATGGCATGATGCAGTAGAAATTGAACAAAACTAAAAAATACCAAATATTTTCTCTGAATTATGCACTAGCAAAGAACTTTAGTACTTACTATAATGGTGAGTTACACAGGTCCTGCCCATGACAGGACCCCACACTTTATTTTTCCTGACCTTTGCTTGTTTAATGTGAGGCAATCAGATTGGAACAGTTTCAAAAAGTGAACTCTTAAGTTCTCCTTAGCTCTTTATTTGAGGATTTACTGGAAGAAGGAAAAACAAAGCCTTGAGTAGAAGAGACTTAATTTGTAGACTGAATAGTCCTACCAATTTTAGAAAAATTTTCAGAACTTACACATCACCCTTTTATTAAGATGTGAAAATATTTGGCATTCTTTGTGATTTTGTGCATCATTACATTTTTATTATGAAATGTTTATACCTAGGTCCTAGGATGAGTTACCTCTAAGAATGTAGATAAGTGACTTTAGATATCATTTCCTTTATCTGTACATCAGACTTGATTACCTCTGTTTTAGCTATCAAACTCTGTGACTAAACTCTGCATCATCTAAATGCCATGCTGGGAGCCAGGAACCTTCCAAATTCAATTTCTGCAGTGAACCTATATTTGGAATCCAGTGTTCAGTACTCTTAAACTTACCTGTTCCCAGTCCAGAGCCTATATACCTTGTCCTGCTCCTGGGAAAGTCTTGTTTATGAGGAGGAAAAAAAGTAACTGGCCCATCTCTTACTGATGTGATTCCTAATCCATCCAGCACAAGCACGAGAAATTGAATTTGTGAAGGAGGCTGAAAATGAGCAGTTTTTTTTCCCAGAACACTGCTGTCCGTTTTGAAGTGGGAGATGTTTTGTTCCGTAGTCTTGTGTGATCTTTCCCAAATTTTTTGGTTTTCGTGAAGTTCCACATGCTGCCTTAATACCAATTCATCTTTTTTGTTTTCTTTAGAGAATTACATAGTGGATTTGTTTTGTTTTGTTTCTCCTTTGTTTCTCTGATATAATCCATTAAAGCCTCAGGATTGAGTGTGATTTCAATAAAGAAAAAGTGTATGCAAACAGTAAATATAATTTTTGACTTGTTTTTTTCTGGGGAAACACTGACTTAAATTTAACACATGACAAATTTGTTGTACATTGAAGAGTTTGATAGCTAGTATATTTTTAAATGTCCAGTAAATCCATCAAATGTACCATCTTAAAAGACTACATTTAAAAATTACATTTTAAGGTTACTGGGTTTTTTTAAATGAGAAGAGATATTGCTTAAATAGTGCTTTATACTACCAAGGGAGAAATAAAGTTTCCTGAAGTTATTTAACACTGCAGTTCATAAAAGTACTATGTTTTTGAGAGGGTAAATCCTAAAAATAATATCCTCATTCCAGCAGGGCCCATCATGGGACATCAAGAAATTAATAGCTTTTGTTCTAAGAACACATGTGTGAATAATGAATGAAATAAACAAGAAAACTAGTATTACACACACCCCTCCCAGGGGTATATAAAGGGTTTGCCAAAGCCAAGACTTAGCCTGCCAAAAATGAAAGGAAACAACCATGTTGAAAAAAGGTACAGAAGAATCAGAGAGGAACGGGAATTTTCTGGGTTTTAGGACATGTTCTGGTGGCATTTCACTGTGTTCTTGCCAAGACTGCAGTCGTACATAGTGTCGGTGAATGCTCATGGCTTGATAAGAGACATAAAGGCTCTCTCATTCAAAAATCTCTATCTACCAATTTCTCTCATGTCTGAAATGGCATATCTAGAAACACAGTATGCCTTTATAAGGTATTAGTGATGTGTAAAGAATGCAAATGTCTCTTGGGAAGGTAGTTTACCATTTTTTTTTTCCATTAACAACCTAATTTTACGTTAATGTGATTGCCAGCTGAGGACATGTTTTTAGTACAAGGAGTAATTCAGAACCTTGTTTGAAAAGACATCTACAGGTTAAAATAGATAAATAGTCCTAGTCAGCCAAGGAAACCACCAAGAATGTAGGCTATTACACAGGAAAGAGGATTACCAAAGGTGTCTTGAAGAAGAGGACACTGAAAAAGAAAAAAAAACATTTAAAAAATCCTTATAGTGTCACATTAAAAAAAAAAAAAAACTTCCATGGTAAACCTTGAAAGTAATAGGACCAGAGTTCATAAAAATCTGGAATCTGAATGTTTTTTCCTGTGCTAACAATCACAGTGGTTCTAAACAAAAGCTGTCACAGCAACAGAAGAAAATGGTGATTAAGCTTAGAAATTTTAAAAATGAAGTTTATTATAAATTTCTACTGCATCTGCTTTTTAAATTATTTCATAGAGTCCCTCTCTATGTCCTGCTAAATTAACTGAACAATGGTATTTAATATTTTTGTTGTGCAGGAATGCTGTGCAACTTTATGTGTACATGAATCTAAAGCACACACAACTGTTAGATGTGGCAAGTACGGTAGCACTTGTGACCTCTGTTTGTAGCATTTAAATAATTACTGAAAATAATCAGCTCTGTGTAAATATCTGTTGTAGACCTCCATGATACAGATTGAAAACTAATTTGCTTCTATTATCATTGTGAAAGAGATGGCTTTATAATTGTCTTGAAGTCCTTCAGAATAAATATTGTGTAGCCCATGTTACCTGATAAGAAAATGGTCTTTACAACAATTATGTGAACTACAGAAGGAAGCTTAGAAAACTTTCATCCTCAAAGAACTTTGAGAGAATCGTTTAGATCACTAGTTCTCAGTAGAGGGCAGCTTTGTCCCCCAAGAGATAAGTGGCAATATCTGGAGACATTTTTGATTGTCACAGTTGTGGAAGTGCTAATGAAATCTGGTGGGTGGGTAAAGACCAGAGATGCTCCTAAACATTTGAGAGCACACAGCAACCACCAACCCCCTGCCCCTGCTGCCCTGCCAACCAACAAAAAATAAATTATCCAGCCCAGAATGTCACTAAAGCCAAAGTTGAGAAACCCAAGAAGTTCTGAATAGTCTTAGGACTGTAAATTTAAAAAAGTATATCACATATGATTATACTTATTCCAAGGTTACGTGATTAGGGTATCTCAAGGATGAATTATTTCATGCTACTAGACTTTCAAAATACTATAAATAAGTCATTGATTCAGGGTGCTGAATAGCTGAATCAAATTAATCCTAAGTGCATTTTTAAAGTAAGAAATATCTTAATCATTGGGGATCCCTGGTATAGAAATGTACTTTCTGTAAAAAACGAATACCTAAATCAAGAAGATGTGGTTTATCTATACAATGGAATACTACATGGCAATGAGAGAGAATGAAATCTGGCCATTTGTAGCAACATGGATGGAACTTGAAGGTGTTATGATGAGTGAAATAAGTCAGGCAGAGAAAGACTGATACCATATGTTTGCACATATAGGTGTATTAGGAGGAACTTAATCAAGGACCATGGGGGAGGAGAAGGTGAAAAATAGTTGGGGAGAGGGAGGGAGGCAAGCCATGAGAGACTCTTGAATGCTGAGAAACAAACAGGGCTGATGGGGGTGAGGGAGAGGGGGAGGGGGTGATGGGCATGGAGGAGGGCACTTGTGGGGGTGAGCCCTGGGTGTTATATGGAAACCAACTTGACAATAAACTATTATAAAAGAAAAAAAAGGATACCTAAAATTTAGAAGAAAATTTCCTAAATAGTTTTCTGAAGAGGTTAAAAACATGGGAAAAACTATTTTATTGTTGATGGTAAATTGCCACAGAGACCAAAAGATTAGTGTTAACATGTGGCTCAAATAAATAGCTGTTATTTTTTTGCCAAAAATATTTTTAAATATCTTAGTTTCCTATGTGTGTTATTTATTTTTCTCAAATTTCAATGTCCTAATCTATTGCTTTTTTCTACTATGTATAATAATGGAAAATTTCTATGTATTCTTTGTTTTAATTAGGAATACTCACATATAAAATTCTAGGGAGTATTTGCAACACAACCTCTGCTTTCCAGAAACTCCTATTTATGAATCAGAATGACTTAAAAATTATCTCAAGTATTGGGTTGTGATTTTCTTCTTCATTGAAATAAGAATTTAAATCTTAAAGAATTACCTAGAATTAAAGAGATGAAATTCTGAAGAATCCCTGGTTGAAATACCCAATAACTTTGTTGACACCCTGGTGGGAAGAATTAAGAGCAAAATAGTGTTCTTGAAATAATACGTAACTTGGTTATGTTTTCAATGAATTATATTTGGACACTGTGTTATGAGGAAGTGAGGTGAGTTGTTTGTTCTCTGACTTTATAGCTAAGAATGAAACATTGGCATTACCTGCTGAATCCAAAACTCCAGAAGTAGAAAAACTACCAGCACAGCCCATAACAGGTAATGAGATCCCTATGTTGTTAATTTTTAGAGAATAAATATTTTTTGAAATGATAAATGATTGACAAGCTTGCAGTTTTTTTCAGTGAGGGGCCATTAGGAAATTAATCTTCTTCATAAGTACAAACAAAGAGATTGTAGGTCCTTAATTTAACCTTTGGAAAACCACCTGATGCAGAAGGAACTATTGAAACTTATGACTCGTATGTAATATGGAAGCTGTATTTTTCACTCGCAATGAAAGTTGCCACTTCAACATTCTAAAATATTTTTATACTAAAATGTAATAATATGGTTTTGGTGCTTTTCTTTTTTATGAAGACATGAACTCGTTTTTCATTTCTTCACTTTTGCAAGTGGCCAGTTTAGCAAAATGCCATTATCCCTCCAAAATCTGTAGCTTAATATCTATGAAGGCAGCCTGGAATCATTTAATTGTTCTATGGAAGATAATGAAAGATTAACAACCCAAATAAAAAGAAGATATACTAGTTCAATAAAAATACTTTCAGGAATAAATGTGGATACATTTTGCCCATAGTGGACCAGCTGTTACTAACAAACATTCAGCATTTCTTCCTAAATGAACTGCCCAAGTTCAGTCCACTGGGGACATGTTATTCTCTAAACCACAGAGTTCCTGCCAGAGCAATACCACTTTATCCAAGACCCAGTGAAACAAACATTTGCCTAGAATTTCCCCAAATCCACACTTAGCAAAATATCTCCAATCTAAAGTGAACTTTTTCATCTATAAAATTGCCATAAATTGAAATATCAATGACATTTACTTTGTACTAAAGTCTTGGATTCATAAGTGGCCCAGAAAAGATAAAGATTGGTGGAGAAATAAAATAACTTGATTTCACAAAACCTATTCAAGTGGGAATACTTCTTCCATAGTAAGAAGTATATGCTTCTATCTACATGGGAGATGGACCCTCCATTCCCCACCTTCACAGGTGTGGGGCAAAGGTAGAAGCTATTTAAGATGCTAGAATAATCTATTCAAATAAAATTGCTAGGTAATTTTTCTAATTTCAATATAATTTGTCAATACCAAGAAAAACATAGGCACAACTCAGTGGATGACTCCAAGTCTTTTTCTACCCCAAAGATTGTACCATTTTTTTCCCAGTTAGACTTTATTCTCTTAGCACAGTATCTGATGGGAGAGTCTACAAATTTCTTAGTTCTCTGCCAATCCGTATTCAGGGTTTTCTACTTCAGAAACACTTAGGCAAACACCACGCCTCATTATTAAGTGTTGTGTTTATTTTGTGTCTTTATCCTGCAAAATTTTGGAGTCATTTAGCTCACAATTCATTCCAAATCCCAGTGATCCTGGTTCTTATTTACCTGAGCTCATCTTTGCCTTTGAACTAGCATTTGGAACAGCTTTTGGCTGAGCGTTTGAATCCTTAACATAATTTCAACCTAGTTCCAAGATTTGCATGTTGACTACAGTATGGAACAGAGAAATATTTAATGTAATAGTTCTAAATAAACCTTTTTGCCTTGGGGCAGTCTTTTATTTGCCCATTTATTAATTCATTTAATAGATACTTGTGACATGCTTACTTTACACCCAGACATTGTGCTAAGCCCTGGAAATAATGAGAAAGAAAAAAGCAGTCAAGTAAAAAAATATGATTAGTAAGTGCTTTCATGGTGGCTAGTTCAATGTGCTTTTTGGAACACATCGAAAGTGCACCAAACTTAGCAAGCAAGGGTTGGGAGAAGTGTCAGCTCAGGCGCCTGGGGCAAGTCAAGGAGTCCTTCACGAACTTGAAAAGGATTGGTGTATGTAAGTGTCCTTTAACTAATTCTAACTGGGCAACAAAAACGCCTTATGATCTTTGATTGCTTCATCATTTTATCTTAATTTATAAAGTTGTCTTTTTTTACCTTCCAGTGACTCCTGAGTCAGTGCCAAGAACCACGAAACCCACTGTGTCTAGTGCATTAGATATTTCAGAAAAAACACTGGGTAATTCTAAGAACTTTTTTTCTTGAATAATTCCCAACACTCATAGAAATAAAAAGTAACTCCAGTGCCTTCATTCCCACCTCCTGGATTTTCCCTGCCCTCTTACTGGCAGTAGTTAACCTTCCTATTTCTTGGACTAATTCCATTAGAGAATGAACGACATGCTTTGATCCTGGTGACTGATATTCTAGGCAGCCCCAAATACTAGATGCAGACAACACACACCTTTTACTAGTCTCTTGGGATGTATAGAAAAAAACCAGAATGCCAGCCTTTTAACCCACAAATCTTGCAGGGGTGGGGGAAACCTGGAAGTCTTGACTGTGTCTGTGCTTTCTGTTCGAATAGGCTTCCCAAATCTTACGTGCACTACACTTTTGGAGAATCCCAAGTGTTGTGACTTTTAATAAGAATTTCATGTCATGCAAGTTAGCTGCTTCTTGGCCCAAGAGAGTCTAACTTGCTTTGTCCTTTTCTGCTGAAGAAAAGGAGCAGCATGCGTTTTCTTCTGTATGTGTGATGTTGATGTTCTATGTCACACCACACCATTTGAAGCTATACCTTTACGTTTTAGTAGCTACGCAAAGCTTTTCTTGGAGGAGTCAGCTTTTTCCGTGAAAGGCATCAGCTGTCCGGTGCACCATGTGTTATGAGCATGCTTCACATGATTATGTGTTAACCACAGTGTCAAATCCTGCCTCAGGGAAGTGCTGACGCAATTTTTCTTTATTTTAGTTCTCAGCGAAAGGACCCCGGAAACACTACAAACTATTCTAATACCTAGGTTTGAATTACCACTGAGCACTCTAGGTAAAAATTATTAAACATTACATCTTGTTATTACCTTGGAAATTTTATGCGTGCTTTAAAGAAATTCTTAGGCTAATTCATTCAAATTTATCTTTTCGTAGGAAAGAAGGGATGCATATTTTATAGAACAATAAGCTCCCCAATATCGAGCCCTTAAATGTTATAAAAATTTTATAATTTAGGATCCCAAAGAGTCATTATGACAAATATTTTAGTGGGTTTTCTTTTTGGCAGTCATATTTTGATATTATATTTGATTCTTTTTATTCAAAATCACTGTGTCACTGAATAAATTATTTTCTCTACTTTTTCTAAATATCTTTTTACTCAATTGCTTCTCCTGACAGAGAAGATATATTTATGATATGTTTTGCAGACTGCTTCTTAGAATTTATTTATGAGTGCAATATCAAAAATTGTTGGAGGGGGAGCTTAAATATAAAGCCATGTAGTTACTGAGATTCTGTCTTTAAAAGTCAGCAGATGGACATTTTTGAATTCAGATGTGTTTAGCGCTTGATTTGAGTTAAAATGAAATATATCTAAGGGCAGACATACACATAATTAAAGAAATTAGGAAAGTCATTTTGTAAGAGTGAAAGGGAGAACCCAAATTCCTCAAATGTAGCAGCTCAGTTATAAAAAAAATAGAATAAGAAGTTTGATTATAATAGGCATATTGAAATCATAAGAATAAGAAGTACAACTAACAACAATTTACTTGACATGAGTCATTTGCCTTTTTGTGTCTTTTTTTGTTGTTTTTGCAAGCTTGAGAGTGTGAAAAATCTTTTCTCTGTTCCGTGTACCTTAGGTTGTAATATATCTTATATGTTTTGTTGCAGCTCCAAAAAGGCTTCCAGAATTTCCTCAGGCAAAAACATCTTTCCCTTTTGAGAAACCTGGGGGCACCTTGGGTAATAACAGCATCTTAAACCTAGTGTTAAGATGTGGGTGCGGATTCCTCTTAATTGTGTAGGACACGTTTACTGGATCCTATTTCAGCAAACCTCAATGTACTGATAAATTTGGGTAACTCAACCAAACAAGGGATTGATTTAAAAAACAAAAAAAAACCCTATTTAATGAAATTTTCTATAAATTCAGTAACAATCATCAATATGTTAATTTTATGTGGATTTAGGTTTTGTCCTCAAAAATGTTGAGGACCAAATTCTGGTCTCTTTCTGATCACTAATTAAATATTCTCTGGATGGATACATAATGATTTCCTGACTTTTGATTGAAATAATATGTGCTTTTAATTGCAAGCTTCTGGTAGCCACTTACCCATACCAGCAACCTATATCTATCCTTTTCTCCTCTCAAAAAATAATCTTCAATGAATTCCGTTTCTTTTTGCTGTAGCTTCCATTGAAAAGCCACGGATTGTGCCTACAAGTAAAACATCTGAAGATTCCAAACCTCTCCCACCTCAAACTGGTAATTTTCTTCCTTTTTAAAAATCAATTGGAACAACAGAATGAATAACTTCTCTTATTTTTATTTTTATAGGTTCCCTAGTTGATTATCAAAATACCTGTAGTAAACGATAAAGCTATAATCCATTCTTGATACTTGGAGGAATGTCGTGTTTTTCTCATGCGAAAGCAAAATGGTTTTGTATTTGTTTTAAAACTCTGTGCTCTAGGTGTGCCTGGGTGGCTCAGTCTGTTAAGCGTCTGACTTCGGCTCAGGTCATGATCTCATGGTTTGTGGGTTTGAACCCCGCATCCGGCTCTTTGCTGACAGCTAGCTCAGAGCCTGGAGCCTGGTTCAGATTCTGTATTTCCCTCTCTCTCTGACCCTCCCCTGCTCATGCTGTCTCTCTCTCTCTCTCTCTCTCTCTCTCTCTAAGAAATAAATAAAAAACATTTAAAAAAAGAAAAAAATCTCTGTGCTCTAACACCTGGATACATAATTAGAAGTATGGCTAGAAGATGAACTATGAATTGGCACATGGATTTTCTAGAGACCTCTAGTGACATTGAGAACAGTAACAAAAATAAGATATCTTGGGTCTGATTCTGATGTGTATCAGCTTAATGTTTCCCTTGCAGATGGATATTTGCTTTTTATCCAACAAGAATATTCAGTGAACATTTGAGAGCTCACTATGTGCAGGTCCTTGCTAAGTCCTAAAATCTGTAAGGTTATTGTGATAAAGAGGAAAGACCACAGGGCTTGGCATTAATAATGGACCTTGATTCCAGTTCTGGCTTTCCCATTAACAGTATACTTTAGCTCTTATTTCTACTTTCCTGAGTCTTAGTTTGTTCTTTTATAAATGGTGACAATTGGCTTTTTTCCTGAGAATTCTATGTCCCACCACTAAAACTGATGAGGGAGACAGCTTCCTGTTTAAAAACAATAACAGATTTTCTTAATTAAAAAGTTATTTCCTATACATCTTGTCTTTGTTAGGGGTCTAGCAGCTAAAGAGAATAGTCAGCATGTGAGAATTAATGCGAAACCCTCAGAAACCACTTGGTGTGATTACGTCCATGATTTTTGTTTTATTTGTTTGTACTTAATTGTTGTACATCTCCTAGTTGTGATTTGAATACATATAACATAGTATATAATGTCGTTGAAGCTCATGCAATGAAGTTAAGTACACTGACATTTTGTGGTATTTCCAAAGGATTCCAGCAGAGTACTGTTTTGAGAAAGCATGAGAATGAGCCTTCAGAGGCATAGATGTTAAATTATCCCTTCTCTGTTACATGCATTAGGCTCAGATTTTAGCAAAAGATAAAAGGATGGCATCACATGAAGTAAGCATGTCTATTATAGTCTCCACTAGTTTTCTCAAGTGGGAAAATGCTTGAAAGTTGGTGATGGTTGTCTTTGAATCCAGAGAAGTTTCAAATTGGGTCTTACTAGGGCTTTGTTCCCCTAATCACTGACCCTGAAACTCTAATGCAATTACTTAATGTGGGTGCAAAAATATCTTTAGCATTCCAGGTCACCTGCGTTTGGTGTAGAGTTTCATTTGGAGCCATCCCACAGGCACAACTGCACTGTGATTATGGAGCAACAGCTAGTCCGTGGACCTCTGTGGTGGTTTATCTCCTGCCTTGTGGCCTGCCCGGCCTGGATCCCATGTCCTTCATGAGGATTATGGCTCCCAAACCAAACTAGGGCCAACTCAACTAGATAAACACTTCCGTCCCTTTCATGTCTTAGCTTTTGTGTTATTTACCTTGGGGGCATAAAATCACCTACATTTCCCTCGAGCAGCCTGTAGTTTTTTGGTGTCTATGATTATTCAAGAATGAACTGACCAAACCTCAAGGAAACCATTTATGAAATTTTAATGCCGAGGACATGAAATATATATAAATGCCCAAGCTTTGGGGAGTGAGGAGAATATGTTGGTAAGGGAGGATTGTAGGGTTACAAAGAGTCAAAGAGAGATGAGATTAAAGATCTTAATAAGGGAAAGGTTCCTTTTGCCTTTAATTCCAGAAAGGAATATTCTGGCCTTGCTCTGATGGAGTATAAGTAGTGGCTAATGCAGCAGGAAGAGCTTACATTATTCAGTTACCTCACTGCTGCCAAAGAACTTCCAACTTTGGCTGCCAATCCCCTCTGGATGAAGTGTTGGGGCTTGTCATGGCTGTGACAGTTCAGTAGGTAATGATTTCAGGCATGAGCATTGGCCCTAGAAACTTGTGAGCCTCCCCTCACAACATTTAAATTTTATATTTCTGCTACTTCATATGCTCCTTGAAGCAGCAGCATTGGCATCCCTGGGAAAATTGTTAAAAAGGCAGATTTGGGCTCTACTCCAAATCTACTGAATCAGGATCTGCTTTTTAAACAAGGTCTCCAGGGAATTGGTATGAATGTAAAGTTTGAGAAGCAGTGTGTTATCACTAATCTCTAATATTTCACATGTGTAGATAAGAATCATCAAATGTAGTCATTGTAGGATGAGAGGTCTCAAGTCAATATAAGATTGACTTCTCAAAGTGGGTGACTAAGTATGTCTTGTTTCTAATAATGTACACAATGCTTCTATCTCTTATATAAGTGTTGTGCGTGGCATCTCCCTAACATGTTAAAATTAGGGAGCCAGGGGCTGCTTTTCTCTTAAACAACCATTAAGTGTGACCTTATCAGAACCTTTTGTAGAATTAATTTTGCTTCAACCTGTACTGGATTTGTTTTCCATATTTACTTCATGTTTTGTATCAAATGATCAGAATGCCTGCTCTCAAAAAGATGTCTGTATTTGGAATATAAAAAAGCTGTATGGAAATTCTAATTTGCATGCTGATTATTGAAATCCCTAGGTCAATTCAATAGTTTATGAAAGAGTGAACTAGGGTATTTGGAATTTAGAATATCCCAGAAAATCTCAAAAGTGTAGTCATCAAATATATTCTTTCCCACTTTTAGCCTATTTGCCCTAACCTTAATACTGCATTTTTTAAATCTCATATTTAGCATTGTATTTTGTATTAGACCTTCTCTAAAGTATGTTGAAGTGGGATTGATTCTTTTATTCCCTTGGCAAACCTAATTTTTCTTAAAGTTTAGAAAGGAGATGATAGAAGTCTGCTCTATAATTATATACCAGAATGTATACTCTAAAATAAATTCTATATTTTTAAAAAGTTGACCACATTTTTAAAATACTTAAGTGCTTATAACAATCATTCAGCAAAGAAAATGTTTCTGATAATGTGACAGAATTGGTCTTAGGTTCTATTGAAAAGTGGCCAGTTGACTATCATTTCTGTGTTACTATAGAATGACTTCTAGAAGAGTAGTGTACCTTACACTGCCCCCCCCCGCAAAGAATTGTGCATTTGCACGTATGTGCATGTACTTGTTGAATTACCTCTTCATTGAAATAATATAATTTTGAATTTACACAGCAGTTTTCTATTAAGAGATTCAAAGGGTTGTATGTATACCATCCTATTGATCCTCCAGAAGTCCCTGGAATTAAGAGATTTACCATTTTCTTTTAAGGAGACAAGTGAGAGGCTTGCCCCTGAATGAAGAGAGGAGCAAAAACTAGATCCTCATTCATTTCTTTCCAAAGCTTCTCTCTATCAAACCACTCCATGTTAAGAGTGAAATAATGTCATACAGTTTACTTTAAAACTTTTTCTTGAACAGCTTCCCAACAGAGTAAATGTTACTAGGATTAGGTGTCTTCTAGATTTTTAATTACATTAAGTGGTCTGTGAGAAAGACTGGCCAGTGTCTGACATTCATTCTTATTGTGATTGTGATCACTAATCTGTGACCTATGCAGAGAGACAGAGCTGGGTTAATAACCAACTTAACTATGTAGTGGTTATGTGACTTTAGACAAGTGATTTAACCTCTGAGAGCCTCAGTTTCCTCATCTATAAAATGGAAATAAAAATTTTTTCTTTGGGTATTATGTCTTAGAAATAATGTGTGTTAAAAAAAAAAGGTATAAGGGACGCCTGGGTGGTTCAGTCAGTTAAGCGTCAGACTTCAGCTCAGGTCATGATCTCACAGTGCATGAGTTCAAGCCCCGCATCAGACTCTGTGCTGACAGCTCAGCCTGGTGACTCCTTCAGATCATCTGTCTCCTCCTCTCCCTGCCCTTCCATGCTCATGCTCTGACTCTGTCTCTCAATAATAAATAGAAATGTTAAAATTTTTTTTAAAAAAGTAAAATGTAAGTCACTAAATCTAACTCACAGTACATGAGAGGTACCCTGTCATCCCTTCCGTAATACAATGGACTCTTGGATTGAATGCATCCCCTTCCTACCACACTGCCCATCCCAAACTTCCTGAATTGCTGCAGACACTCAATTATAATAGTAGTAGTAGTAATACAATAACAGATGACTAAAAAAAGGAAGGAAGAAGGAAGAGAGAAAATAAAAATACTCTAAGCTTGCACATAAGCTTACCAAATGATTCTTGGGTCTTCATTTTACTTCTTTAAACATTTTTTAAAAGAATGTAAAGGGTATGTGCACTGTTATTTAAAGAGGCATTACCCTTATGGAATGGTCTGATGTCTTATTCATCCCGGGCAGGGATGTATCACACAATTGCACTGTTGAGTTATAGCAGCAACATGAATCTTGCTATAAACTGGGCCTGAGACCCTTCCTAGGCCCAGGGAGTAAAATAGTGCATAACTAACTTGCCCTGTTTTCCATGAGCATCAAAGGTGGGGGAGAGGCAGCATAAATGTTGTATATGCACCATCCCACTGCTGGGGCACATGCATCATTTCTCAAGCCCTTATATCATTGGAGGGGGAAGATGGAAATCATCTTTTTGTTTCTGGCTTCATAGTGTCATCAGTGTTAAGCCTCCTTAACTTAGTTGATCATCCACTTAAAAAGACCATTACTTAGTACCAGGAAAATTTTTTTTAAATTTTTTAAAGTTTATTTATTTTGAGAGCATGAATAGAAGAGGGGCAGAAGGAGAGGTAGAGAGGAAAAACCCAAGCAGGCTCCATGCTGTTATCCCAGAGCCCGACTCAGGGATTGAACTCACAAACTGAGCTCATGATCTGAGCCAATACCAAGAGTCAGATGCTTAACTGATGGAGCCACCCAGGTGCCCCAGAAAAGATTGTTTTAAGTTTATTTACTTATTTTTGAGAGGGGGAGAACAAAGTGGGGAAAGGGCAGAGAAGGAGGGAGAGAGTAAGGATCCCAGGCAGGCTCTGCACTGACAGCCCAATATGGAGCTTGAACTCACGAACCATGAGCTCATGATCTGAAACAAAGTTGGATACTTAACCAACTGAGTCACCGAGCTGCCCCTAATACCAGGAAAGATTGAAAGTGAGATCATGGTGAGATCATGACCTGAGCTGAAACCAAGAGGTGAGCGCTTAACTGATGGAGCCACTCAGGTGCTCCGGTACCAGGAAAGATTTATAGATCAATTCAGACAAAGAAAATGATTTCTTTATATATAACCTAAGATGATCCGACATGTTTATTTTCATCCTTAAAAAACTCTACTGCCGGTTCTTTCTCCAGTGTATCCAGACTAACTGATTTTTCCCTCCAAATGTACTGTGACTTAATATTAAGATGATTCCTTCTTCTGGCATAATTCCTTCCTCTTGAACAATAAATAGTTATCCTTAGAAGCTTTCCCTTGACAAGAGAGTCAAGAACTGAGAATGATCAGCCTCAGTCTTTTCATTAGAATCTACTTTGAGTGCTTCCTTTAGGAATTCATCACTAACTATTTTCAGTACTTTGAAGAACTTCAGTAAATTATTATATGCATTTAAGCTATATAAATCATTTGAAGACCTGAACACTGAATGATCACACACAGGAGTGGTATACTGGTTGGAAAATTGTGGTTTGCTCAGAGTGGTTGAAAAGAGATTGAACTCTATCTACATTTGGACCTTACCTCCTCCCTGTGAGGTGCTGATGAGCACAGATCTGGCCCACCCAACTAGATTAAGCCCTAGAGAGGAGAAAAAAATTGATGTGAGTGGTGGTGTTGATGCTTTCAGAGCAGGAAAATAGGATTCAAGTGTAGCAGATGGTTTGCAGATTCACTGTGGCCTCTAAGAGATTTACAGCCTCAGCCTTTGGTTTTGCTTCAGGAGCATTTTCTGGTAGGCATTATTTTCACAAATTTCAAGTTCAAGCAGAAAGATATTTTATTTTTCCATCAACTAAGGAAAGTATTATGTATTTATTTAAGTGGTACTGAGAACTGTGTGTGTGGTGTCCATAAATGCTTTTCTCATCCAGCTATTTGTTGATAGCCCTTTTGTATCTTTCCATAGCTTCTTCATATATGTCTTTAGGATTCTATTTCCATGGCAAGGTATGGCCACATAAGCATATGGCAGGTAATTAATTGTATAGTAGAGGAAGAGATCTGTCTGCACAAGTATGTGTATCATAAAATAAAGAGGCCTATTCCTTTATTTTCCATTCATTTATTCATTCATGTGTCCTTACTAAAAGCATAAACTACTCAACTGTCAAACTGTTATTTGTTCATTGTAATGGCCATCTTGCAGATTAACTATTAAATCTATTAATTAATGAAATAATTATTTCTATTTTGTTGAGTCCCCACCATGTACCAGGCTCTGGGGTAAAATAAACCTTGGAGTGCCTCATGAACATGACTGACTCAATTTCTATCCTAACGAGGCCTTTTATCTAAGAATTTGATTAAAAAGAGAAGTCTTTCACACAGGTACTAATATTCATGGAATTTGAATAGAATAAATTGATAAAATCTTGATAATTGGAAATGCCTTGTCTGTGTGCCATTATGTTTCCAGAGCAATATCAGAACATTTTTATGATAGAGCTTGCATCTAATCAGCTTTTAAAAATCATTTTTTAAAAAATGTACAACTGGGGTGCCTGGGTGGCTCAAATGGTTAAGCATCGTACTTCGGCTCAGGTTATGATCTCATGGCTTGTGAGTTTAAACCCAACATCGGGCTCTCCACTGAGAGCACAGAACCTGCTTCAGATCCTGTCTTCCTCTCTCTGCCCAAAAGCACTCTCTTTCTCTTTCAAAAATAAACATTAAAAAATAAATGAAAATGTATACCCAACAAAACATAATTTAACAATGTGGTTTTAGGAAGTTGTGAGCAAATGAGCAAATGCTAATGTGGCTTATTTCATAATAATTTTTCTGAAAACTACAAAAGTAAAATTCAGTTATGATAAGTCATTACTGTTACTTGAAAGAAAATAATTGCTTTTTCTAACCTTTGAATTGAACTACCCATTTTACTCGTATTAAATTGGTTCTGAAACTTTTGGTCTCATTTATGTTTTGTGAATGCAAGACTAAAGATAGTGCTTAATGTCAAATAGGAGCATTTCTTCCACATTGGTGATAAAAAATATTTGCCTCTAAACAATAATTCATGATAGCATGTGGAGTGTCTAAAAGACAGAAGAGTTTACTCTTCACTCTTAGCTATCTATCACTTTTATAGCTGGAGTAGCCTTTTAAAAGCCAAATTATCTAACCATTTGACATATTTTACTCTGGTATAGAAATACATATACAAGAATTTTGTGAAGAAATCAAGAGCTGTAGATTTTTGTTTAATTTATTTTTGAGAGAGAGAAAGAGAGAGAGCATGAATGTGAGAAGGTAGAGGGGCAGAGAGAGAGAATCCCAAGCAAGCTCTGCTGTTGTCAGTACAGAGCCTAATATTGGGTGATCTCACAAATTGTGAGATCATGACCAGAGCCAAAATCAAGAAGAATCAGACACTTAACCAACTGAGCCACCCATACACCCCAAGAGCAGTTGATTTTTAGAGAACTACATTTTTGACACTGTTCTCTCCTCCAATATCTATTATTTGAGAGTCACCAAAAAAGTGTGTTAAATTTTTTTTTAATGCTTATTTACTTTTGAGAGAGACAGAGCATGAGCTGGGTAGGAGCAGATAGACAAAGAAAGACAGAGCATGAGTGGGAGAGGGGCAGCTAGAGAGAGAGGGAGACACAGAATCTGAGGCAGGCTCCAGGCTCTGGGGCTGACAGCACAGAGCCTGACACAGGGCTTGAACTCAAGAGCCATGAGATCATGACCTGAGCTGAAGTCAGATCGTTAACTGACTGAGCCACCCGGGTGCCCCAAAAAAACATGTTTAATCCATGAGTGAAAGAAGGTGGTGGTGTGCCACTCAAAGCTGCCCAAACAACATAAAACTTCCAGCAAGTGATGTTTGTGAGTTAATAGCACTCTTGCTCTTAATTCCTGAACTCTCAGAAACTCCAGAAATAGACATAGTAGGGACAAAGTCTGCTGGCAGATGTATAATTTTAATCTTGAGTATATTTGAGAAAATGTTTAGGTACAAGAGGTCTGTGATATTTGGAGACTTCTCAACATGAGGCACAATGGCCAGAGGATGACAGAAGGAGGGCTTTCTTCCCCAGGGTAGTGCTTTCTGGGAATAACTTGAGGGAACATGGCAGCATGGCTTGGAGCCTCCAGAATAAAAAGGAATTATCAATATAGAAAAGAAGTAGAAAAGGGGTACTCTTGGGACAAAAAGTACAGAATATAAGAAAGCTGGTTCAGTGTTACTAGATAGAAGGCAAATGTAGGACTTAGGGTAACAGAAAGACAGTTGTAGCATTTTTCAAAAGCTAGCAGCAATATAATTAAAAGTCAAGGGGCGCCTGGGTGGCTTAGTCGGTTAAGCGTCCGACTTTCGCTTAGGTCATGATCTCGCGGTTCGTGGGTTCGAGCCCCGCGTCGGGCTCTGTGCTGACTGCCAGCTCAGAGCCTGGAGCCTGTTTCAGTCTGTGACTCCCTCTCTCTCTGACCCTCCCCTGCTCACGCTGTCTCTCTCTCTTAGAAATAAATAAAACATTAAAAAAAAAAATTAAAAAAAAAAAAAAAAATAAAAAAAAAAATTAAAAAAAAAAAAAAAGTCAAGATATTCACTCATGATTTCTGGTGTGAGAAGTTTAAATACAAGTTGGTAAAGTTTTCCTAACTTGTTTAGTAATGCATAGAGCTGACTTGGGTATATCCGTGACTTGAAATCGGCTTGAAGCAAGTCTCAGATCAGCAGCCGCCAGCATTTTTGTCCCTTAAAAGGTTAGTCATCTTATCTGCCTCTTTAAAATTGGAGCTAGGCTAAAGAAAACTTTGTATTGCAACGTAAAGCCTCTTAAAACATGTGCACAGTTCAATGCTCTTTCTGTTTTAGAAGATTTTGCAAAGTAGTAGATTGACCTTCACAAATAGAATTCTTTTTCCTGCTTTTTCAGTGTGTGGTGCAATATAAAGTGCCCTGTGTGCATATCAGAGTGTATCACACAGTCTGATATTATCTTTCTTACACCTTCAGCTAGTATGGGTTCAAAGTCATGATATGGTCGCTGACTTACAAGTAACCTTGCTGAGTAAATTTTCCTGTGAATTCCTTTTTAATTTATTTCTGTACAGCCATTTTGACTGGGTCAGGAAAGTAACATCTACCTCATGACAATTAATGCTTTCTCTTCACCTCCCGTTACCATACTGACAGCTCTTTATGCAGAAAAAGAGAACATTTTTATTTTGATGCTCTTTTTGCTTGCAGATTCAACTCTTATGTGAACATGAAATTTATCCCTGTATTAAGCTCAACATTTTTTTGAAGGTTACCCTGCTATCTTTGGTTTATGTAGAATATAAACTTTATCCTGAATTCCACCTAGATTGTAGAAGGGCTCGTGGCTCCATGAGGAATATAGAAAAAAAAGTCACCTCTAGGCAAAGTGGTCCAAGAAGAGGCTCTTCTTAGTCCTGTTAACAGAATGGAAAATACACTGAATTTGACAGAGCCCATGTGGGACCACTGGCAGATGGCTTCACTGCTGTGAATCTCAACTTCATTGTCTAGAAAATGAAGATAACACCCCATTATCTAGAAAATGGGGATAATGCCTACCTCACATGTTTTGCAGGGATGTTGAGAGGGTTAAATAAGCTGGTATGTGAGACACTGCTAGGCAAACTGAAAAGTGCTATTCAAACATAAGATTCCATGACGGTTGGGGCGCCTGGGTGGCTTAGTCGGTTGAGCGTCCGACTTTCGCTTAGGTCATGATCTCGCGGTTCGTGGGTTCGAGCCCCGCGTCGGGCTCTGTGCTGACTGCCAGCTCAGAGCCTGGAGCCTGTTTCAGTCTGTGACTCCCTCTCTCTCTGACCCTCCCCTGCTTACGCTGTCTCTCTCTCTCTCTCTCTCTCTCTTAGAAATAAATAAAAAACATTAAAAAAAAATTAAAAAAAAAAAAAAAGATTCCATGACGGTTAACTTTTACTAAGTAGGAAGACTAAGCTGTTTGGTGCAAGTAGCTTCAATGTGACTGCTGATTCCTTCTTTGGAAATCTCCCCTCAAATTGCTTCTGACTCATTTATGTTTATACTCTTTGAAGCTCTTTGATTTAGAGCTGGCACCACTTCACTGTAAATATATAGCACTATGTGCACATCACTCTTGAGGCCAGTGCCAGGTCTCACTGTATAAAAGCCTTTAGTTCAGGGATAGCCTAGAGGCGAGTCTTAGTGATTGCTTACGTGCTTAATGACCAGACCAATAGCCCAGAGCCCAAACTCACTAGTACTTACATAAAACTTCGTTTTAACCAGCATTAAACTATGTCATGAAATCTTTTAAAATTAATCAAAATTAACATCATCTCTTTTGTTTTACCTTTTCTTTTAAAAGCAACTTACGATGTTTTCTCAAGCCCTACAACATCAGATGAGCCTGAAATATCAGAACCCCATACAGGTATATCTAGCCTCTCAATTCTTTCTTTAGATGCCAGATGTTCTGGCAACACTGCTCCTCGTTCTTGCTTTTAATTTTCACAGAGTGACAAAGCATACTCTTTAGGGCTCTCCGGGAGAGAAATGGCAGTCAGTGTCAGGGAGATGAATTCTACCCATTTCTCTGTTGAGCGATTACTTGTTTATATCCATCAGTAGTAAGCTTTGCCACATGTGGGAGAGGCAGATAGAGTTGGATGCCATTAAGCCAGAGTAACGTATTAACAAAATCACTCTAAAAAGGTTTTAGATTCTTAGAGACTTCTCTGTAGAGCAGTGGCTTTCAAATGGGGGTGAGTTTTCTCTCTTCTCCCCCCAGAGGCATTTGGCAATGGCTAACACATTTGATTGTCACAACTGGGGAAGGTGGCACTGACCTCTCGTGGGTAGAGGACAGGGATACCACTAAAACCCTGCAATGTACAGGACCGCCCCACCCCCCAACAACAAAGAATTATCCAACCCTAAAAGGCAATAGTGCTGAAGTGAGAAATCATGCACTAAAGAAGTCATGTCATTCATTTGTCTATAGAAGTTCAGTTGGGTCTAATGTTTGGCATTCACATACCAATCCACATACATTGAGTGTAACTCAGTCTAATAGTTCCTTTTAGCAAATGTTTAACTAAACTCGGTACTGTGAGAGATTCCAAGTTAATATGAGTGGTCTCTGCTAGACATAGATATATGTCTGATATTTTTGTATATTTGGCCTTATCTGCACATTATTTGTGACATGATAAAAGCAAATAATTTTAAATAGCAGCAGAAAATAAGGGAAAAAATGGAATAGAGTGCTGAGTGTGTTCAGTTAGCAGTTAAACAAAGGTAAGAAACCAGAGAAAACAATTGAAGACAAGTTGTCATACGAAACATTGTTTTTTTTTTAATAAGAGTTTCTAACGTTTAATGTATGTATGTTTTTAAAAGTGAACTCATCTTCAGTTCCTAATGAATCCCTAGTTTAAAAATGTTGGTCAGCAGTCGTTCAAGTGTTCTTGATACTTTTCCCCATATGAGGCATAATTTATTACTCATGAATTTGTATTTTATTCTTGGGGCCTTCTGCTTTTATAAATGTTGACATTTATTCCAACAGAAACAAGTGATCCATTTCTGGATTCTGTCCCACCTAAAACTTCTAGAACTCTTGAACAGCCAAGGGCAACACTGGGTAATGTTTTTAACAGAAAAATCCTACTTTGTTTTCCATCAAGAGAAAATCCATGTGAATGCCATTCTTCCAAATGACCATTTCATTCCATCACATTTAATCATTTATTTTGTTCCTATTTCTGAATATATGTATATATTTTTTCCTGTAATGCAGGCATCTTATGTTCCATTTTGGGTGCACTCTCTCTCTCTTCCTCTCTTTTTTGAACTGTAATAGATGATTGTTTTTTCCCTTCTTAAAGGAATGAAAAGCTTTGAAAACTGCATGGACTCTTTATCATCCATATCATCCCATGTCCTGTGTTTATGGCCTGTATCACCTCTCTTCCATGCATTGAGTCTGCCTGGAGTCAGCTAATGAACAATTATCATTCTGACCTTTTCTCTTCTTTAAATCATTATTCCATCCACCAGCTTTCAAGACCATATGCATTTTTCATTCTTAATCATGGATTTGTAGCATGTGCTTTGTAACACCACCTAAAAAGCATGTTAAAACCCTTAAAATACCTCCTTTTAACTGGAATTACTTGGTGGGTGGGGTGTTTGTATTTTCAGCTCCAAGTGAAACACCATTTGTTCCTCAAAAACTGGAAATCTTTACTAGTCCTGAAATGCCACCTACAACACCTGGTAACTAATGATGTTTTTATTTGTGTACTTTGAAAGAATAGATAAAATGACCAAAAAAGAATCCATTACACTGGACTTTGAGAATATTTTCAGTAGTAAATATTCCCCTTTATTCTCTATCATGAAATTCTCCCAAGAACTAGGTTATCTATCATACTTTGCCTTGTGAGAATCCTCAAAGAATCTCAATAATCTTGGTGTCCATATATTTGAAGAATTATCTCCTTTCTATAATCCTTTCAACTCTGCCAACCAGAAAACAGCAGTGGAATTACAGATGATAATTATTCTAAAATATATTCTCTTCTACTTAGCACAATTAGACACCACTTGGTCAAAGTACTTTTCTCAAAGTAGTCTAAATACAAAGAGCACCAAGTAGATTCTAGAACTCTGGACATGATAAGAAACGATGGGTAAGAGAGATAACACAGCCTACATTCTATAATGAAAAGTTATTAGAATAATGTATTTCATTAACCCCTGGTGAGGTTAGTAATGAGCTACAGAATTAAAGAAGTTCTGAATTTCCATTCTCAAAATCGTAAATATTTGTGTTTCTCCCCTCTTGCTTGGTAAACTTACTTTTGAGTTCTTAACTGTACCTGTGTTCTTAAATCCCTTGAGTGCCCACTTCCCAGTATATTTAACTCAACAATATACCTTTGTTTTTTCATACAGACACTTAATTCATTTTGGCCCAATCAGCACATTTATTGAGTACCTTCTCTGTATAAAGCAAAGTGCCTGGCATTCTGGGGATACAGAGAAATTAAAAGCAGTTTTTGTACTCAAGGAGTTTACAGTTGTGACCTGATTGGTCCCTGTGCAATATTATTTATCAAAGCTATATTAAATCTTCTTTCAGCTCCCCAGCAAACTACATCTATCCCTTCTACACCTAAACGACGCGTCAGGCCCAAAAAACCAAGACCCAAACCTGGTAAATAACTCTCTTTAACTTCTCAGGATATGTAATTCCAAGTAGAGAATGTCTGCCTCTTTATCACAAAAAGAGGCTATATGATTCTATAGGTCAAAGTTTCTTCACAAAATTTGAAATTAACTGAAGATGGATAATTAATGCAAAATGACAAAGGTCAAGCAATTTTTGAATAAGACTTCTTTGAAAATTATGTCAGTGATCTTCTTGCATGTGAATTTTGGTATAAACCCAGAAACAAGTCCTAATGTCTTGTTAGTGTTAGAGAGTAAGATATTTAGTATAATCATTTCCTTAGTATGCATGTATATTTAGGTGTTTATTAGGCTGACAGTTGGTGTTTGGGGAGCCTACTATGTTTTCAACTTGAGCTAGGGCAGTGGCTTAGAGGAGGGACCATGACTCCGACTCTCCAACTGCTTATGATGAAACAATTCTACAGCAGAGAATGAGAGATCTACTTGTGAGACTACAATACTTGTGCAGAAGTTCAGAAAAAGAGATGAGGATTTAAGCTTCAAAATAGGTGTAGGGTTTGGACGGAGAAGGAGGAGGGAACACATCACAACACAGAATTTGCATGGTAGAGGTAGCTTATCAGGAAGTGATATTTTTCACTGTCAAATAATACACTCAGAATCATGCCCAACAAATCAAGTTTTGCTTATTCCATGGTAGTATACATACAGTTTTTTTTTTTACAGCCTTTACTATTATGACTGAACTTAAAAATTATTTCCCCAAACTTGTACTCACTACTTTTGTAAACACTAACATTAAATATGGCAGGATTTTGAAAGGGTCATTCAGTTCTTCATTGGGAGATATCTTTTTATTGTCTGTAGGATATCTTAATATTTTTGTTTCCTTTCCATCACCAGAAAGAACCACAAGTCCTGGAACAATTACAACTAAAATTCCTAAAAGCCCTGAACCTACATGGACAACATTGGGTAATATGTCCTGAGTAGTTAGATGTGTTCCTTAATCTTTCCATGAAAATCCAGTGCATTAGCTTTTGTGTAATGTCTCAGTCACTGTGCTAATTGGATCATTTTGACAATGCTGATGATTTCATAGAGTACAGCAGCTCCATGGCTTTCATGGTTTTGGATAACTGGCCCCATAGTTAATGTACCTGAAATCCGCATTCAGACATTATCCTGTACCTTGGAAAGCTGGTAAAGCACTGCTGTTTCATCACCTTCCATCAATCGTTGCATTTGAAACAGAGTCTTAAACATATTTCTCCATTTTTTTGAGTAAGATCCTTCAGTTCACCTTCAGACTTCATTAGGAAGAACAATGTTCTTTTATGATGTTATTAGAATTTCTTTCTACTGTAGATCATAGCGTTATATCTATCAGTGATTATTAATCGTAAAACATGCCTTCTTTCTGGTGCTTAAAGACTTGAATATGGCTGAGAAATGTCAAGTATGGAGGCAAAATGATTCCACTGATTTTTTTTAAAGATAATGGATTAAAATAATTTTCCTTGTGTAGTTATTGTTGATATTTGTAGCAGTGCTATTTCTGTTAGTTCAAATATGCTCCTGAAATGTTTTTTTTCAAACCAGATGAAAATTTATCACTGTATTTCCATTCAATGTTCTGTAAAATATTCTCTCAATGGAACACTTCCAAAACCTTCCAAGATGAGGAGTTCATTCTACTTAAAACACAGGTTTTTCTTTTGTGGCTTTAGACACTGAACTGCCTAAACATTAACTTGATGATTATTTTCTTTACTTTTCCAGCTCCCAGTAAAACACATTTTATCTCTTTGAAACCTAAAATTCCTCTCATCCCAGAAGCGATAGACACCAAACCTGGTAATTACCCTGAACTTTTTTTTTCTTTTTTTCCGAAAAGTAGAGTTGAAAAATCATTTTATGCCACTCTTTGGAGTAGGAACTTCTGGTTGCTATTTTGTTATTTGATACAATTTTTCCATGAAATGTGCAAAAATGCAATGAAACGATCTCATTATAACCAGCCCCTCTGATATTATGGCAGACTCACTCTGAGCTGTTGGGTGGATGACCAACCCAGAGAAAATACAGAAGTACAGTGATGGGAGTGATTGAGGACTCCCTTGTCTAAGATGAAATAGTTTCCAGTGCCACAGCTGACTGGAATTCTGATCACACTAAACCTCCTTTCAGCCTAAAAAGGGAGAAGTGTTTTCCTCCCCTGAAAACTCTGCCCTTGTTTTAGAGCTTCTCAGTTCTCCAGCTGCAAGATCAGAAAAGATCAGAAAGGGTTGTGCTCTCCTAATGCTCCATGACTTCTTTCTGAATTGAAGCTTATATCTGAGCACTGACTTTTGTTTACTTCTCAGGAGATAACAATGATAGTTTGCTGAAGAAAAGAAGGCTCTTTTGCAGGAAGGGGTTATTCTGTATATGTAATTAAAAACAGAGACAATTCTCTGCATATAGATTGCAGGATATATTGAATGACCAAATCTCCATTTTATTCTATCTAGAATCTATACAGCAGTTGAAATTATTGACTTATGAGTGTCCTTTTATATACAGGAATTTTATCACTACTCATCATTTTCATCCAAATTTTAAACTCTTAGCTCCTGGAAGAATATATTTCTCACTATCCAATTCAGTATATTTTTCATTAATGCATGTTTACAAAATATGGTTGAAACCAGAGACTTTCTCCTTAAGCATATATGGTTTTTTGTTTTTTTGCAGTAAAATGGGTGAGGAAGAAAAACATAACTGCTCAAAAAGGAATTCTCATAACTCCCTTCAAAGAGGCAGTGAGATTTCCAGGCATAGGTGTCAGACTAAACAAAAGTAGGGATTAGGCAAAGGAATATGTAGTTGACACTGTGACCATGGATGAGGTCTCCATGTTGGAGAAATGGACTCTTACTCAGAGGGGTTACTTAGAGAAAGAAGCACATAGCTAATGAAACTCAAGACCCTTAACTATTTATTTTTTTAACATTTTATTTATTTATGTGGGAGAGAGGGGGTGGAGTAGAGGATCCCAAGTGGGATCTGTGCTGACAGAAGCAAGCCCCATGTAGGGCTCAAACTCACAAACCGTAATATCATGACCTGACCCAAGGTCAGATGCTCAACTGACTGAGCCACCCAGGTGCCCCAAGAACAATTTAAATCAAAGAACTCCAACAGCTATATGAGAGAAGGGTATAGTGTACATCTATGTAAAAGTCATGCTTAAAGGGCTTTGGAATAAGGTAATAACTGTTTTTGCTGTATTTTGAATAGCTATTACCAAGCGGATTGAGAAACATTATTGGATGTTTAGACCATCAAATTTAAATACATCTCTCTCCCATCTAATTATTCCTGTTATTATAAGATAAAAGTTGAAAAAAAGCAAAAAAGTCTCCAGATGATCTTAATGGTTTATATATGATTAGTTACATTACTCATTTCAGTCATTTCTAAAAAATGGTTTAGTATAAATTCATCAACACAAATAAGGGATGAGGATGTATGCCTATCATTCTAAGCTATTTGAACAAAGAAACTTAATTTGACATTTCCTTTTTAAATGTGGCCAATTATTTGGAAGCTAAGGAGTCTCTATTCCTCTGATTCATACCTTCTAGTCACTTTGGAATATCCACACCTTTCCCCCTAGCATCAAGTATAACCACTTCAGATTCTGCACCTAAAGTTACACAGACTCAAATTGACCTCTAGTGGTCTGAGGCAACACAGAGTAACAACAGGATCTCTGCAAACGATTGCTTGGGTTTTAGCTTTTTAAAATGTATTTATTTTTATTTTAGGGCAGGCCACCATTATAGCTCTGTGGAAGATTTCTGTTTATAGCCAAGGTTCAGGAGAGCAAATAAACCACAAAAAGCTTTTTTATTTGAGTGATTCATTGCCTTTCCCACCCCTCTCCTCACACTCTGCTATTTTTCCATTTCACTTTCCATGCGAATTGCTTTTCCTTTGGTTTTCCTTTGTGGTTAAACTAACAAGTAAAAAGCCACATTGGGTTTGGCTTGTTTTATAAGCATAATCCAGTGCTTTCTTGAAAATCCCACCATCTACCATGTCCCAATGTGTCTGCCTCAACCAATAAGACTCGCTTCCTTCATAGTTAATCTTTAAATTTGTAATGGCCTTTGACTATTGAAGCTTTTAATGGACTGGGGGGAAAAAAGGGAGAGACCTCCAATTACAGGTATTTTTTAACACTGTTCTCTGACCTGTAGATAGAATTGTAAATTTTTCTTATTGTTTGCTACAAATTCCCAAGCCATTGTATTTTTCTTTTGTGCTGAGGTGACTGGTGTAGTTATTTGCATGCCGCTTAACATTTTTATACCTTTATCCATAATACCTTAAAATTATAAAATAGAGGAAGTCTTGTCAGAAGATATGTTTGCTTTATTTTTAATGTATGTTTCTTTTTGAGAGAGAGACTTAGTGTGAATAGGGAAGGGCAGAGACAGGGAGACAAAGAACTGAAGCAGGCTTCAGGCTCTGAGCTGTCAGCACAGAGTCTGAGGCCGGGCTGTAACTCACTAATTGCGATCATGACCTGAGGGGATGTCCCATGCTTAACCCACTGAGCCACCCAGGTGCCTAAGAAGGTATATTAGCTTTTAATAAACCCTGACTTTAATATTTCTGTATACAGGTGAATTGGAAGCTTAACTGATGGGGCTCCATACTTATTTGATCTCGGTTTCAGTCAGGAACTAAAAAATGCAGATTTTTCTTTATGAAATTCATAAGACCGCATTCTTTAATCTTTGTAAGTTCTAAAAGATGCTAAAGTAGCAAATCTTACTTTTTCAAAGTTAGAAGGCAACTTTATAGAAATTAAAGCATGAATTACAGCCTCAAAATTTCAAGAGTTTTTCTTGGCTATTTTCAGATACGGATTTGTTTTGATAGTTATATTTAATGTATTGACATTTACTATTTACCCTGTCTCCTGTAGAATCCAAGATATCCAGGCTCCCCCTATCCTCTCTCTCTTTTTCTCTCTTACACACACACACACACACACACACACACACACACACACACACTTTTTGCTATGTTATATGTATTTCAATCTCAGACATCATTTTGGCTTTGCCATTTATCTGTTGTAATCTATTTCTGGACAAGTTCTTGAGAAATCAAAAAAATTTTTTTGGCCACAGTCACGCTAATGAATGATGCCACATTTCAATAATATCTTGTGCTATTCATTGCTTTCAGAATAAATGAAAATTCTCTACCTACAATATTTGTTGTTATATTTTCTTTTTTTATATGCTAAAGAGTCCCTGCTTATTTCCCCAAACCTTTCCACAGCCCCTAGTCCAGAAATATCACAGAGAACTCCTGGTAAATGTAGTACAAGAAATATAAGTAACAAAGTTATTTATGTCCTCTTAAGCTGGTTGGTGGGTGTCCTATTAATTAATTTCTTTCCATAAGAAAAAAGCCAAAGAGGGGTTTCTGGGTGGCTCAATCGATTAAGCATCTAACTTCAGCTCAGGTCATGATCTTGTGGTTCATGGGTTCAAGTACCATGTTGGGCTATGTGCTGACAGCTCACAGCCTTAAGCCTGCTTTAGATTCTGTTTCCCTCTCTTGCTGTTCCACCCTGCTCACTCACTCGCTCTCTCACTCTCTCTCTCAAAAATAAATAAAAATTAAAAAAAAAAACATTATAAGAAAAAAAGGCAAAGAATCTTCACTTTTTTTCAGTTTCAAAAATTGGGTTCCTTTTTAAAATTTTCTTCCTGAAAGAAAAGAATTCTTTTTGTTCTGTAGAATAAGAAATCCACTGTGTGATCTTTTTATAAGTCCAGATATCATAACCAAACTGTATTCAGCATGAAGTATCATTTACTAACTGCTAATTTGAAACACATTGGAAGCTTTGTTATCTTTCAGAATATTTAAACAATATTGTTATTTAATTATTTCAATGTCTGATGAAATATAACCTTTTGACTTCTTTGATTTGCTAAACAAAATAGACTAAATTTCATACGTAAACCAATTTGTTCACCAGCAATAGGTGTTAGCAAATATAAGGAACACCATATGAACATTTGTGGCCCTTTTTAGACCATACGTTCAATTCTTTTTTTTTTTTTTTTTTTTAAGAATATCAGATCCAACCAACCTGAAAATTATCCAAAACTAACAGATCTCAGGCCTGGTTATAGGTTGAGGTTTTGGCTCTTCCCACTTCCTTGGATGAAACTGACTATCCTGCATGAAAACAAAATGTCAGGTGACAGGACACTATAAACAACCTGAGAGAGGCTACCTTGACCTTCCCTTAAAGTACTATCTTCTCAGATACTAGGAGCAATCTTCAGAATATTGGGTGGTGGGGAAAATAGCTAAAACTCAATAAGAAAAATCAGAATTCTCAATTCTTTTATTGTGGTTCATGGAAAGGATGTGGGTGACTGAGCTTTACTGTAATAAACCACAGAACCAGACTGTTCACCATGAGAGAACACCTTTTACAGTAAAGGACATTTAATTACTAATTAATTAATTACTAATTTAATTGTTATATTCAGCATGGCCTTTGATAATACCTGTTTTATTGCAGCCCCAGAACCTCAGACTCTACCACCATCACAGTCAACAATAGGTAATGAAGTTTCCTTTACTGAATGAAAAAAAAAAGAAAACCCTCTTTCTTATTACCTTTTATGTTGAACTTTGTCCTTGCCTTGGGTTTTTTAAAAATTTCTTAATTGTCCTTCAGATCTTTATTTCAGCCATTTTTGTCAGAAGATACACTCTTTATGCTTTAACTAAGCCGAGCCTCTGAAATAGCCATGAAAGCCATACTGGTTTTGGTTTGACATGTTCTGTATTGTCCCTCCTTATATTTGAGTAATATTTCCCAAGCTTGTTTTAACCTGGCTGTTTCCAGTGGAAGACCTTGGCTTTATTTGAGGATATTTTTTGTGTTTTTATTTTTAGAGGTGTTTTTCTTACTTTTGAAATTATAACATTTGCAGATTTTCTTGAAAAGCATTATGCTCTTTCCAGATCTACATATCCTGATGTGTCACTCGGCAATTCATTAAGAGAAATAGAAAAACTCACCCCAAAATTTATAGCTTCTTTTTCTTCAAGAGAGCAAAAATTGTGTTCTACTGGTGCTATCTTAGCCAAAACCCATATTTTCCTTCATAACACAAACTGTTGGTTACTTTATTGCATTCATACCTTCCAAATGAGAATCATGCCTTCTTTTGTTTTTTCCATTTTTCTCTCCAAACTTAACGGAGTACATTTTTGTTCATTTTGTCTAAAAAACACAAGAATCTCTTAAATAAAAAAGAAATGTCTTATGTGGATAAACGTTTCACTGTTTATATATAACTGCTCAACTTTGTAATTAGAAATTAGAATTTTTCAGGGGCTCATGGGTGACTCCGTTGGTTAAGTGTCTGACTTTGGCTCAGGTCATGATCTCAGAGCCTGGAGCCTGCTTCAGATTCTGTGTCTCCCTTTCTCTCTTTGACCCTCCCCTGCTCACGCTGTCTCTCTCTCTCTCTCAGAAATAAATAAAACATAAAAAAATTAAAAATTAAAAAAATAGAAATTTTCATATCTAATTAGATTTTTATCATTTTTCCTTTGATTTTGATTCCTTCCTGATGATTTTCATGTACTCTTAGGACCTGTAACTCTGGAAACCAAACCTTCAACAACATTAGGTAATACAGTTATTGTGCGAATGACCTTTGTCTCCTCTTTTCCTGACTGCTGGTATTTTTGTTAGCAGGCTTACATTAATGGATTAATCCATGGATACATGTGTGTGTGTTCTTTGTTCTTACTTGCAGAGAAAAAATTTAAGTTCTATAATTTTATAAACTATATCTCATTTTTAAGAAGTTGGCTTGCCTGAAACAGTTTTTGAATTGAAAGGCTTTTTATACATGCTGTTAACTTGTGAACTTTTAATGCTAAATGAAAAACTTCTCCTTTTGAATCTTAGGCCAAATAAGTTTTAATTCGTATCCCTAGTGGGTCCTTAAAGGTGCCTTTCTTATGTTCTTGTTAAACGTACACCTTCAAAATTTTTATGAGACTGTCTTCTCTAAGCTGTACAGACTTTTGAGTTTTCCATCTCAAAGTGGAATAGGGAAATCTTTAATTAAAAATATTATTCAAGACCTTATTTAACTGGGTAAATGATGATAGAAAGCTGCAAAAGAGAAGAATATCTACTCATAATAAAACAAAGGACTTAAATGTGCTTCTAAGATACATGTAGTATTGATTGTCAGTTTTTAGAGCTACAGCTCCTATATTAACTAGCTAATTTTCTTTCTTTAGCTTCACGAAAGACCAAACGACCAGGTCGCCGCCCCCGTCCTAAAACCACACCTAGTCCAGATGTGCCCAAGTCCAAACCTGGTAAATGTGATGTTCAGGGTTCCAGTTAACATAGAAAATGGATTATGGTAGCTTCTGATACAGTAGCTATCTACTACCTAAATAGCTGGACTTTAAGAACCGGTATAGTTGATTTTCATATTTAGGTATCTGTAGATTCTATACTTGCCATATATTTTTATTTTTTATTTGTAACTATTACGTACACACACAGTCAGCTGGCCCACTAAATGGGTCATTAAAGTAGAGCACCCTAAAAGTCTCACATAGGATGCATATTTATGGCAGATGAAGTGGGGAAAGGAAGAGAAAGAGGGGTAAATGGGAAGAGTAGAAGGTAAAATCACATTCCCTTTTTGAGGGATGAGGAGTTTGAGAGTGGGGAATAATGTTTCCTTCCTCAAGACACTGCTTCTTGATATAATTAGTGTTCTTGCTGTTTGCTCCCATAGCTCTGGAACCTGCTACGGTACAACCGGAGCTCTTGGTGCCCACAGTCGGTAATTCTCTCCTCTAGTTGCTTTCACGGAATGTCACTTTGGCTCTTCCTACTCTCTACCCAGGCATGACTGCAGGGCCACCACACCATCACCGTTTCATTCCATGCTTTTCCTCATGTTTCCTCACCACACCATCACCATTTCATTCCAAGCTTTTCCTCATGTTTCCTCTCTGGGTCTGAAGAGTCTGAAGCTAGGAGACATCTTCTAGAAGAATCCTACCTGTGCACTTCCTTAAGGAAGGTCTGTGGTCTTGGACACAACTTCCTGGTTCTCCACAAACTCTTTGTCTCTCCACATCCTTCTGCTGAGAAAACCTTGTACACCTTCTCAGGGACTTCCATTCTCATTCTGGGCTTGGCAAATGGCAAGATTTCATTCTGGTGCCACAGTTGTCATTTCATCGCTTTACTCATTCCACTTGTAAGACTTTCACCCCCTTACAAAGCTGCATGAAATAATGGCTTCTTCAGCTTTCTGTTTCTTTGAAGAATTTTTGTGAGTATATTTTGACAACTAGAAGCGTAAACACTATTCTTGGTCTAGGGTCCAATATAAAAATAGTGTGGTCTTTGTAACTTGAGAACATTAGAAGTCCCAAGCTTGCTTTATTGTTTTTGGTACTAATGCTGTTTGTTGTTATTTCAATATAGTTTCTCAGCATCCCTAGTAAGTGCTTTACTTTGGAAAATTCCAGAAGTCTGTAGCTATGTAAACTTCTGTATAATTTAAAGTGTGTGTGGATTATTTTCCAGGTCTACTAAACAAATTCCAAACTTCTACAATACTATTTTTATGTTGAAAAAAAAAACCCTTATAATTAAGAAATACAACTATCGTATTTGTGATCTCTGAAATTATGTAGAAAAAAGTCTTATTACAGTTCTCATTACTTTGCTCAAAGGTGCATTTTGAACATTTCTGAAAGATTTTTCCTTTGGAAAAATCAGTACAAATGGACATATTTCCCATCCTTCACATATCCCAGGAATTAATTTTGTTGTATATTCAGTGAATTTATATAGTATCTTTGCTCAAGTGTATGTGTCTTTAATTATGTTAGTTATAGCCATGATCATTATGCTAATTTTAATACCTTTTTCTTTAGCATCGAAACCATCCAAAAGACCTAAAACCACACATAGACCAGATGCACCTCAAATCCAGCCTGGTAATCACTACTTTCACTGCCTTGATCTATAACTAGGAAAATGGTGTGTAAGTAACATTAATCTTGACATTCACAGCTCTGCTATGACACTAATTATAGCACCTTTTTTTCTTTAGATTCAAAACCACCAAAGCAATTACTTCCTAAACCCCAAACCACAGCACAACCAGATATGCCACCAACTAAACCCGGTAAACATAATTTCCAGTGCTTTAGTTTAAGAAGCTTATTTTGGGGAATGTTGTTGAAATGATTTACAATTTGTCATACCATATAGAGCATAGAAACCCAATGTTATGATTTTGTTAGTTATCTTTTCAAAGTAACCACACCAGTTGTTAAATGAACAATCAAGGTGTAGGAAGTTACTTAATTTTATATTTGATAGTCTGACAGATTCCATTTTCTTAACATTTTTAGGCTTTGTTTAATGAATTTGGGTATGTAATGAATAGAAGCCTGATTTTTCTGTATCTGGAACATAGTTGAAAGTGATTTTAACATTCACCACCAGATAGGACCAGGAAGGATGACACTGTGTTCTTGTTTTAAAGGCACATAATCAGGGACTGGCTTCCCCTAAAATAATTTAATGGGGTTTTAAACAGTAACTATTAACTAAGTGATTTCCTACCAAATAAGAAGATATTTATATAACAGTTCTAAAAATTCAACAGTTCTGCAACTGATATTTTCTCCTAAGTTTCCAATTAGTATAAAATTCTCATTTAGTAAGAGAGAATCTGATAATAAATAAATTTATGAAGAAAGCAATTTATATCAATTTAGAATAAACCAGTTTATGTATCCTATGAGTTAAGCATCAGGGAGCACCTAAAACTTTAGACTTCTTTACTTTTATTACTCATATCTGTTTATGTTTCATGATGCAGTCTTCGAGCCTGTTCCATTTGAGACTGAAGCTCCCTCCACAACCATAGGTAATGATGTCTTCCTTCTCGGTCAGTGTTTCTCTGGGCCTTCCCCCTCATCTCTGTCAGTATACATCCTCTTATTTAAACAATGGTCATTCATCATCTTTTGCAGCCATTTCCACAAATGGTTAATTGTTTTTAATGGGAACTTTCAACGTCATAAGGCATTCTTACTTGTGCTGCTCAGTTTATAATCCCTGAATGTCATTCTTCCTTTGATCACCTTCAAATTGCTTGACGCACTTGATGCTATCAAGGGTCACTGGGGCTGAGAGAGCATCCATCCTGCGGTCCAGGGAATCTTTGAGAGTTCTGCCTTTATGTGTGTATAATTTATGCTTATGGGAAAGGAGCAGTTAAAAATGTGGTTGGGGATTGAGGCCATGCATAATTGTCTCTTTCTCGCAAAAGTCCTTTCCTCTTTGATTCCATACTATTCAAATACACCTGAACATTTCTGTTGACAAATTCATCTTGTGATGATTTCCAAGCAAAATAAGGTTTCCTTTTTTTGTTTGATGGCAATCAGTTTTGAATATTGCTTCATCATGTTGTCCTCACCTGCTCCATCTCTTCTGTAGGCATAGGTTTCCATTCATTCAGAAGAGGTTGTCAGATGTGGCTAACGCAACTCTGCCGTGATGTCTTAGCAAAAAGGAATCTCCATATAAGTGTTTACAGAGTTTTCATGATAAGGTGTTTAATGTTACATTTAGTCCTCTGGACTTAATGACAAATAGAGATGGTAATTTAAATCCGAGGAGTTATAAATCACAATTAATTTCATACGTATGCATAATTCAATCATTTTCAGAATATTACAGAACTATAGGAATTCTGTTTATAGAGACAAAAAGTTGAATGATTATCTTCAGACTTTTTTCTTAATCATTTCTATTGCTTGTTTGAATAATTATCTCCTAATAATTAGGAGAATAATCTCCACGTTATTCATTTGAAATACGTGACTAAAGGGGCGCCTGGGTGGCTTAGTCGGTTGGGCGTCCGACTTTCGCTTAGGTCATGATCTCGCGGTTCGTGGGTTCGAGCCCCACGTCGGGCTCTGTGCTGACTGCCAGCTCAGAGCCTGGAGCCTATTTCGGAATCTGTGACTCCCTCTCTCTCTGACCCTCCCCTGCTCACGCTGTCTCTCTCTCTCTCTCCTAGAAATAAATAAATAAATGAAATGAAATACGTGACTAAAAAAGGAGAAATAGTAAGAAGGAGTACCTTATTCCTTACAAAGAAAAGGCACAAGTTTATGTTTTGCATAACTGTCACACATGTCCAATAAACAGACTAATTGAGAATATTTTCAAAAATTCTCGCATGGAGGAGGACACTTGTGGGGATGAGCACTGAGTGTTATGTGGAAACTAATTTGACAATAAACTATTTGTAAAAAAAAAAAAAAAAAATTCTCACCACCACCACAATTCTTCAAAACAAATAACAGTTGTGGTGAAAGCCTTCCAAATACTAACAGAAGCTTTTGCAGTTTTTCAGAGTAATTTAAAATGCATAGTAGCCAACTGAAGCCAAGTTTCCAATATAGTTGGAGTCAAATAATTAAATACAGGAAAAAGCTTTTTATTGATCTCACAGGGACGCAGAATACAAAAGGTATGTCTATTTTGTGAGTTAAATGAATACCAGAGTACAGCAAAATACTATTTTTACAGCATTCAGAAATGCTTTTGAAACATTACAGGGTAAAGAAGATTCATTTTCAAGATAAATTTCTTTCTTTTTCTATATTTCTTAAATCTCCATTGTTTATTGTATTGCTTTTGGCCAGTTCCCACCACAGACCTTGAACCTGTAACTCTGAGAACTGAGGCTCCCAGGACAACATTGGGTAATGACTTTTTGGTCTTTAACCAAGTACATTTTCCTCTCGTTGCCCGGTCTATTCCATTACTATCTTGGTCAAGAGTTTTCTTTTTCTAAGATTTTCTCATCACCCTCTCTTATCACGCAACTGTAGTCTTCATTTTGAATATTGAAGATTTCTAATATAAGTTACGTGGTTAATTACTTGGTTAAGCCTGTATGCAGCTAGTACACAGCATCCGTCCTCCATGTTATCCAGCTTTATTAGTTCTTTACAGAACCTGTAATTCTGCTCTGTGTTCTGTGGTAAAGCCCAGTTTCAAATTCAGTTAGGAGTGGATGCTCTATAAATATCCATTTTAATTCTGTGGACATCAACCAAAAGTTGTTTCAAGAAAGGCAGAGCATTTTTATTGTCTACCAATGATTTTCAGAAGTTAAATTTGTTTATCCTAATGTTTAATGAGGTGTATGTCTAAGCCAAATAATTTCTAAGTATGATCTCACAAAAGCAGGTGAGCCTGGATCCCCCTCTGATATGGACACACTGTGTTTCTGGTTTCCCTGGGGTCAGGATCCTTGTTGAAAATCTCACACCAATAATGATACACGTTTCAGATTATTAGAATAATGTTATATATCCCTTCTCAAAAGAACTGTAATGGAACCCCCCCCCCAAATTTCCTTGCATATAGATGACAAAAGTCCAAAACCAAAGAGACAAATTTATTAAGACTTAGGAAATTTAGCAAAGTTTTAGAAAATCTAGAGCTGTGAATAATCCTTTCTTGAGTTTCTGGAGTCATAAGACAACATTAACCAGTTTCCTTTCTTCAGCTCCAAAAACATCACAACGGACAAGAACACGTCGTCCACGTCCTAAACATAAAACCACAGAGAGCCCAGCAGCATCTCAGACTAAACTAGGTAAATATGTGGTTCCCGGTACCCATGGAACCCCGTTGGATGTGATATGTGTGTGGCAGTTTAACTTGCCACCTAATAGCTCTGGTGACCCTTCAGTGAGAAGGCAGAAGTCACAAGAGCTCTAGTTAATAATTATGACTTCCTCGTGCGGCTTGGTATCTTCTTGGTACATTTGTATTTTATTTGCTTCCTCTGAAAAATTATGTTTTTTTCTCTTTGATTCTGGTTTATCAGAAACTTACCTAGATTAGTAACTAGCATCTTTAGTTAGTCACACAATTTATGAAGTGCTCCACTAGCATCTGAAAAATAGTTTAGAAATTACAGATGCCTTCACTTGGTTGAGGAAGTTTCTTATGTAGAAACTGTTCATTAATAGATAAAAAGGCATGTGGGCAGAAGCGGTATATTTATTCGGTTTTACCAACTGTTAGGCATATAGTTAATTCTTAGGGAACTAAATGATACATGAGTTGGTAAGTGTAGTATGGATCTCAAAACTTACACAGTTTGTAGAACTGCTGCTGGGAGAGGGTGGAATAGCACAGAGGTGCTGTGTGTGTGGGTGACAGCAGAAGGATAGGGGTTAGGAGGGCAACCTGAATGGGAGAAAAGAGAAAGAGGACGTTCACTTAGCTGATGCTCCGAAATTTTGGTCAGTGATGCTGCTTTTAGATGGGTCCATGAAGAGGCTCTTAAATGCCTGATGTCAGTGATGGGATTTAAGCCAGTTAGCTACTGCATAATCTCCGATCTTCCTGGGGTCAGGCCTTTTTTGTCCTGGTAGCACAGAAAAATACAAGTCTTGCAGACTGAATGACCCTCTGTCTCTTGTTCTTTCATATGTCTTTGTTTGGACAGAGGTCTTGGTCTTCTTCCAAAGTAGACTCTAAACAAAAAGCATCCTCTATTTTGGCTATTCATTATAGTATCTGCTTATATATGTCAACTAGTGCATCTATAGTGACCCAGGGCTTTTTTTCCAATAAGTTATACTTTTACACTCTTTTCTCATAATGTTTTTTCTTTTTAATTTTCTTAAATGTTTTATTTATTTCTAGGAGAGAGAGAGACAGAGAGACAGNCCCCTCTCATAATTTTTAATCATAGTATTCCTAGACAGAAGCTGAAAGATTTTTCTAAGCAGGGTTTTTATTGTTGTTGTGTTATCAGATAATATAAAAACAAGCAAAACTTGGAGCTATGTGGAGATACTGAACCATTTTATAATATATAACCATTGTATAAGAACAAAAATCTTTGTACCTTCACCTCAGAACTTTAAAATTTTTGCTTTTTGGCTGTAGAACCAATGATACACTGGTGAAGTTTATTTTCGAGAAAGGTCAATGACTTTTCTCAAGTGTTTAACATTTCTTTTTAAATTACTTTTGATCATTGCTTGCTAGAGAGTCTGAACTCCTTACTTCTGGGACGTTGTTAGGTAATGATCCTTTATGTCATTTAGCAAGTTCTTTCTCTTATTGTCAAACTCATCTGTGGTGTTATATAGACAATGATGTCATAATTTGTCATCATCCTACTATAGTATTTATCTTACAATATAAAAGGCTTTAAAATTTTTTTATTAAAGATCTTATTTTTTAATTTATTTTGAGAGAGAGACAGAGAGAAAGAGAGAGAGTGCAAGTGGGGTGGGTGCAGAGAAAGAGTATCCCAAGCAGGCTGCGTACTGTCAGCTTGCCAGATGCAGGGCTCAAACACAAGAACCGTGAGATCATGACCTGAGCTGAAACAAAGAGTTGGCCACTTAACCCATTGAGCCACCCAGGTGCCCCTGAAAGACTTTCTTTCTAACAGAAATGTGTATGGACTTAATTCAGCACTGCTGTCTGTCCCATATCCCAGCTTCAAACTGTATCATGTCAATCAGGGTCTCTGTTTAAACAATGCTGTTTGTTAGAACTAAGGTCCAAATATGATTATCTGTATATCCCTTATTTAGACCCCCAATAAGTTATCGATTAGACCATGAATTTTTTTCAGGCATCCTGCTTTCTGTATTGCAAGTTCTGTCTAACTTTGTTTTCACTTTGTACGTGTTTCAGCAAGTTTTGTATGCTTATTCTAGTAAATGACCAGGTGGAAAATTTGCCCAAGTCTAGTCATTTTAAATTATGATTAGAAGTGTATACTGTAGTGTGGTTTGAACTTCTCTCACCCCATCATATTTTAGGAGCAATTTGTAACCAGTTTGGGATTAGGTACACTTTCAAAGAAACGATAGTTCCTCATCTTCATTTCTTAAATGTAATTGTATCATAATTTTTAATCTTTGGAGAACTCTCAATTGTAAAAAGAAACCTATTAACATACTAAAGGAGAAAACATCAAACCAAAGTAACAAAGTTTTCTCCACTCAAAGAAACTCTGACAAATTTTAGAAAGCTTAGTATGTTATACCCTCTTCATCAGAGTTTAGGAAGCTGTCAACACTATATTAATTCTAAATTTTCTTCCTTCAGCTACAACAACAAAGAAACCTCGTCGTCCACGTCCCAAAGCTAAAACCACACCCCATCCAGAAGTACCTCAGACCAAACTGGGTAAATACGTGATTTCTGGTTTAAGGAATCCTAGCAGTCTACCCCAGTTGGGAACCTAAATTCTATGCACATAGTTGGCACATGTCCTACATATCTCTTAAGAGTAAAAGCTGCTGGTTAGTGACCAGAACTCAAGATACCTGAGTACTTCCTGTGTGGGAATGTTCTCCAGGAATGATTGTTTTATTTACTTTTCATGCTGTTTGATTCCATTCGTGTCTTAGAGATAAAGGTTGCTCAGTATAGTATTGAGCCAACACAATCCGTTCAAGTCTACTACTTGTATTAATCCCCTCATAACAGCCATAACCATATTAGCAGCTATGAGATACATAAGAAGTAGGAAGTATGTTTTGTTTCCTAGTATGTATTATAGTTGTAAGCAAAAGCCATTCCTGCCTAAACATGGAGAAAACATGAGGCAGCCATGATTACATAAGTGTGTGTCTATACGTATAACTTCCCAGATGGTAGAAATGCCATGTGATAGGAGTGTGGCTAACATCTAGAGCAGGAAAAGGCTAAGGATATTAAAAAGAAAACAGTACAGAGTTTGGATGAGTGGGAAGGTAAGGCAACAAAGGCTGACAAGCAGAGGATATCTGAAGTTGGCTTCCCGGACAGAGAATGACTTCCCAGTGCTCTCCTGTGGAGTGGGCCCGGAGGATTAATTTAAAGAGGCTGAGGTGTCTACTTAAGACTTTAGATTTGACCTAAGGGGCTTCAGTGATCCTTCTGCACAGGATCATAACTTTTCCTGCTCTTAAAACTGAGGATACCTAGTCTATTATAATAAGACAGAGGTTCTTTCTCACCTACTATATCAAAGCCACTCTTTTCACTGAAGATTTAGTCTCTTGGCTAGTGTTATACCAGTTTCCTTTTGGCTATCTCTTGTATGTGTGGTAAACAGACCCTAAGATGACCCTCTACTCTTCACCCCTCCATACTTCCTGCTTCTTGGTGTTAAAGATGTGTTTAATCCACCTTTCCCTGCCCTTTCTCCCTTAGAAGGCTTAGAAGCATTTTGCTGGTAAGATGAATTTTCTGACATTTCATGCATTCAAAAAAAACAACAACTCTGGTTTCTTTTATTGATTTTGATCAGTTCCTACCACAGTCTTCGAACCAGTTTTTCTTAGAACCGAGGCTCCAGAAACAACTCTAGGTAAGGACACATTATGTCCATCAGCACCTACTTGTCCTGCTCATTTGAAACCCACTTCATCACCCTCATAACCACAGCTGCTTCTGCTTCACGAGACTTCCATGTCATCCTCTATTGTCTATTCAGTTATAAGTCAGTTACTTCTTTGTCATTCCCTTACTTCTTAATACACTGAGGAGTGTTAAAGCAACTCATCTGTTTTTAAAAGAGCCAAGTATGAACTTAGTCTAGTATATGTGTCTGCAATATCATGCATGTGAATGTATGGCATCTTACTCCATGTAACCTGTAAATCACATTTTTTGTTTGTGAATTTCAAACATAGGAGGGTTGGGGTGAGAGTGTCTATCCTTGATCTAACCTGAGTATTGTTGCAGTTGTTACAATGTGGCATAATTCTTGTCTGATCTAAATTTCTAAATTTTTATTATGTGCATCATTTTGTGTTTTTGTTTTATCATTTTAGGTAATGGTGTGGTCTTCTTTCAGTAAGGGGTGAAATAGAAATGACCTCAATGCTAATCAGTTTAAATCATAAGTACCATCATTAGTTGAAATTCCCCCTACACCTTTCCCACCAACACCATAACTCAGTAAAGTTTTGGAACTTTTTTTCATTTAGAGATCCTTGTGAGAATATTCTTGATATATAAGCTCATATTTCTGTGTGACTCGTGTTTCTCAGAGTAATGTAAATGATATAAAGAGGCAATTATCGAAATGGGGGCAAATATTTTAAGCTCAAAGGAAAAATTTTCTAAAACTCAAGAAATTAGAAGAAATCTAATCCTATCCACAGCTTCTGGAACTAAGAACACTCTATTAATCTGAGGTTTTCTTTCTTTAGCTCCCAAAGTACCTCACCACACTCATCCTCCACATCCCAAACCTGAAACCACAGGGAGCCCTGAAGCACTTGACACTGAACTGGGTAAATGTATACATCTTGGTTAAGCATATCCTAGTGGGATCCAGAGAGAATGAAGGGGAAAGTCAGGGTAGGCAATGAGAACATGGTTGGAGGGATTTGGGCAGTAGCAAATTTCTTAGGCTTGTGAATGAGAATCTTTTCTCTAAATGTTATTTGATTTCTCATTCACTTCTTATTCTTGAAATATTAACTGAGTGTCGTAGAATGAAACAGTTACAGAACAAATGTATGTTTGGGTAGATGGGAAATTATTTCTTGGTAACTAGAAAGTCAAGTCCAAGTCATTGTAAGGATCTAGGGCAGGAATTGACATTTTCTATAAAAGGCTTGAGAGTAAATATTTTGGAGTTTGTGAGCGATGTAGTTTCTCTTGAATATTTTTATTTTTTTTCCTTTTTAATTTTACATCCACTTAAAAAATGGAAAAATCATTCTTAGCTTTACATGGGCTATATGAAAATAAGCCATGGGAGAGATTTGGCATATGGGCTATCTTTCATCAACCATTGATCTAAAGAATCAATAATCAGAGTAGGCTAGAATAGTTAGGAAGGATTGAGCATTGAAATCACTGTAGATTTAGATGACTGGGCACAAAAGGGATGGAGAAGTACATAAAGGAAGGACGTGTGTGGAGGTCCAGTGAGGGAAGGCAGAGGATTTTCTCACAAGTTGAATCTCTAAGGCTTCTAAGTTTTGATCAGAAAGAACATTTTTCTGAGGCTGCTGTAGCCAAATGGGGCCCAAAGGAATAGTTGAAAGGTATTTTGAATGTTGGACTAAGGATTTTGAATTTCATTTGATAATCATCAGTGTCTATATATGGTCAGGCTTTCCCTGAGCATTGGACAGAGAGCTACCCTGCTATTCCTCAGACTGAATGTCTGTCCCTTCTCCTGCTCTCTTTAGTACTCTGTTAGACAAAGCTCATTGTCTCTTTTTCCGAAGATGAGTTTTCAGCAAGATTGATGTAGTCTAATTTGGTACATTACTTAAACTAGGATTATCAAAGAGTGAGACATTTCAGGGGCACTTCACAGGGATAATTATCTGCTACAAAGACAGCCCCTAATAAGTGATCAATTGGCACCCAAGTGCAGAGATGCCATGTCTCTCAGCTCAGAAAGTTAATAGTTTTTGCTTTGTACTCTGGACATATTAGTACTTAGATACAATTAATTTTGCAGTTCTGAGATTGTATAAATGTTTAACATTTCCTTTTTGGTTTTTTTTTTATTATTTTTGGTCAGTTCCTGCTATAATCTTTGAACAAGTCACTCCCATGAAAGAGGCTCCAGGGACCACATTTGGTAATGCAACTTTCTGACCTTTAGCAAGAGCATTTTCTGCTCATTGTCAAACTCATTCCACTTGTCATTCAACTACATTCTTTATCTTATTAGTTGATCATACATAAAACATGCCTGAATCTAGTTTGGGATATCTTTTTGCCCTATAACTTACTTAAAAATTTTTCATGCCACCTTCCATTTTTGTCTTAATCTGAGTTCTCTGTTAAGGCAAAATATCATATGTTCATGTGAGTTCCTGATCCCGATCGATGCTAACCAAGCTATGACAGGGAAATTGCTTTATACATCCTTTGTAGTACTTTTTATCTGCCTGTTTTGTTGTTAACTTTTAAGAAATTTATTTTTAGTCAATTATCTATCAGATAATGCAATCAAGGATAATAAGTTTAAATAGTAAGCCCCATCCTTAGTATGAATCTGACTACTCCTTACTCTCCACCATAGTTTAGAAATAAATGATTCTTCATCTTTTAAATGTAGTCAGGGGACTCTAGGAGAATGTGATAAAGGGGTCCTTGACTGGCTCAGTTGGTGGGCTGTGCAACTCTTGATCTTGGGGTCACAGGTTTGAGCCAAGGTTGGGTGTAGAGGTTATTTTAAAAGCTAAAATATTTTTAAAATATATAATAAAAATACCAGTATTGCCTCTCTGCATTAGTAACTTCATTTTTATGTCACTTTGACCTCAAAATAGCTTCAATGACAAAGAGAGATACAGGAACATAGTAGGGGCAAATTTTTCACACTAGAAACATGTACTTTATGAAATTCAAGACAAATCTTTCAAGCTATAGAAAACAATTTTTTTAAACCTCATGATTTGCATAACCATAAACTTTAACTAAAGGTTATCTTTTTCCATCTCCAAAAACATCCCAGTGGGAATGTCATTCACAAACCAAACTTAAAGCCACTCCAGGTCCAGGTGAACCTGGGACTACACCAGATGAGAGCTCAATCCTTGGTTTCAGTAGCCTGAGGGGCTATTACCTGGGGAAAGTGTAAACCCACATAACCCTCTAATGAGGGAATCAGGAAGACTCCTTTCCCCTTCACTGTTGGTGAGAAGTACCTGTTTGGAAAATACATAATTTTTCCTCTAGCTCAGGGTAGAAGAAAACATGTCTTACTTAGGCCAGTTGAACACAAAAACTTTTCTTGCATAAAAGCCTATAGAAGGAAAATAAGCAGGGTGTTTTTGCAAATTCAAGGTTTTGCTTGGGTGCATCAACATTAAGTGTAGACACATTCTATAAATTCTTGAAGAAGTGAAGCATCATTTTGGGGTCAGTAGATCAGGGAAGGAGTTTTGGTCTTGATGTCACATCAGAATTTGCACAAGTAGATGGGTGAGAGTGAACAAAGACCAAAAAAAAAAAAAAATAGGACATTTTTAGAGGCTACCCAAGGGAAAGATGTTCTGCTGCTTGGAAGCATCAGTCAAAATACTTTGTTGGTGATTCTGCATTTGGATAATACCTCAGAAAGTTGAAGAAGGGCTTGAATGTTGCACTCAGGAGTCCCAAGTTGTTCTCATGAGCATCAGAAATCTCTTCTTTCCACACTGGATAAAGTTTTCTCTGCATTGAGTGTAAATGGGTGCTTCAATGAATGCCACAGACTGAGTGGGTGTCCCTTACACAGTCCTTTTGAGTGCCTTTCTATAGACCCAAGTCACAAAATCTTTCCAAAGATGAGTTCTCAGCAAGGTCATCATAGGTATTTTTGATTATCTGTATAATGCTGCTTGGATATTTAGGAATTTTTTCTGCAGCTGTAATTCGATAAACATGGTAGATGTTTTCTTTATTCGACACCCACTAAAGTGCAAATTAGTTTTTTACATGCTTCTTCAAGATGATTAGTAAATGGCTAAAAATGTTCTAGAATCTACTATATTAGATTCAAATAATCTACTAGCTAGTAGAACTGTTTCCTTCTTGTGCTAAACAGAGACCACAGGTAATAACTACCTCAGAAGATGAAGTCCCTAACTACAGTTCAGCCAAATCTGGACAAAATAATTGATTTTCCTTCATATTAGTTTACTAAGAGTGCCATAACAAAATAGACTATGTGGCTTCAACAATAGAAGTCTATTTCTCACAGCTCTGGAGACTGGAAACTTAAGATGAAGGTATCAGTAGTTTCAATATCTCCCAAAACCTTTCTCCTTGGCTTGTAGATGGTCTCATCTTACTGCGTCCTCACATTCTGAGGACTCAGGTTGAGTCCTCACATTCTGTCTGTGAGCATCCCTTGTGTGTCTCCCTATTTTCATACAGTCATCAGTCATATTTGATTAGGAACCTGCCCTTATACAACTCCATTTAACCTTCATTGTCTCTTCAAAGTTCCTATCTCCAAAGACAGTCACATTTGGGAGTTAAGGCTTCAACATAAGAATTTGGGGGAGACACAGTTCACATACCCTCCATCTAGAAATTAAATAATAATTCTAGATGTAATGTTACACTGGTAAAATACATTTTGAAGTGAATGTTGTAGCTATTTATACATTTTTTTAAAAAAAACCCTTTTGCTTATTTTATTACTTCAGTTCCTGTTACAGACCTTGAACCTGTTACTGTTAGAATTGAGACATCTGGGACAACATTAGGTAATGATTCTGTGCAATTTGCCAAATGCTTTTGCTGTTCATTGTACATTCCATTCAGTCTCCGGCTCCTGGATTTTCCTCCTTCATGTGACAGCCACCATCATCCTCTGTTGCCATTCAATCACTTTACTGGAAGAAAACTGAAGCCTCTTAAAAACAAGTTTCCTCTTGTTTTTATGAGAGCAGACATTTGCTTAATTCAAAGCATTGCTGCCATTTGGTACATTTGACATTGTCATGTTAGCTCATGCTTTGTTGAACAGTGTTCTGTGTTAAAGCTAAGTTTAAAACAAATTGGGATCTGTTTCTTATCTAGGCTGATCAGCAATAACAGCTATTCTTATATTCCTTTGCACATCTAAGTTTAAAAAACTACTTGCATGGTATGTTTGTTTCTTTGTTGGTCCCTTAAATAATGACTTGTTTCATTACTAACTTGATAAATAGGAAATGACCTAAATATGTGATTTTACATGATAAGCCTTTCCTTCAGTGTGACCCTAATCTCTCCTCCCCTTGTACAGAGTTGAGCCCTTCTCATTTTTTTTCCCCAGTGAGGAAGTTCTGTGAGTGTTTAATTACAAGTACTAATTTTCATGCCTTGAATGAATTATTCACCTACATACATGAGTTTGCTGCAGAGTACCATCAGTGATGAAAGAAAACACATTGGCCTAAAAACATTGAAAATATTAAATTACAGAAAATTGGCTAGAACTTTTGAAAATCTAACCACTTTTGTAAAAACCTCTCCTCGGTATCCAGAGCCTAAAGACCTAGAGTAACACATATCTTTTCTTTCTTCAGCTACTAAAACGTCAAAAAGACCCCGTCGTCCACGTCCCAGACCTAAAACCACACCAAGCCCTCAAGTACCTCAGACCAAATCGGGTAAATGTGATTACTTGATTTAAGGGTGAGCCCTAGTAGCCTATCCCAGTGGGAACCCAAAGCAGTGCCAAGCTGGTAGTCTCTCTAAGCCTGAGGTCATGAGGCATGGTCAGGTGTCAGAGAATGTGACGGACTGAGATATATTTGGTGCCAGAATATCTTACTCTATGTGAAAGTCTTCTTTAATATGCATTTAGTATATTTTTACTGTCAACTTCATTCAAATTTTAATGATAAAGCTTCTTTAGAAACTTTAGAAGACTTAGAGCCGATATATGCAGTTCAAGTAAACAAAAAAAAATTATAAGCCCCTTGCATATTTCTGGACCAATATTGATGTGATAATGGTGAGTGATAGGCCAGCTATGGGAGACTTACTAAAATAACGGAGTTGGGTACATGTTTGCATGATACATTAAACACTGACATTGCGAAGGAAAAAGATCGAGGTAGACTAGACTTGGACCTTGGGCCCACTACAGGATTTGAATGAATGGTAGGAAAAGTGAACCAAGGCAGAAGGACTAGACATGTGGGGTGGTAGGGGATCAGCCACCAAGGCATTCCAGTGTGACTACCACAGAATGTCTTCTGTGACCATACTTCCAGATGGCCAAAACAAGGTTATTAATGATGCTGCATTTGTAAGTGTCCAGACAGCCAGTTGAAAGAGAATTTTGAGGACCTAGTTCAGGAGCTTGGATTTGATACAGGGATATCAATGGTCTTCAATTTCTACTTTGCTTGTGCTTTGGCTGGACAGATAATCCACTGAGTATGTTAGACTGAGTGACCATCTTTATTTTGCTCTTTTGTGTATCATGATTTGAATAGAGCTCTCAGACTCTTTCCATAGACGAATTCTTGGAAATATCAGCATAGTCTACTTCAGTGATTTTTATATCTATTTCAAACTTATAAACTGTTTATTGCATCTGTGTTTACTTAAGCATAGCAAGTGCACATTTTCAGCTTCCATAGAAATATAGATTGATCAGGTTTTTTTTAAAAGACAATTTCTTTTCTAAGTTTATGTTACGTAAATGAAAAAGAGTATCTTCCAGTGCAAAGTTTTCCATATCAGAATCCATTATCTAAAACCTAGGATAATTTCATGTTGCCTCCTTCAAGACAATCAAGATAATTCAAAGGCTAAGCTGAAGATCATAACTGTAGTTTGGCCAAATCTTCAAAGAACAATTATCTACTCTTTAGTTTAGGGGCTATTTTTTGTTTTTGTTTTTGAAGAAGGGTTGATACACAAGTAGACTTCTTTGGATGTGAATGTTCTGACTTTTCACGTATTTTAAAATCTCTTTGGTTTACTGTATTTTTTGGTCAGTTCCTGCTACAGTTCTTGAACCTGTCACTCTTACACCTGAGATCCCAGGAACAATATTAGGTAATAACAGATATACTGGCTTTTCAACAATACTTATTCTGCTTTGGTCAAACCTGGAGTTTCATTTGCTTTATATGACTGTATGTCATTCTTTTGGGCCATTCATTTACATTATTAAAATTCTGAAAACTCTTGAATTATCTGTCTTTTTATAGAGACTCAGGCATACATGGACCTCCTTTAGGGCATTTATTTGCCATATAATTTATTTGAAATTGTTTCAGGTTATTTTGTACTTTGTTTAAACAGTGCTTGTGGCTAAAAAAAACTGTTTTTCAAACATAATATAGGTTTCTACCTCTTACTTAGGCAGATAAAGCCATTAACAGCTATCATGGGGCCAACAGAATCCATTCATTTCACATCTACATCTCTACCTATTTGCTTTATTATTTTTTCTATTTGTGCAGTATTTTTCTTTTGTTTCTATTTAGGTACTAATGTGTTCTTGTTTTCATAGTTATGTAGAATGTATGAAAGGATTAAAAAATTGAATTATAAATCTCAGATTTAATATGACTATCCTTCATAATACATTAAAATTTAGCAATAGTTCTTACCCTTTCCAATCAGACTGTTCTGTGACACTTGGATTATAATTACTAATTTTATTTCTTAAATTAAAAATGGATTTTTTTCTTCAAAGAATCTTCTATGCTAAAAGAAATTCATTAAGGAGTATACATGACAAAAATCTCAAACTAGAAAGGCAAAGATATAACAGGTTGTAGATAATCTATAATCATGCTTTCACCTTTCATTGCTTCCATAAAAGAAGTAATGTAGTTGTGTAGTAACCCTAGAATTTTTCCTTCAGCTTCCAAAACATCAAAACAGACACGCCGTCCACGTCCCAGACCAAAAACCACACCAAGTCTTGAAGTATCTCAGTCCAAACCAGGTAAACAAGAGTTCCTGGTTTAGAGTCTCAGCAGCCAAAACCAGCAGGATCTCAAGAGTAATTCCAGTGGTTGGGAGTAACCAATAGGCCTTATTAGAGTAAAGATATAACTCATGTTAAACAGTAGTTTCCACTGTAGAGATGGAAAGAGGAACACAGTAGGGGGAGAACTCTGGGGCAACCAAATCCCTCATAGCTCCTGGGAGAAATCTTCTCTATAACTGGGCATTTTATTAACTTCCATTTATGTCTTGAATATACAACTGCTTTAGAAAAATTAGGCATATTCAGTTCAAATTAACAAGCAGTGTCTTCAATATCACCAGGTCATATTAGTGCCTTTGGAGGATGTACATTAGATGTGGGAGACATGTTTTAGTCCTCCAACCTGCAAAAGAGTTGAGAAAAGCCTTCCTAAATAAGATAGAAGATGGCATTAGAGAGCATGTATGCAAAGATGAGACTGATCTTTGGGTGCTCTCAACAAAATGTGTTAGGTACAAAAATAAAAGGACCAGGAAAAGATTAAGAAACAGTGTGTGGAGCCTTGAAACCACCATAATACATGGATGACTAGAAAGATGGTAGTCATCCATGTACTATGACTAGACGGTGGTAGACAAGGCTTACTGAATCTTGATTGGTCCATGGACTCTTCTGATGGAGCAGTTAAGATTTGATCCAATAGACATCAGCAAGCTTGTCTCTGCACATGAGGGATGTTCTTTCTCTGCTTAGAATAAAGGGATACCATGTTCAATTTATCATGCTGTGGCCTCACTTTCTTTCCATAGTTGTTAGTAATACCCACACATCCCACTTTGACTTATTACTTAGAATCAGATCATCAAAGAAGAATAAAGAAGTGGTTTCCTGAGTTAGTATAGATAAAGTTGAGGAAATCAACTCTCTACTTTTCTAGTTTACCAGTTTTTAAAAGTTGCAACATAGTTCTAGAAAGCATATTAATAAGACTCATTTTGAAGTAAATGTTTTGAGGGTATTTTTATACTAAACAATCATTTTGTTTATTTTTAATGCTTTTGGTCAGTTCCTCCTGCAGATCTTGAACCTGTTATTCTCAGAACTGAGACTTGGGTAACAACACAAGGTAATAACACATGTTTCTCAGTAAGTGCTTTTCTTTTGGATTGTTAGACTCATTCCATCAGCATCATACCTGCAGGTTCTTTTACTTCATAAGGCTATGTCATCCTCTGTTATCACTCCATTAAATTCTTCATCTTAAAAGTAATGAGGACTCTGACTCTTAAACCAAGTTATCCCTTGATTTTAAAAGAGCCATGCACAAACCTGACTCAGGTCGTCTGTCCTATGTGTAACCATCTGAAATTGTTTTATCATCTTGTGTACTTTTTAATCATGTTAAAGCTGGAATTTGACTCTAATGACTATTATGGAGTCATGAAGTTTCCTTATGGATCTGAAGTTCTACTCTTTTTTGTTTTGTTTTGTTTTTTTGTTAACTCTCCTTGTAATATCTGTCCTTTGACTAACGTTTTAGTTAGTTACATAGCCTTATTTTAGTTCACTGTCCAAGAGTTTGTATCTGTCACCACACCATAATATGTTAGCAGCAGAACTTACCCTTCTGTTCAGTAAAAGAGTACTATGAACAGTTCTTTGTTTCTTGAATTTTATATGACCCATTCTCAATGAACTTGGATTTATAAAAGAATATATACTATTATATTAAGGGTGAAAGTTTCAAATTAAAGGTTAGTAAGGCAAATTTACTAAATGTAGTAAGTTTTAGAAAATCTGGAGCCATGTGTCATGCTATCCTTAGCTTCTAAATTAGATTCTGTAGTAACTGAAGATTTTCTTCCTTCAGCTCCTAAAACATCAAAACGAACTCGTCGTCCACGTCCCAAACATAAAACTACGCCAACTTCTGAAGTACCTCAAACAAAACCGGGTAAATGTGGGTTTCTCGTTAAAGGAGTAAATCCTAGCAGATCTTGGAAGTCTGGGATTGATGCCAGTGGTGGAAATGATAGCCCACGTGAGCCCAGTGAGGGTGGAGGCACTAAATGGTCTGTATTGATCCCACTGTTGAGTTTGCAAAGGAGAACATGGTTTGGGGAGACGTGAGCAGCTGAATTCCTTGTATTTTCTGCATATAGATCTTCTATTTTTTTTTTTAATTTTTAATGTTTTCTATTTATTTCTAGGAGAGAGAGAGAGGGAGAGACAGCATGAGCAGGGGAGGGTCAGAGAGAGAGAGAATCACAGACTCTGAAACAGGCTCCAGGCTCTGAGCTGGCAGTCAGCACAGAGCCCGACTCGGGGCTCGAACCCACGAACCGTGAGATCATGACCTGAGCGAAAGTCAGACGCTTAACCGACTAAGCCACCCGGGCGCCCCATAGATCTTCTATTTTAATACGTGTTTTATTTACTTTTGCTTATTTCATTCCATACTTCTCTAGAAGACAAAATGTCTTAAATAGAACCAATCTTTTTTTATTTCAAGAAACAGTAAGTGCCTTCCATTTCCCCACAGCTACATCAACAGCTGAGAAGATATCACAGCTGCTTGTTTTTACTTCTCAGTCTGTAGTGTAGTCAAAGTCAAAACCTGCTCCAATAGGAAGCATTTAAAGTTTAAACCAAGGCAATGTTCCTGTGCAAATCAGGATTATTTTTTGCAAGGGTTATAAATATAGAGAAAGAGAAGTTTCTGAAGGACAGGACTAAGGAGTTAGAAAGAAAGTGGGTCTTAAAATCATGGAATTTAACAGAGGCAAAAAGAACGGAGGTGTTGAGGCCAGACAGAGGGCACAAGGCTCCTGGAAGAAGGGAGGTACTGCATCTAAGTGGTAATGATACGGCTGAGTTTGGAAGGGTCCAGACGAGCAGCTGAAGAAGGTTCTTAAAGGTATGACTCAGGAGTTTGGATCTGACCCTAGGAGCATTAGTGGTCTTTCCTGTGATCTTGTCCATATACACAGGGTACCACATTTTTGTGGTTAGAACAGAAAGCTGTTCTACTGGGCACCACACCCTGAGTGGTTGTCCCTTATCCTGATTGGTTATTAGAATGCCTTTGCATCACTTAAGGCCTATTTCCACTTATGAGTTGTCAACAAGATGAACAAGGTTCACTTTGCTTTGTTCTTTTCTATGCCTCCTTTCATATATAAATGCCATTCCCTGCATCCATCTTATTTAAACTTGCTCTTTTCTTAAAGCTTCCACAGAAAAGCCAGTAATTGCCAGGACACTTTCATAAGTCTGTATTTGGTAAAATGTTTATACAAGTTTCCTAGAGCAGTAGTTGGAATCAGGTACTTACACACCAAGAGCATATTGTGTTGACTTTGAGGTGCTTACCAGATTGATATGTCAGCTATCACCAACTATCTCATAAGAGAATATTTACCTGGTAATAGGGTGACCAAATCTTTTATCCATTTATTTGAAGAAATGTTATACTGGTTAGATTTAATTTGCTGACTGTCACAAGTGTTGATTTCATTGCTTTTCATTAGTTCCTACTACAGATCTTGAACCTGGCATTCTCAGAACTAAAGCTCCAGAAATCGTGGGTAATGAGAATGTGTGTCCTTCAAATAGTGCTTTTCCTGCTCATTGTCATGCCATTGTGGCCACAGTCTCTCCTGCATCTTAAAACCATTTCAACACGCTCTATTGTCATTCCATTGTAGTCTTTATCTTGAAATTATAGTAAGCTCTCTTTCAAGTTATCTGTTAAACTTATGAAAACGGTGACTATGCTAATATCAGGACATCAAACTGCCATAATGAGTTTATTGTTTCATGTGATCATCTGCATGGCTGAAAAGCACTGACTGCTTTAAGCTTCGTTTCAAACATGAATTTCCATCTGTCCCTTATTTATACTGCCTATCCCTCCTCAATTGTAGAAATACCATCATCTTTAATTGTTTTACTTTTTACTCTATTAGGATCTATGTGATTATACTGATGGATCTATTGTTTCAAAAAATGTTGGTTTTAGTTATTTGTCAAAATTTTAAATGTGCCTAAGTCTTGAAAGTTTAAATGATAGGCTTTTCATGATAGAGTAGGATAATTCTTTCATGAGAAGGTTAACAGGGTTTCTTAAATTTTATTGAGTCAACTATTTGAAATTTTGATGAATACACTGTATAATGTACTGATCCTGATGCTTTCTAATAAATAAACTCATTATTGTACCCATGATTATTTAAATAATAGGCATTTATCTCACCTTGTACAGAAGTACAAGTAGACTGATAAATGCTTTTTCCAGTAGAGTTAGAAAAGTATGTGTTATATAACTGTAGAGAGTTTGTCTAGCAGAATTGTGCATGTTAGCAAGAGTCGGATAATCAAACATCAAGGAGAACTTTTTGTTGACGACCGTGATGTTTAGCAGAGTACAATACTGTTTCTATCTTATGAGATTAATGGGTACTTTGCCACAATATAGGCAAATCTGCAGAGTGTGTGTCTCTTTTCTGTCAGTCCTGAAGCTTAAAAATGGACTCTTGTAGTTAGTCTTCAAGTGAATTTTAAAAATCTCTTTGGTTTCTTTTATTATTTTTGGCCAGTTCTTCCTACAGCCCTTGAACCCGTCACTCTTAGAACCAAGGCTCCAGAAACAACATTAGGTAATTCTGTGTTCATCAACAGTTTTTTCCTGCTCATAATCAACCCATTCTATCCTAATCATAATCACTTTGTCACCATCTTTATAAGACTGTCTTGTCCTCTTCTGCTATCCTTCAGCTTTAATTTTCTTCTTAAGAGTATTCAAAACTCTTGAAGAAAGTTACCTGTTGTTTTTAAAACTATGCATGAAATAAATCAGAATATCTGTCAATCACGTAATCTTGAACTTTGTATCACGTACTTTTGTCTAAATGGGACTCAAATTTAAAGCTGAGTTTCAAAGTTGGCAATGTCTATATCTTCTCTAGACCAACCAAACTGTAGCAATTTGCATGCTATCGTAGGTTCTTTGGAAATTTTCTACTTCTTGGTGTGAACCTAAGACCCCAGTACCTACAGCTTGACTATGGTCCTTTTCTGCTTTTAAGGTTAGAGATTTATGAGATTGCTCACTCCTTGACTTAATTTTATGTGTGAGTTTTATCTCTCAAGAATCTTCAGTGATTAAAGGAATAGTTAACAAAGTAGAAAATATTTCAATCTTGAAATACATATGCCTTGAATTTCAAGAAAATACAACATATTTTAGAAAATCTAGAGCCTTATTTCCAAAACCACCTACACTGGAGTAATCCAAAGTTTCATCCTTCAGCTCCTAAAACAGCACAACGAACCCGCCGTCCACGTCCCAGACCTAAAACCACATCAAGTCCTGAAGCACCTCAGACCAAACAGGGTAAATATGCTATTCTGTGGTTTGAGGGGTGAACCCTAGCAGTCTGCCCCAGTGGAGTCCCAAAGAAATGCCTCTGATGGGAAGTGACAGCCTTCAAGGCATGAGGTATGGTTAGCAACTGCTTCTTGAGTGAAATTTTTGGTCTCTCTAAAGATGTTTTTATAGCAAAGACTGGCATAGTCACTAATAGATATTTATTGGTATATATGCACTTAAACTCATGATCTAGTTATTGTGGTCATGATTACACAAGCACAGGTATTATTTCAGCTTCCAAAAATTCCATCAAGTTACTTTCATATATATTGCCTAAACAGATTTTCCAAAGAAATCTTTCATATTAGTTAGAGTCAGAATATCAAACATCTTAGAAAAGCCTCATGGTGACCATACTAATATACATAGTAGAATTTAAAGGTTGTGATGACCTTCTGCAGTGAATTGTTCATGACTTGTTTGACCAAATCCTCAAAAATAAACTGCTTTCTGTCAATTCAAAAGTTTAAAAAATTGTTTGTCATTTGAAACTAATGTTTTGAAAGAAAAATTAAGGGTTTTTAATGTGCATTTAAACTTGTTTCATGTTCCTGTTGTTGCTTTTGATTAGTTCCTTCTACAAGCTTTGAACCTGTTATTCATAGCTCTGAGGCTCCAGAATCAACATTAGGTAATGATTTTTGTGACCTCATTACATACTTTTTTATTCATTAAAAACCTACTCTGTCACTGTCATGGCCAGAATTGCTCCTGCTTTCTTAGACTTCTCTTGTTCTGTTTCATTCTTCATCTTATAAGTAGTCAGGATTCTTAATTCAAGTGCTACCTATTGTTTTTAAGAGAAGTCTCTGGATCCAGGTGAGGAAATCTATCTGCCATGAAACCTCCTTTAAAATTTCATTATCTAATTCAGTGAAAGTGTCTGAAGCCTTACAACCTATTTGGTAGTTACATCTATAAAATGATGATAATTAAACACCATGAAATTTTTCTGAGCAATTTACTTTCTATAAGATTTTTGTGACATGCTCATTATTCTTTTCCTATTTTCAGGGATTATTTTTCCCTGTTATATTAAATTATCCAAAAAAAATTTCTTTCTGGATGTGCCAATAATAGTAAATACAAGCTATAGGCTTTTCCCACCACAGATGAATTTAGTTATTCTTTATCTTCCACCATAATTTAGCATTGATACTTAGTCTTTACTAACTAGGAATCTCTGAGTATCTAATTATATTAATATCTTTTCCTCTAGTTAACAAATTTTGTTATTGTTTTTGTTTCCAAAACACTGTCAGTAGTGGAAAGAAACAGATTAGTAAAATAAAACTTTTCACACTTAAGCAATAAACTCAAGAAAATCTAATGTTCTAGAAAACATACATCTGTGTACAGTGCTTTTGATGGTTTCGAGGCCTATAAACATAATAGCAAATCAAGGGTTTCTTCACTTAGTTTCAAAAACATTGGGGGAAAAAATAAATCCTTCCCCCCAAACTTTAAACTTCTGAAAGTTTCACAGTGGAAGTCAAGAAAGTCAATGATTTCTAGTTTGAGTCCTTCTAGCCCATTGCAGTTGGATCCCAGGAATGACAATGATGTGTTTTGTTAACTTTGATTTCCCATGTCTATACCATACAAGAGAGAGAAGGCACAAGGTGTAGTTAGTATCTCTACAATTGGATGTTGACCAAAAGAATCATGGTTGGGGAGATTTATGTGGTAGCCAAATTCATCATGTGCCCTGCAGAAGGATTGTCTCCAACAAAAGACACATCTTATTAAATTCTCTAACCACTCTTTCATTTATCCTTTTTTTGGGCAATACTTCTTTGGTTTAGTAAACAAAAATTTCCTTGCCTTCTGTGTTCTCAGTACCATATTAGCAGTTGAGTGGATGAGGCAAGGAACAGTGGTAGAGACCAAAAGGAAGAACATGTTTCACTTCTTGAGAAGAGTACAATATAATTTTGAAAAAACCCTGTTCTCAAGTTTGTTTTAAATAAGGCATTTTGCTTATACAAAAGCAGCTTGTTTAACTGGTAAAAATATAAAGAGAAAATACTTAAAGGAGTCAAAAATCTATGTGGATTGATAGAGAATACTTAGGCTTTGAAATAATTCAGGATTTTGCATTAGTGGATGGAAGGGTGGAAACCACAAAAATAAAAGAAAAAAATCTCAGTACCTATTGAGATTACCCAAGAGAGAGGTCAAACTAGAACACAGAACAAAACATGCCTATATGGTACTAAACATGTTGTACCATAAGAGTTTCCTACATAATACCAGTTATAGGAAACTCTTAGAGAGCACTTGTGGGAATTCAGATTCAGATAAAATAGTGAGAACCTAATTTTTTTCAAATAGGCACTTTTTGTAGAAGGATGCTTAAGATCGTGGGTCAGCAAATTTTTTATGTAAGGATGTTAGATGGTAAAGATTTTAGACTTATAGGCCATTCTCTGTTAAAACTACTTGATTCTGCTGTAATATCTCAGTTGAAGGCAACCAAAACTAGTACACAGATGATATATAAATATGCCTTGGATTATCTTAGCTAGAAGGTGTAGTTGTGTTCCAATAAAACTTTATTTGGATTTTATACCATTTTCACATGTCATAAAATATTATTCTTCAATTTTTTCCATCATTGTAAAAGACAAAAGCTGTTCTTTAGCTCACAGGTTAGGCCAAGAGCTGGATTGTGAGGACCATAGTTTGACAACTGCTGCTTTAAATAATGTGTACTCTGCATGCCTCTCCATAACCCTGTCAGTTTGAAGATCTATGCATTTCTATTCATTGCTACCTTTATATAAAACCTGTGAAATAAATTACCCATAATTATTTTGCCAACTTAGATGCTCTTCTTTCAGCTCCCACTGAACTGCAAACTCTTATTTTGAAACCAGTGACATCACCAAGCCTAGAAATGACACAGAGTCAACCTGGTAAATAGACTGTTTTATCTGTCTGGGTGCACTGTGAGCTTCAGGGGACATATTCCAAGTGTTATATTTCCAAATATAAAAAATATGCATAATACACATTTAATAACTCTATATGTTGTACCTGCTCTTTCCATGATTGCATATTGGTGTTAAATTAGTAATATATTCGTAGCAATTGCTATTCACCTGATAGTCATATTTATCTTCATTTCATTGTGTTTACTCTGTATCACACAGAGAATAGTCAAGTATGTGATTAAGTAGTCAACAAAACCACTTAGAAGAATTACTTTTATCTCTTATTTTTCACTAACACTTACAAACTTATAGTTCTCTTTAGTAATAAGCTAAATGTATGCTTTGTTCTGTGAAAAAAAAAAATGTTCAGTTGTAACCATCAAGGAAGGAGAAAGTTCTCACTTAAGTACAGACCACAAAACCCAGCTACACAATATTGCCCATCAAAATTGAAAACATTTTAAGTTAGCAATTAAGTAGCTACTCCCTGGCATATATTATAAAACATCAGATCTTACTTTTTTCTAGCATGGGATTATAATTTATTTTCATCTCCTTTGTGTATCTTTTAATTAATTAAATAACATTTTTGTGCTCATGATGGTACAGGTATGATTGTTAATAGTAACCTACAACACTTTCAAAATTATGAATTCAATTCAGTTATTTGAGCTTCCCATGATGTTATTAATAATATTATCATAATAGCCAACACTGAGTATTTATAGGTGCAAGACACTTTTCTAAATAGTACTTAGTTTGTATGCATTCCCAATGCTTGCAACAATCCATTCTTGATCAATTGTATCATTTTGTGTTCTTTGCCAGTTTCTGAAGTCCTGACAATCCATTCTTGATCAATTGTATCATTTTGTGTTCTTTGCTAGTTTCTGAAGTCCTGGAATCCATTACATTAAGCACTGAGTCATCAAAGGAAGCTATAGGTAAAAAAAAAAAAAAAAGTTTCCCAATGAGAAGTCAGGTATATGCGCTTTTCCATCTCATTGCAGAAGTCATCTTTGGATGCCCTCATGCTTTGTCACATTTCATAGCTCTTCACATCTTGTCTGTGCTCATCCAGTGAATCTTCAAAGTCAGATGTTACATAAAGCATGTTGTGCTAGTGTCTGCTGTATTGCTATGCACGTTTCACAGTTTTCTTAGTTCCCTTTCATTCTGAATGCACATTTAATTTTTTAATATTCTCATCATTCTTTAAATATGAATATGCACATCCTATTTTTTCATTTTTACATTGTTTTTAGGTTACATTTCATGCTTTTCAAGGACTCTGTCTTTTTCTTACTTGGAATACTAAATCAAAATATGTAAGGAAGTGAAAATACCTGCTTTGCACCAAGTAGAAATTGCTTGAAGACCCTGACAGTTACCGTATGTGTGTGTGTGCGCGTGCCATCACCCACACTGACCACTGCCTTCATTATCTGCCTTCACCTGTACCCTCTTCAATTGTAGTCATCTTTGTAATCTACCACAATGTTACTTATTCTCATGAATGTGTCTACTTAAGATAACTAACCTCTGTTACAAATTCAACAGTGTTCTACTACAGTGCTTATGAGCTGCCCACCAGTAACCAGCCATTCCCTGTTTATTCCCTAGCACCAACTGTAACAGATTATCTATATCCCTCTGCCAAAGCGCCACTCAGTCCAGAGGAGCCAAAGACTGCAGGTGGTAAAAGTTTTCATGCTCTGATTCATTTATTCAAGAACTTTTTAATTAGCATCTGCTATGTCCATGGAACATGAAAGTTCAGGCTATGGTACTTGTTCTGCAGTTGAATTCCATCTGAAGAGCAATAGCTTCCAAAATTCTTAGATTCTTAAAACTAAAATCATAACTGCCTCTCTGAATACAGAAGTTCTGGTTTTCTGTGATATCAAAATATGGAACATAATGGCATTGGACAGCCAGATAATGACAGTTAAAACATAAATACTAGTTGGAGAATTAGTATTGCAGAATAGGATTTCCCCCTTGGTTCTATCTCTTTTCTTCTCTAAATCCATTGTCCTATCTGAAAAATATGAAACAAATTCTTAAGAGAATGAGTATGCATTGACATTCACCAAAGAAATACCTATAGCTTAACACCTTAATGTTTTCTAAAATTGTTCTTCTTTGTTTTGATGCAGTTGTGGAATCTATTACAAATGTGTCTGAACCACCCGAGACCACGCTAGGTAATGATACACCTCAGCAGCTTTTGTCCTCATTGCCACATCACCTGAGGCCCTCGGGTTCTCTCTCATTGTGCATTCATGTTGCAACATCATTCTTTGTCACAGCAGTTCATTTTCTTTCTGGGTGCTTCTATTCATAACCGTTGTCCAAAAAGTCTTTTCTGTTCAGTTTTGTATCTCGATGTTGGTCTTTTTCTCTACTTAAGTCAGTGAAACTTTGAAATCTAAAGCATCTTTTTCCTAACATTAAACATTCTGCCAGCTTGTATTTTGTTGAATATTTCAGTTTTCTTGTTGTATGATGATCCATTTTATAGTTTCTGCCCTAGCAACATACTTTCCATTAACACTCATTTTATCACACTCATTTATATGTTTGATTTTTTTTTTTTGCCATAATTCTAAGTGAAATTCAATGCTTCTTCACGGGCTCATGCTTTAACATTTCTTATTACTTTGGTTTTCCTTAAGGCTACTACTAAATCTCTCTCTAGTATTGTTCTAGAAGTATTGAGGAGGTACTAGTATTTGAAATCAGAATTTAAAAGTAAAGCTATTCCTTACATGAAAGTATCTGATAATCCGGCATCTCAGCATTTTTAAAACTAAATGCATTATGAAGAAGTAGGAAAGGTATTTTGCTGCTAAGTTGCAATTTCTTTTTTTTTTTTTTAATTGTTACCATCCTTACTGTCATCTGTACTTAAAGTTTGTGAAGCATTTTCATAACCCCTGGTACTTTCCTTCAGTTACCATAGAGACATCTCCTCTGCCTTCCCAAACTATAATCCTACCCAGCCCTGATGAGCCTCCAACCGAATCGGGTAAATATTATTTTGTATTTCATGTAGAAGGTGAGTGTTTGCAGAATTTATAAGAATGGAAAGACAACATGGGCACTGTAGTCATCAGAACACCTAACTTAATCACTCTGCTCACAGTCTTTGACGGGGATCCAACTTTTCTGATGACCCGTTTCTCCTCCTATCCTTATAGACATCCTTACGGCAGTGTTATGAATATTCTTTAGGCTATGGCTGAAAAACCCTTCTCAGCTACTCTGCAAATGTTTCAAACAGGAAATAGTAATGTTGCTGGGGAAGAATGTTTATATTCCATTTTTAAATATAAATATGTATCTTAATTTTAAATATTTTATCATCTTATCCTGTGGTCATGTACAGAATATTTTAAGGTATCTAATTTGTGTTAGAAATTAACAGAAACCTCCAGAAGCAGATTTCACTCTACAGTCCCCAAAAAGAGGTACAACTGGCCAGCCACCTTATCATTATTCAGGTCCTTTACTTCTTTCTATGCCTCTTCCTGCAGCAGTTTGGATATTTCACTGGACATGAAACCAGCTACTTGGCAAGCCATCATGATTTACTTGATGGTGGAATCTGAAATATAGGAAAGCAAATCACCAACATGGATAACTGAAAGTTCATCTTCTTAGAGGGAAAAAATCCTCTCAATATCTACAGGCTTTCTAAGTGTGATCATTTATCATAAATACGCCCAAACTTGTGTTTTGTTTGGTAGTAAACTATCTCATATGGCTCTATTTCCAAAGGAGATATGAACGTTAATTTTATGCACTGTCCTCTAAAATATCTCATTAAATTTTGCCTCTTAAATTTACAGTTTAAGCTTTACTGAAATTTCCCATTAACTACATTAACTGACTCTGTGCCGGTCATCTCTAAGTTCTCCAACATTTAAGTAGCTATAATGATATAACTGAAATGTTTAATTGTGAGTGCTATTAGTAATATCTACCTCATACCATGGCAGAAGCAAATAGCCTATCAGGAACCTCAACAAGCCAAGGAAGTTGAGAGTCAGAAAATCACAAGACTGAAACAAACTCTAGAATCACAGAATTTTAGGATTGGAAAGGCTCTTAAAAGTGCTGTTACTTGTGAAGGAGAAGCTGAAACTGTAGACTAACTGATTAGCAAAGGGAGCTCTAAGTCTTCAGACTCTTAAACCAGCATAATCTGCATATCTTGGTGTTCATTTCTCTACAGGCGATTCCACTGAAACCACTGCATGCAGACTTGATAGAAACTTCTAGTATCTAATAACTCTTATTTTCAGCAAGCTTTCCTTAGGTACCTGAAACTCGGTGACCTTGAAAACCTTTTTGTTTCTCCTAAGCTGTTTATACCAAACACACTTGAGTCCATCCAAATGGGTGTCTCCATAAGCTGCAACCTTGCATTTGATAATTGCTTTCCTCCAGCAGGATATACCTCTAATTTTCTTGGTAAAAAAACAATTGATTTTTACAGTGAATGTCCTAGAAGTACTTTAGGAATTGCCCAGGAAAGGAATAACTTTCTCAGGAATTGTATCCTTTCCATTTCTATTCAATTTTCTTCCCCAGAATGACCAGTGAAAACTATTGGGTTTACTAAGATTTTTTCCATTAGCACTTGGTATTAAAATACACTCATTTTCTAGGTATATTCGGAATGTGACATACCAACTTTGTTTTTAGAAGAAATTGTGTTTATCTGCACTTAAAATATTATACTGAAATATTCTGGTAAAACAGTATAAACCTATAATAAGGATGAATTCTTGTTATTATGAAATTTTTTTAACCTTTCAAAAGGTATTTGAAGTGGATATTTTGTTTGCCAGCTGAATATCTTAGATATCATTTAATGTACTTACTTGTTTTGTTTTCCATTATAATAATATAGGAAATTTATTTCCCTTTATTTTGTAGTTCTTTGAAAGCTTTAATTGCATTAACTGCGGTGTATTTAGGTCTTCATCTTTGAGATTCTGCAGGCTTAGATACTGTGATTCTTGACACGCTCAAGAGCTACAAACCTATATTCTTTCTTTTAGCTCCCAAACAGACACCGCGAGCTTCTCCCAAACCAAAAACATCTCCACGTCCAAGAATCCCACAAACACAGCCAGGTAAAACCATATTTTATATTCTTGCCTGAAGAATTTGATATTAGTGAAATTATTCTATTGATATATAGTGGAGTTGCTTTTTAACTCTCGTAAAACAAGTTTCCCTTTGAAACATAATATTTACATTTATTTTTGAACATCAAAAAGTATGTTACTGGAATAGCTTATTCCAGAAAGCTTCCCTATTATTACATTATTTGAAGAGGGAGCTGGAGAAGAATGGAATTTCTCCAGAGTAGCCTGCTTATTTCCATTGCCTCTCTGAGTGTGGGAACACCTGTTCCTTCCATGGCCCTTGAATGTCCCTCTCCCTGCCAATCACCTATTATTTTTAAATTCCAGTAGATTTTATTTAAAGTATCTCATGAAGATTTATATATATAATATATATATATAATATATATTTTATATATATATTCTCTCCTATAACAATAATTATATACTATTGCTTTGGTTCTTTTGCTGTAAAATTGTGATAAGGACCCGAACAAGAGTCATTATAAACTATTTTTCAGTCTATTCAAGAGGCTCTTATTTAAATAGTTAAATCTAACCCTAACTTCTCAACCAAGATTTTTGTCCAATTTCTCCAACTTCCTCAGAGGATCTCTACTTGGGGCTACCCAACTTGACATGCCTCAAAGTTCATCATCTTTTCCGCCTTTCAATTTCTCATTTATGTCTGTGGCAGGTTCTCAGTATTTTAAATCTAATTTTTACTCCTCTTCCTCACCTATCCTCTGCAATCCATCTGTTAGTATGATACATTCAGTTCTTCTGAACACTTCTAGCATTGGTTCCTACTCCAAGCATGTACTTGGTCTGTTGTCATTGATCATCTCTTTTGTCTAATTTCAAATTATATCACTCCTCAGTGCTTAAGTGATTAACTAATTCCTTTCATCAGTTAGTCATTCAACAATTATTCACTGCATTCTGTGACTGTGTACCAGACATGGGATGTGAGACAGAATTGCATCCTTCTGTGGTCAAGGACTTTAAGTCTAGGCTCATCATGTAAATTTAAATATACCAATTATGCATGGTCTACTTCCAAAATGTATGAAGGTGCACCTACTCAATTTGCTAGAAAAGAAGCCTTCACTACCACTTATGGTCTGGGGAAAGGGAAATGTTAGCAGCATCAAATTATGCTTTATCAAGGTAGTAGTTCTGAATTCTGAATACTAATCCATTAATCATATGTCAGTATCCCTACCAAGAGAAAAAAAAACTGTAGATTTGGGCATGGTCTTTAACATCTGATTCTAAGAGAAATTTGGCCTATCATTTTTTTCTTTAAAGGAAAATTTCTTAAAACACAGCTCTATGTTCAACATCTAGCTAATGATTTTAAATATGCTTTAATGTATTTTTAAATGTGTTTTCTTTAATTACCAAAGCTTTGCTATGAAAATAATATGAGTGTGATACATAGTGTATGAAAATACCATGGCCAAAATTCCATGGAATGTAAAATTTTAAATAATAATAATAAATACACTTGAAATATTAATACATAAGAAATACTATGAAAAACAAAGATTAGTAAATAATCATTAATGAATAGAATAAGAACAAAAAAGCAAAGCAAGTATATTAAATTGGTAGAAAATTAAAATCTGACCATAAAAACTCAACAGATAAAATCACATGGGAAGAAGCAGCTGTCAGCTTTTTATTTAAATGTAAAGCATAGAACAAAAGTAGCAGAGAAAGGAGAAATGAAGAGAAGAAAGCATGAAAACTTGATGAGTGTTGGAAAATAAAAGATGGAAAATAAGTGCTGAGTGTTAAGACATCAGGAATATAAATTCCTGGTTAGTAAAAATTTTAAAAGTAAAGGAGATATGAGGCAACAAAGAAGACCTCATTTTATCCTTTGAGCTGTATACTCTGTACTTACAGAAATACATGTAGTAAATCTGAGGCTTACTCTAATTTCCCCTATTCTAAAATTCAAATTTGTTTAATTTTTATTTAGACCTTTAGCCAATTTTATTCAACAAGATATGCGACTTCAGAATGGCTAAATTCATATGATTAGTGCATTCTACTCTCTAACCCTGAAATTTTAGAGTGGTTGTCAACCCATAACAAGACAGCCTCTTAATTCTGTCCCAACTGAGGCAACTCTCAGCCCATCAGCATCTCCCATGGAAAGTAACTGCAACCCAAATATTTCTGCCTTGTCTTTGCCACTTAACACAAGAGAACGATTTGGAAAGTCAGTTGTGAAGAAGCAAATGCATTCTAATTATTCCCCTTAAAAGTGGGTGAAATTAGGAATTCCCTTACCCAAGAGAATGATCTTCCTGAATAGATCCTAGGAATGTTTGTGTATGTATACATATGCATCACTAAATCATTCAAAGATGAATAATCGAGTGCTGGTACTTTCTCCCTTAACCTTGACTAGCTAATGTAAATTTCAAAAGGTCATCTGGGTGAGAGAATGTTCTGTCCTGTGTACAATACCAAATGCAAATTATTATTGTTAGACTGTAAAGGGATCCCCAACAGCAGTGTGTATAACATTAAGTGCAACACGGTGTGACCACCCGCTACTTTTTTCAGAATGAAATGTTATAATTGGGCATACCATCTCTCTTCCTATTTATACTTAGATGGCAAGATTTAAGGGCAAAGTGGAATTAAAAAGTTTGGAACAAATCATCAAAAGTATTTTGTCATTGAATAAAGGTTTGATTTTTAGATTCCTGTGTTTATAGGTAATAGTCAACAACCCCATTATTAATTTTATCCTGATAAATCTTACAACCGTCAAAACTATGGGTGCTTCTGGTTTATGTAGAGATGAACAACATGAGAATCAGAATATACACAGACCTTTCAATGTCAAATTTGTAAAAATCTTCTAGAAGTGGAAAGAATTTTTATATAGTTTTTGCATTATTTTGACATTTCACATGTAATTCTCAAAACCACCCTTTGAGTTAAGACAGGTTTATTATTTCCACCTAAAAAATGAGAAACAACTTAAAATGTGATCTCGGCACTGGGATCTAGAAAGTACAAGTGTTTGCATCTAGTACTTATGTCTAGACCTCGACATTCAGTTCAAGTCTCATCACTGGTATTTATTACCATGTAACCTCAGGCAGAAAGTCACCAAGCCAAGCTGTGAGTGAAGGTCATAATTCCTTTCTTCCATGATTATGGTGAGGATCAAAGGGCACAATCCTTATAAAACCATTTTTGAAATTATAAAATGAGCTGTAAATAAATTAGACCTTTTTTTCTGGTATCTATTAGTACCTCTTTACTCCAAAGAAAGAGTTGTGAGTTTAAAGATTGATTTGGGGACTAAGAATGGCAGAGGGTGTGGAATGCAAGCCTACTCGCTCCAGTTCTTTTCTACTTCTCTTTTGCTGTTGGCAGAGCTGACTTTAAGCTTATCCATGCTTCGTTGGCTTGTACTCTGACTTCACTGAATTAATCTTCACAGAAAGACATGAGGGTGGATTTGATGAGTCAAACAAACATCCAGAAGAGTACTCTTGCATTAATTTAATTGCTATCTTTTCTGAAATAAAGATTTCAAAAACAAAAAACTTTATCCATCCTCCCCTTATGCTTAGTCATATTTTGTGGTTTCTCAGAAAACATTTTTCTTAAAGTATCTAGAATTCTTACTGATAAATTTTTAGAGCTTAAGGTTTATTTTTCCATCTCACTCCCAATTCAATACTTTTTTTTCATCAGTGGTCAGGGATACAATCTGTCACATCTTACATGTTAAGCATGCCTGGGAGATGCTGAAACAAAATGACTCATGATCTGAGTTCTCTCTTTCAGCTCGTAAGGTACCCCAGCGTGTTACTTCAAAGCCAAAAACGTCACCAAGTCCTGAAGTGTCCTCTACTCCACCTGGTAAATGAATTATTTCATTTTTAAGCCAAATGCATTCTCCTGTCACACTCTGCTGTAATGATACCTGAGATCTGACAGATGTGAGGTCAATACCTCACTTATGTTCAGATGCCATGTTGAATCATCCAATGCATGAGCATCTCAGAGGCTTCATACGTTATCCAGGTGTTCATATAGTAACCTGTTGATACAGTTAAAAGGCAGCAAATTATGCCAAGGGTAAATCCTCCTTCTAGAACTAATATTCTCATATAACAAAAATAAACCTACCAATGCTAACTGTATTATGTTCAAATGGCCCACCAAAACAAGATTAAGAATTTGAGACTTTTACCACATAAAATGATAAAAGTGTTTTGCATTATCTTCAGTTCAGTAATTTTACACTACCCAGCGTTGAGGTTTTTTGTTTGTTTTTGTTTCTGTTTTTGTTTTTTCTGTCAAATGCTATTTTACCGGTTCATGGAGCAATAGCTTAGGTTGAGAAATAAAATTTTCACTCACACAAAACATTTCTTTAGCTACAAATCCATTTCTTGCCTATTATCTGAGAAGGTCTTTTTTCCATTTACTGGAATAAATAATTTCATATTATACCTGCAAGGACCCAAACATTCCCTGAGTCTTGCTGCCAATTCTTTAGGTCCTCGAGTGAGCTTAACAAGCCACAATTAGCTGAACAGTTCTCTAATAAACCAAACCAAGCTAATTTTTAACTAAGCGATCCAAGAAATGCTAAAATTCTTTTTTAATGGTCCAATTATTATAAATTTCTGGATGCTCCTAGAAGCCTATGGAACATTCCCAGAAGCAAAGGATTTCTAAGCTGTAGCATGAAATGATGGCATTTTGGAAGGAAACCTGAATTTACTTGCTATAAATGTCTTGCAATTTGTAAGCAGGTGGTATTGCTGCTGCTGTGGGAGTCTGGTGGTTGCATGTGGTGGTAGGCCAGAGAGAGGCTCCTTTGCCCGGAAGTTTAGAATTTAAATTCACACCACTAAATGTAACAGCCAATGCTACAGACACCAATAAGAAAAAAACTTGCAAAAGGTCTTTCCACTTGCAAAAGTTCAATTTCTTATTGTCAGTTGTAGGGAAAGAGTGTAACAGTAATGGAGTCATTAATGATAACAACAGTAGATTTGAGTGATTTTTTTGGCTTTTCCTTCATGTTAAAGAAGGTAATGTTGGTCCTGATGTGACTTAATCTCATTAACCAATATATCTAGTATGTAATTTTTTTCTTCTTAAATGCCAAATATTTTCCTTAATTCCACCGATGCCTTATTTTTCACAGGAAGTCTAACCTGTGAATTTGAGCACAGGGACAACAGCACAAACTGCCCTCTGGAGCCTCCATTGGGCTTATTCTGTTGACTCTCCATTCCACAGGCTCAGCTAGAATTCCGGCTCTAAACCCGGTGCTGGGCCACCACTGTATTCATCAGGGACTCCGCTGTTGCTCCAGGGGTGTGATGCTTACAGGAATAATCTTCAGTTTTCTCACAAGTGTTCAAACAGACTAGGTTCTGCTGTGCTCAGTTTCTTGGTCCTATCTGGGCTCAAGTTTACGTCCTAACAAACTCAAGGACCAGTTTACCAGCCCCTATAGGTTGTATCTCAGAAAGCAGAGGGGAAATTACACATATATTTAATATGTACTTGTATCCTAGAGAAATAGATGGTCTGCAAAAGTTAGAAAATGTAAAATGTACTGCTGAAATCAAGACAGAGTTAATATTTTTTTAATGTTTATTTATTTTCGAGAGAGAGAGAAACAGAGAGAGGGAGACACAGAATCCAAAGCAGGCTCCAGGCTCTGTACTGACAGCACAGAGCCCAATGCAGAATTCGAACTCACAAACCTTGAGATCATGACCTGAGCTGAAGTCGGATGCTCGACCAACTGAGCCACCTGGGCATCCCAAGACAGAGTTATATTTTATCACAAGGTTTATCCCAAAATTTATTCTGAGAGATATCAGAGGTAACAAACTGGAGTTTTTAGACCTGTATCAAACAAGTCAGTCTAAGATAATGCGATCCATCTCTTCCTTTCATAGATTCCTAGGTACAACACAGGTTTCATCCACTTAGGCTTTCAAAAACTATCTTCAAGCCACTCAGTTGAATTATCTCTCTAACACTTAATGAGAAATCTAAACAAATTGAGCCCACATGCCATGTCCACAACCAAAACAGAACTGGATTTTCTTCAGATCTGCCTTAAAAGAAGGATTTCAAATTCACAGCAAAGGACTGGCCCTGATACCTAGATCAACAGAGCTGGGCTTTCTTTGTAGATCTATTTCTAAACAAAGAGCTGTCTTGGCTTATGGTGACTCTTCTGGCCCACAGATACTTGGAGAGACTTCAGTTATTGGAAGTGAACCAGGAAGAAAATCTAAATTTCAGCAAATTATGCAATCTTCACAAATGTTCCATATAACTACTCTCTGGTAAATTTTAATTCACAGCCTCACTGTAGCATTTTTGCAGTTAGTAAATGAGAGAATAATGATGAAATGCCTTTGGAGGCAGAATCATTAGTATGTAGGCAATGACTAGATGTGGCTATGGAGAGGAGTATGTCACTGTTGATTCTAGCTTGGACAAATGGTAGATGATAACGCCATTTACTAAGGCAGGAAACATAAAGGGTTTGGAGGACCACTACAACTTGCAAGTGGGAATGTCTAACTGGGGGCTGAAATGTATTTCTGTATTTCTAAGCCAAAGTTAAGATTTGGGATATCGATTTTGGGAATCGCCTGTCTACATATAGAAGGTTATTTAAATCTTGTGGGTGAATGACATCATCCAAAAGAAAGTATAGACTGAGAAAATAAGAGGTCAGAGGTAAAAGACTTGGGGGACAGTTACATTTAGGAAATGAATAGGGGAAGACGAACCAGCAGAAGTTGGTGCCAAAAATACAGGAGAGTACCAGGAAGGAAGGCCTCAGGAGGCAAGGCAGGGAAGGGTGCTCAGCAACAAGTGAGGTAGAGAGGAATTTGAGGAACTGCTGGACCTGACAGTGCAGATCTAGAAACCCATATCTGAAACCTGTGGGTCCATGCTTCAAATCCAGCAGTTTTAAGATTTTAGAAAGGCTAAAATGGAACATATACCAAATACATGAATATTTTTTCAGTAAGTAGTATAAATAAAAGAGAATAAAAATTATAATTAGCCTTAGGTCTGGTCTAGTCAGGTTTTGCTGTCTAATTAGTTAATAAAAGACCTTAACTGTCTAATTAGTTAATAAAAGTTCTGAAGTCTCAAGACCTCAGAGCATTTGGACTTGAGAGCTATGGATAGAGCATTGTGGATCCATGGTTGCAGGAGATCAGTAAAGTGGAAGCCAGACCACAGCAGATGAAGATACAATTGAGAGACCAGGATGCAAAGGCCAATCGTTTTTTGATTGTATGAATGAGAGCAAGCAAGGAAAGGATGGTTTGAAGCAGAGGCCATATCAAGAAAATGATTACTATTTTTAGGATAATGGAGCATTTGGACTGTTTAATAGGTGAAGAGGGAGGAAATGATGGATAAATGGAAATATGGACTAATGGAGAAACTTGTAAGATAATAGAAATAATGGAAGCCCCTAGAAGAGAAGGTGGCCCAGTGGCACAGGTAAAGCTCAGAAAGTGACCTTCAAACTGGTGGGAGATCTGCATCCTCCTAGATGGAATCTAAGGGTACAAGGTTAGGATAAAGGAACAGAGAATGTGGAGGTGAAAATGGTGGATAGTCCACATGTTTTACTTTTCCAAGTCAGTCTCTTTGTAGCTTACTGCAGGACTAAACCCCATGAAGACTTCATATTCTACCACCTTTATTGGAGAATAACAGATTAATTCTCTCATCTACGCTAGTGAAACATTCATGTACATTGATGTAGATTTGTCCATATTAGACACTTCCATTCATAATTGCCTTCATTGAATTTTTCTTTGGATTGGTGTACTTTATTTAAAAAGACAGTTAATATAGTCGGTTAGTTAATAAAAGTGATAAATTGGTTGATATAATGGAGTCTAAATATAATAACAGTATTATATATTAATTACATGTATTATAAAAATATTAACATAAGGAAATCAAAACTGCCTTTTCATATAAATTGTCATTATTTACACTAAGTTTCTGCCACATTGAAGATTCAGATTTTAGGAATCACGCTTTTGTTAAATTATATATATGGAGATATGCCACATAGGGAAATGGGAAAAAAAAAAAAAAAGTCTTCATTTCTTGGAGCTGCAGTTGACCAAGAGAATGATTCATATCCCTTTGCTGTGAATATTTCTATTCCTTTCCACTGGTTTCACCTGCTTTAGAAAGTCTGCAGTGACAGTTTATTAAATCATCACTTCATGGTTAAAAAGTGCCAATTGCAGCAGCAGGAATCCACATTACCCCTGCCTACATTCCTCAGTAAACTAAAGCAGGCAGCAAGTAATGTATTTACAGTACATGGTGGGTTTATTGATAGCACGTTTCTTCTCAGCCTCTACTTAATCCCAGGTCCTCTGTAGTTTAGAACCGTAGCCAATTAGGGTATTTATAAACTACAGGCTGCTTTATATAGCCATGATCTTCACAGAGCCAAATCAGTCTTTCACTCACCAGATAAACATTTAGATTTACAACTGGAAATTTCTCATATTTTACCATTCAATTCCTCAAAAATACTACATAGCAAAGGTCAAACATTCACTATTGTGGTAAGTTTTCTCTATTTTTATTGACCACTGATCTTTTTGAGGGTTTTTTTTTTTCTTCAAAAAATTCAGGAGTGTCTCGGTGGCTCAGTCAGTTATGTGTCTGATTTTGGCTCAGGTCATAATCTCATGGTTCATGGGTTCGAGCCCCACATCAGGCTCTGTGCTGATAGCTTGGAGTCTGGAGATTGCTTCGATTCTGTATCTCCCTCCCTCCCTTCTTCTCTCTATCTATCTCTCTGTAAAATAAATGAATAAACATTAAACAAATTAGTAATTCAAATTTTCAAGTTCCTGGGGATGTTACCTTTTAGCTCATAAAGTTTCTCAGTCAAAATTCTACTCAATGTACCAAATTCTACAACTATAACATCATTGGGATTTTGTGGCCTAGACTAAGAACACATGTGATATGTAAGTTAAATATGATCCTGTAAAGCAGTTAAGAGAGAGTGTCTATAACCTAATATAACCTTTTTCTACACTAATGGTAAAGTGGTGCTTGGCCACCTCATGGAGCAAAAGTTTTCCTTGGCTTTCCTGAGGTAGAATTCTAGCCCGAATCCTAATTTTTTCCCCAGTATCATTTAAGATACAAGAAAATAACAGTATCTACCAAAGGGACACTGGTACTTACCAAATCTTCAGTGTAGAATGAAAACCTTTCAGCAAGATAGTAGGTCTGAGAAGGACCTCTTTGTGGGGAAACTGAGCCAAAGAAGCACTTTGCCTTGTTCTTAGAAAGAATATATAAATCTATAATAATAATAAACAAATTACCTTGGCATTTTCCTTAGTGAAAATTAAGGCATCAAATTCCCAGCCTACTATTTTATTTCGCCAAAATAGAACTGGGAACAGATGTTAAAAAATGTACTGGATATAAGAGACCAACTCTAAGTAGGTCTCTTTTAGCTGACATTTTTGTCCTTAGTTGTCATTCTTTTATCTGTCAGGAGACCTTGAAACCTAATATACCTGGAGCCACATCACTAAGAATGACAAAAATGGCAACATTTATCTAGCATTTACTATGTAACAAGCATTCTCCCAAACTTTATATGTAGTATCTTCTAATGATGAGCAGTTTCTTCTTGTTCCATTTTCTCCTGGTAATAAATCTTCAAGAATTTGTCTTTCTTGCTGTCTCCCTTAATTTGCAGGCCATTTATGCCTACATTATCTAGGGCAATGTATTTGCTATTGCTCTTAGTGGACTCTTAGCATGAATATCAAATGGCAGCTAACCACATCAACCAAAAACTGACTTTCTGGTTTTCTTTTCTTTTTATTTTAGGATTTTATTTTTAAGTAATAAGATCTATAGCCAACATGGGACTCGAACCTATAACTCTGAGATCAAGAGTCACATGCTCTACCAACGGAACCACCTTCTCTTATTTAATGACATTCATTATTTCCTCTTTTCTTTTCCCCAAGAGAGGCTTCACAATGTACTGTGACCAATTTTAATGACCACCAGAACCTTCCTCATACAAGTAACTTTTTTTATATTTTGAAAATATCAGTCATGTTCTTGGCTTTTTACTCTTTAGCTGTTGTGAAAATATCATTGCTTTATTCATGTTTTTCAGGATATTGTATTTGTGGGTTTCGTTTCGCTCCAGATGTGACATTTAGAGTACAGTGTTTTATAATCTTTTTCTTTCAGTTCCAAGAGATGTGCTCCTTACCCCAAAACCAGAGCCTGAAGTCTCTCAGCATGAACCTGGTAAATAAATTACTTTGTTTCCCCAGCTAGGAAGCATCTTTAAAAAAAAAAAAATGTTCTTGAGGTAAATATATTTTTTAATAATTGTGATGTGAAACAAGTTTGGAGAAAATTATAGATACAAAATGTGTATTTCTTTGTTGTGAAGATTTAATCTGATGAATTGCTTGAATTTATTTTCTCTGATTAACATGAGGGAATAGTATATAATTAGTTTATTTTCCCTGGAAGTGTTTCCATTTAAAAGGAGATCATACTAAAATTATAAAACATATTTATTAACTGAGCCAACCACTTTTTTACATTCTTTCAAAATGCAAATATAACTCCATTCCACTGTGGGTGTACTGTGTCAAAAATGTGCATGCCTACTCAAAAATTGTCCTCAATGTCATAGTGAATGAATGCTATCTTTAATGTTTTAGCCATACTAAGTTTCCTAAGTGGCATCTAATATGCAGAAATTTCTCATACTTATTGTGATTCTTTGAGAATGTTTAAATGTTCAGATGGAAGCATATAGAAACACAGAAATGATGTTTACTTCACCAGGTAGTAAATTCTTATAAATATATTTCCTCGGTTTGCTTTTGGCCTAGTTCTGCAACCTGTTACCTTTAGAATTGATCCACCAGAGACAACAATAGGTAATGGTTTTCCCCTATCAACCAACTCTAATTGTTTTCTTTGCTACAAATTGCAGGTCTTTCTCAACTTATCATATTGAACATCGTGTCTTCTTAATCCATTTCATCATCTCATTGTCATTACTCCTACTCTTTCCAAAATAAAAAAGCAATGGTTTCACTGTTTTAAAGGCCTTGCTCTGAAGACCAACTTAAGACAGCTTACTACTGAGCTCTTCTTCACCTACCTGCCTCTGTATTTCCATGCTCAGAATGATTCTACATGCTCATGTCCATCGAGTTAATATTTTCTGCAGTTTCAGTGGTTCTCAGCTGTAGTGTTACAACACACTAGCATGTGACCAGTTATGAAAAGTTCTGGCAAGTAATTATTATTAATATCTGTCAAAATACTGAAATTTGCCAATGGTCTATTTTTAAAAATAAACTTGAGGAGACTCCAGATAACCACTACAATACTGAATATTTTTCACTCATTTTGTAATCCTGTATGTTCTCTTGGTGAATTCTTACCCTAGCAAGTTCAGCATCTAATATGAACACACACACACACACACACACAGAGAGAGAGAGAGAGAGAGAGAGAGAGAGAGCACGCACCACAGCTGACAGACCACGACTGTTTCTAACTTCTATTCCATCTTAACCAGGAGTGGTCATAGAGCATGTCAAACATTGACTGTTATTTCTTATCTATCCTGGTAGGAAAGAACAACAACAACAAACAGTTGAGAACCATTATTATTATATTTCACAGTCATTTCTGTGAAGGTTCTGTGTACACCTAACTCTCTTCTTCATGATCCACCTAATTTCTTCCTTTTTCTGTTTCAAACGAAGGAAACTCGTGTAATATCATTCTGGCTTGGTGCTGGATTTCACATCTCAAGATTGATATCACTCCTATTTTTTTTTTTTTCCAGTTCCTTTAGAGACACGAGGCAGCCCTTTTATACCTATGATTTCACCAAGTACTAGTCAGGAGGAATTGCAAAGCACTCTGGGTGAGTTTTGTTTTCAGATTTCAGTCCAAGGAGGACCTACATTTTAGGGATTGCCCTTGAGGTAACCATACGTACGTTGTGTTCATGGGATGTTTCCAAACAATAGAGGGTCTTTTTCTATCATTATAAAAAATATCCATTTCATTTGATTCTTTTACATTAACTGTATACTTGTCCTTTAAAAAGTTATTTTGGTTTTTAATAAAAAATGAGAACATTTTAAAACATCCTGATAAAATTTTAACTGCTTTAAAAAGAATGCTCCTAAAGTATATCAATTGTATACTTTTTGGTTGCTTTATCCATATTTATAGCTGCCTTTGGAAAGAAAAGTTTCATCTAATATTTACGGAGTATTTTATGGGTGCTAAGTGAAATGCTAAGCAACAGAAATTCCAAAAAAGAAATTGTTTTGAGGGTGAATCCTTACCCTAGCAAGTTCAGCATCTAATATGAACACAGGATTTAGTAATGGGCTATGTGTTTGGGTTTTTTTTTTAAAAGTATTTATTGTTTAATGTACATCCAAGTTAATTAGCATATAGCACAAAAATGATTTCAGAAGTAGATTTCCTAATGCCCCATACCCATTTCAACCATCCCCCTCCCATGACCCCTCCAACAACCCTCTGTTTGTTCTCTTCTATGTTTTGTCCCCCTCCCTGTTTTTTATATTATTTTTGCTTCCCTTCCGGTATGTTTATCTGTTTTGTATCTTAAATTCCTCATATAAGTGAGGTCATATGATATTTGTCTTTCTCTGACTAATTTCACTTAGCATAATACCCTCCAGTTCCAGTTCCATCCACGTAATTGCAAATGGCAAGGTTTCATTCTTTTTCATTGTTGGGTAATACTCCATTGTATACACATACCACATCTTTATTCATTCATCCATTGATGGACATTTGGGTCTTTCCATACTTTGGCTATTGTCAGTAGCACTGCTATAAACATTGGGGTGCATGTGCCCCTTTGAAACAGCACACCTGTATCCCTTGGATAAATACCTAGTAGTGCAATTGCTGGATTATAGGGTAGTTCTATTTTTAATTTTTGAGGAACCTCCATACTGTTTTCCAGAGTGGCTGCACTAGTTTGCATTCCTATCAGTAGTGCCAAAGAAATCCTTTTTCTCTGCATCCTCCTCAACATCTAATGTTGTCTGAGTTGTTAATGTTAGCCATTCTGACAGGTGTGAGGTGGAATCTCAGTGTGGTTATAATTTGTATTTCCCTGATGATGAGTGATGTTGAGCATTAATTCTTGTGTCTGTTAGGCATCTGGATATCTTCTTTATAGAAGTGCCTATTCATGTCTTTTGCCCATTTCTTCACTGGCTTATTTGTTTTTGGGGTGTCAAGTTTGAAAAGTTCTTTATAGATTTTGGATACTAACCCTTTATCTGGTATGTCATTTGCAAATATCTTCTCCCATTCTGTTGGTTGCCTTTTAGTTTTGCTGATTGTTTCCTTCACTGTGCAGAAGCTTTTTATTTTGAAGAGCTCCCAATACTTCATTTTGATTCTCTTGCCTCCAGAGACATGTTGAGTAAGAAGTTGCTGCAGCCGAGGTCAAAGAGACTTTTGCCTGCTTTATCCTCTAGGATTTTGATGGCTTCCTGTCTTATGTTTAGATCTTTCATCCATTTTGAGTTTATTTTTGTGTATGGTGTAAGAATACCATCTGGGTTCATTTTTCTTCATGTCTCTGTCCAGTTTTCCCAGTACCATTTGCTGAAGAGGTTGTCTTTATTCCATTGGATATTCTTTCCTGCTTTGTCAAAGATTAGTTGGCCATATGTTTGTGGGTCCATTCTGTTGCATTGATCTGAGTGCCTGTTTTTGTGCCAGTACCATATTATCTTGATGATTAAAGCTTTGTAATATGTCTTGAAGTCCGAGAATGTGATGCCTCCAGCTTCGGTTTTCTTTTTCAAGATTGTTTTGGCTATTCTTGGGTCTTTTCTGGTTCTATACAAATTTTAGGATTGTTTGTTCTAGCTCTGTAAAGAAGGCTGGTGTTATTCTGATAGGGATTTCACTGAATATGTAGATTGCTTTGGGTAGTGTCAACATTTTAACCATGTTTGTTCTTCCAATCCAGGAGCATGGAATATTTTTCTTTGTGTGTGTGTGTCTTCTTCAGTTTCTTTCATAGGCTTTCTATAGTTTCAGTGTTTAGAATTTTAACCTCTTTGGTTAGATTTATTCCTAGGTGTTTTATGTCTTTTGGCCCAATTGTTAATGGGATCGAATCCTTGATTTCTTTCTGTATCATTATTGGTATATAGTAATGCAACTGATTTCTGTGCATTGATTTTATATCCTGCAACTTTGCTGAATTCTTGGATCAGTTCTAGCATTTTTTTGGTGGAATCTTTTGAGTTTTCCATAGAGATTATCATGTCATCTGTGAAGAGTGACTTCCTCCTGACTGATGTGGTTGCTTTTTATTCCTTTGTGTTGGCTTATGGCTGAAGCTAAGACTTCCAATGTGGTGTTGAATTCAGTGGTGAGAGTGGACATCCCTTTTGTGTTCCTGACCTTAGGGGGAAAGCTTTCAGTTTTTCCCCATTGAGAATGATATTAGCAGTGGGTCTTTCATATATGACTTTTATGATTTTGAGGTATGATCCCTCTATCCCTACTTTCTTGAGGGTTTTTATCAAGAAAGGATGCTGTATTTTGTCAAATGCTTTCTCTGCATCTATTGAGACGATCCTGTGGTTCTTGTTCTTTCTTTTATTGATGTGATGTATCACATTGATTGTTTTGCGGATATTGAACCAGCCCTGCATCCCAGATAAATTCCACTTAGTCATGGTGAATAATTCTTTTAATGTATTTTTGGATCCGGTTGGCTCATATCTTGTTGAGGATTTATGCATCCATATTCATCAGGATATTGGTCTGCAATTCTCCTTTTTAGTTGGATCTTTGTCTGGTTTGGGAATCAAGGTAATGCTAGTCATAGAAAGAGTTTGGAAGTTTTTCTTGTTTTAATTTGAATCACATAACTTGGTATTACTTGCCCCATTTTACACATTAGAAAATTGGGGCATAGAGATATTTGAAAATTCGGCCAAGTCACACAGCTAATGTCAAAGCTGGATTGGAACCCACATACTCAGTGACCAGAGCTCCTGGGATTCACCCCAGTATTGCTCATACAGTGAGTGTGACAGAGAAATAAGGTACATGCTAAACAAACAAACCACCAGGTGCATCAGAGGAGGCTTCAGAGAGGAGGTGACATTTACCCTGGATTTTCAAATTGGGTTGAGAGTTGAAGTTAAAGATGTGAAATGTCCTTTCAGGTTAAAGACAGATGGGAGAGAGGCAGTGTGGAGAATGGTAGTCAGGCTAATCTTATGGGCATGTGAGTCACCTGGAAAAAACAAGGATAGATAGAAGCAACAGGAAGGTTGGTGGGGATGATTGGGCCATGTTTTCAAGGAGTTCAGCCCCAGTGTATTCACTGCATGGGAAACCCCACTTTGCCTGACCTCCAACTGAAAATAAATCAGAAAACAAGAGTTCACAGGGTGTTTTGTTTTTTGTTTTTTGAGGTTTTTTTTGCTGGTTCCTCTGCCCTGTCCAAGCTACATCCCATGTGGCTGTGTTTAAATCACTGGCCTTATTTTCTTCCCTATGCCCCTTTTCAAATAAACCTATCCTTTGTGTGTGTCTACTGAGATGAAGTTACTGATTGCATTTCCAAATGAAATCATTTTTGAAGGAAAAAAATTTTAAACTGAGCAAATACACCCTAATTTCCAAATACTCATATATTCTAGCCATGGCCTTTGAAGTGAACATCACCCATGATGGCAAAGCTAAAAGTACTTTTCAAGAACCACTGCTAGATATACTAATTATCTATCTTCTACTCCTCATTTGTTTAAATGCATCTCGGTTTATTGAAGCAGGAACCATTAGCTGCCAACTCACAAGTATCTCTGTTATGAGCAAAAGCCAGATTACAAACCAGGGCAGAAAAGATGACCATTTATTATATGTACCCAGTATTTCCTTGGATACAGCGTGTGGCAAAGTGAACAATGTAAATTTCTATGTCTATATGATGCTGTGACAACACAAATTAATATTGGTGTAGAAGTATTGCTACACTTATTTTATTTGGTAAGGAGAAATGTGTCTATGTCAATAACCCAACTTTGATTCTTGTGTGACATAAGTAGAAGAATGTTTATTCCTACATGGCATAAATGTACCTCTTTTCATAATACGTATTTCTTTTCCAGCTCACGTAAATAACTTATGGAGTTTATGGGATAGAGAGGAGGCATGAAGGCAATAATATATAAAAACAGTTAACAGGCACAATTCAAGAACAGCCATGTCTAGGGTCATGAAACAATAATTGTGAACTGAAAGCTTTTGAAAATCCTTATAATTATTATTAACATAATAGTGCAATAGTAAATAGAATAAATTAGTTATTAAAATGTACCTTTAACCTTAAAATATTATGATGACTAGGCATACTTATAAATGCAATTTCCTTTTTTTCACTGCATGGGGTGGGAAAAAAGTGTGGGTTTTTTGACAAGTTCATGGTGATAATTATTTAAAGCCAGTCACCTTCCTCTGTTTTTCCCCAGCAGAAACAGAACAATCCACCCGAGAATTCTTTACAACTAAGATTCCACTAACAACTGAATTGACAAAGACAACTCAGGGTAATGTTATTGCCCCACTTCTGTGTAGGAAACTTTTCTTTTTCATCTTTAATCAGAAAAGAAATTTTCTTTTCAGAATGTCAGTTTTCATCACAATGGATTAGTTTTCTTCATTTCATAGACGGAGGACATCAGCCGAATATGAATATTGATACGTACTTCGCTTGAATGTAGGGAGGACAGTTTCTTTAGTTAGAACTTTACTTTTGAATATATGATCAACCACTTGATGCTGATAACTAAGAATAAAAGCCTCCCCACCCCCTTTTTTCTTTGCTTAACCTTCATTTGCCTCATTTTCCACATCTGATAAATAAAAGTTTTTATTATCTTTATTCTTCCCCATTCTTTTCTTTCTCCTCCTATTCCTCCCCCTCTTACTTCTCCCTCCTCCTTTCTCACTCGCTCTTCATCTTCCTCTGTCCCTTCTCTTCTACTTGCTGACCACATTGATATTGCAGCCTGAGGAAAGAAACAAGTAGTAAGAAAAATCAGTTTTTAAAGATGACATCATATTTGGGGTACCTGGGTGTCTCAGTCAACTGAGAGTCTGATTCTTCTTTTCGGCTCAGGTCATGATCCCAGGGTCGTGGGATTGAGCCCCACATCAGGTTCTGTGCTGAGTGTGTAACCTGCTTAAGATACTCTCCCTCCTTCTGTCCCTCTCCTTTGCTTGCTCTTCTCTCTTTCTTTCTCTTTCTCTCTCAAAGAAAATGACTTAATATTTAAACATCTAGGAAGGGTTTGAGGGAGATTTCCTTCTTTTATTTCTTCCTTCCTACTTTTTTGGGAAGTGTTACTCACCTACACAAAGCTCTATCTCATCTTTATGCTTGCAGAAATCTTTCCTTTTTGTATTTTTCTATCGTATTTAGGTTATAACCAGTTGTGGATTTCTTATATTTTTGTAGTTTCTTTTCTTTTTGTTCTAAATGATCCCTTTTCCTCATCTCTACCTCTTTCATATGGTAGGAATCCAAAAACCAAAAGGTAAACTGATTTTACTTATCGTAAATTACAATTTGTGAACAAAATTTGGAGGAAGAAGTTTGAAATAATAGAAAATGATGATAAAAAGAAATCTAATTTTAGGACATTTCATAAGTAGAGCAGTACTTATTGTAAATAAATATGACTAGAGCACCTTATGGCTGAAGATAATTCTTGTAAAATTTCTCAATCTTCTTTACCTTGTTTGGTTTCATTTTTATTATGTTTTTAATGTTTATTATTCACCTTATTACCTTTCTGCTTGTTAACTTTTTAAAGTATTTTTTTTAATTTTTTAATGTTTATTTTTGAGAGACAGAGAGAGAGACAACACCAGTGTGGAAGGGGCAGAGAAAGAGGAAGACACAGAATCCAAAGCAGGTTCTGGGCTCTGAGCTGTCAGCACAGACCCAACGTGGGGCTCACACCCACCATAACCTGAGCCGAAGTTGGACGCTTAACCTACTTAGCCTCCCAGGCACCCCAAAATGTTTGTTTATTTTTGAGAGAGAGAGAGAGAGCAAAAAATCGAGGGGCAGAGAGAGAGGGTCATAGAGGATCTGAAGTGAGTCCTGTGCAGACAGTGGAGAGCCCACTGTGGAGCTTGAACCCATGAACCCGAGATCATGACCTAAGCTGAAGTCAGATGCTTAACAGACTGAGTCACTCAGGTGCCCATTGTATTTATTGACTTTTTATTTACTTATAAATCCACACAGAAGAAACCTAATATAATGCCAGCCCTCCTACATCCTGATTACCAGCTTCGACCATTAACAATAGATGGTCAATCACAGTACATCCATAATGTGCCCTCAGTTTTGCACATTTATTTTTTTGTTTTTGCTTAATAGAAACAATTAGTGTCTTATTTAATAGAAGATAGTTGGATTCTCATAATGAAACACATTGTTTCTGCAACAAAATATATAAATATTTATAATAAGCAGCATAAAAAAGACTAATTCAGTTCAGGTTGTGCTGCCAAATGAAAAAAAGATTTCAGATTTTTAGAGCTTTATAGATTTCTGAATTGAGGAAACATGATTATAGGCCCATTTTTTCCCTGCTTTGCTTTTTCTTACTTTAATGGGAGTATCAATATTATGTCACCATTACTAATATATGTGGAATTTTTATCAAATTCTTTTAGAGCATGGCTTTATTAGATAGAAGTTTCATAGTTGATGGGGGTATATGCAGAATCTGATATCATTATATGAAATGGCTTAACATATTTACACAATGAAAATAATATATTTTAATTATTTTCTTATGTTCTAAGGATCATTAGCTTGAGCCTAAACTGTGCTGCCCTGGGATTCATGTTTTTCTAGGCTTCCACCAAGGATCTTTAGCGTGAGCTCCCCAGGGATTTGCTGGTATGAGGCAACAAAGAACGTCCTGGGAAGGAACTCCTCATAAGGATGAGAGTAGCACTCACAGGCTGGTCCAACCCAATAGCCCTGCTTTACCAAGAGGGTCCACTTCCACAAAGGCATGCTGTGGGTCACTAGGATCGCCCTCAGTAAAACCCTCCTAAATGTTTGCCTGGGCTCTGTGGAGGAGGAAGTCAGCTATTTTCTTTTTGTTACATTGCATTGTGTTTATTGTGTTTCTAACTTCAGGCATTAGGAGCATAAGGCAGCTCTCAGCAATTTGAGAGAGGTGCTATAGGGGTGAAATTAGTCCTCTTGATCTTTGCATTATCCCAATGTGTTACCATGACCCTTGTGGCTTTCTGATTTCCAAGCCCTCCATAATGGGGCCCAAGTGCTCCACCAAAACTCTGCCTAAAACCCGCAGCATGAACCTGCCAATAGAATCTCCAGCAACTTTTCTCTGTGACACCTCTGCTCCTTTGCCTACTGAGACAATTCACCTGCAGCACCCTATAATCAAAACCCTGAAATATTCATGTTTTTTTTGTTTTTGTTGTTTGGCCTTTCTCAAATTTTAACAGGAATCCCCTTGGCTAGAGACACCTTGGGGACACTTTGTTTATTTTACTTATTTCAACTCCCTTATCCCTCCCCACCCAGAGAAAGTTATATCTTACTTACCCTCTCCCTGTGCTGGGCGGAACATGACTCCTTACAGGCCATCTTTTACAACTATTTCTATTATTAGTCATTAAAAACTGCAGTTAGGTTCACAGAGCTCCTTTTTCTTTTATTTTTTTTTTTAGTTTAAAACTAAAACCGTAGAGTAGTTTCTTCAAGGTCATGTGTTATTCAATGATAAGCTACATGAGTAACTCACAGTCTAAACTCAAGTTATAGTCCAACTCTTGCATGAAAAATTCTGTCTAGATTTAAGTCAAGATTGTGGGGAAAAAATAAAGCAAAGATTCTGATCCTATGGCTTTGAAATACTAAGTGTCGTGCTGATTATTTCTGTGCTCTGTTTTATGTCCATTTCCTGTCTGAGGTTTTAAAATTCATCTTTGTTCTAGAATGAGACTGATAAGAACCATGATTCTTGTATTTCTTTAAACTAAAAACAATCTAACATTGAAGAAATTAACATGAGAAAACTGAAATAGATTAAATTCACAGGACTCCTACCACTAGCAAGAAAATTTTGAAGAATAACATTTACAAATCATCATCACACACTTTAGGGTGTAACGAGAATTAATATTTTATAGCATCAGTGCCTCTCTTCACTCTAGTTGCTACACTTTGAAAGGCCCACACTAAACCTGTAGAGAATTTCAAAATGCGTCTGCTGTTGTTGTCCTCAAGTATGGCAAAATTCTGCTCATCAGTCTTCACATTGGAAGCTCATAAATGAGCTATAGTATAATCTGTTTTGCGGGTGTATTTTTTTTTATCTTGATAGGCAAGGCCTTGCTGATTTATGATTATATAAATACTCAAGATGTGAACAAAATCATTAAAACGATGTAATCTACTTACATAGTTTGCAAGAAGAATTTTTTCCAGTCTTAGCTAAAGCATTACCAAGAGAGTTGGTAGTAAGGAGGCAGTGTGGTGTGTCAAGGGGGCAGAGGAGGGAAGGGAAAGATGCAGAAATTCCAGGAGGAAAGCATACTCAAAAATCTTAGGAAGCAAAAGTATTTCAGCTGAGTTTCTCATGAATTTGCTTACAGTGGTTAATCATTTTTTAACTTTATTCAGCAAGTAGGAGCTTTCACTGTGCCAGACCCTGAATAACAGGAGCAGAAAATGACAAGACAGGGCATTGATCCCAGAGCTTGTTCGAGTTCTTGCTCCTTGCTTACCCTGTCTTGACAGCCAGGGCACCAGAGGTCATTTTCTCCCATTCCTAAAACTTTAATGGTTGGTACGAAGTATTCATTTCAGAGTTTATGAGCTAAGACAGTTTGATGGAGGCCGCATGTTCCTACTCTTCTAACATACCTAAAAATATATACTATTTTACCTTTGAAATTACCTGTCTTCTTTGGCCAAATAATGTTCCATTATGACTTCCTAATTGAGAGGTGTGGGTGGATGGATGGATGGATGGATGGATGGATGGATGGATGGTAGGTTTATGTTAACCATGTTAAGCAACCATTGTAAAATAAACGCCCTTGAGAAACATGGACAAAATGAAGAATAATCCTTAACACGCATTGCAAATGACCCATCTCACTTGCTGTGCACCTTTATTTCCAGTCATGAATATGTTTACTTGTTTTATTTTCCTTAGCAGCTGTGCTGTAAAAGCATAATTGCAGGTTTCAAAACATCCTTTCTACTTCATGCAAAGTGCATTAATTGTTGGTCCCTAAGATGCTAAATCTCCACTTAATGGAATGTTGGTTATTCACATTTGTGAAGCCTTCTCTCTGTTTCAGCCCCACATAGATTGTACACTACTCCTGTGAGGCCCGGAACACCTGACAAAGCACACACCAGACCCGGTAAGACCCAGTTTCTCTTTTTGGTGACCTAAATAATGAGCACAGCTGAGAAGGCAAAGAAACAGCAACATACACCAAAGGATGGATATAGATCCTTAAATGGTAATAAAAGATGTACAGAAATTCAGCTCCTTGTGGATAAGTAGAGAGGTAATGATGAATCCATGGAAGTGATATGATATGACTAAGAATTTTAAGGATGACCAGATATAAAGACTCTTATGGAACTTTATCAGTATAGGAGTATTTTTATAATAGCATTTGTATGTAAATCTCATGGAGAATCCTTTAGTTTTCCATGGCAATTACAGAAACAGCATTAGAGTTAGGTATTCAGATACTACTAACTCTCAAATGTGATTTAAGAAGAGATGGTCTCTTTCAGTATGAAAGACCCTTGCCCTGGGAGAGTATTTTTACTTGATTCCTTCAGATGATAAAATATACACACATTTTATGGGTTGTGTACAGTAAAAATGTAAAAAACATTGGAGAATATACTTACTGAATTCTCCAAAAGCTCTAAGATCTCCCTCACTGAAGCTTGTTAATGAAAAGATAACTCAGGAAGGTTGATCTGGTTCATATAAATTGCTCCTGTGCTAAAGCACAAGTTGGACCAAAGACACTGGTATTATCTGCCCTTCAGTTGCTGCAATTCTAAGTCATCTTAAAGTTCTAAATGATGAAGCTGATTTATAAATTAATGTTCTTGGTGAATATCTCTTCAGGTATGTGGGAGAAGGAACAGTGATTCTTTTTATCCTTTAGTTGATGGAGATCCCATACTTTTTTTTTTCTTCTTCAGTAGTATTCCAATACCTAAAGGTAATTAGGCACAGACATCTTTTATAAACAAATGTATCTCCATGTATGAAATAGCTGTTGAGAGCTTAATGTGTGGCTGGTTGTATTAAAGGTTTCTACAAAATAATGAAACCATAACCGTAGCTAACATTGACTGAGGGATTCCCATATGTCTTGTGGGGTACAGATGAGGAAGCCAAGGCATGAGAAGAGCTAGGAAGTAGATTTGAAGGTAAGCAGGCTGGCTCCAGAACTTGACCTCTTAAAGTTTGGTAATGCTCTGGCTCTCCATAGAGCAGGAGAGAAATTTAAACAATTTCATCATATTCTGTGTTCAACAATGGACTTATGCCAGGTTAAGAAGGAATATTTGTACCTAGAGACCCCTGTAGAAGAACCACCAACTTATGAGTTATGAATTAATGCCTTGGCACTTCAAGTTTGGTTTTTCATTGAGTGTATGTAGCCTCAATCTTTCTTCAGTTCTGTTTTGGAATGTATCTAGTGTTTATAAATGAAGCGAGGAATTTCCCATTTAGACATATAAATTTCCTTGCCAGTTATTTCTTCAAGCCCAATGATCATTTCAGAGACAAACTCAAGTCTCTATTTCCAAGTTCAAATCTATGATTTTAAACCAGAATTGTGGTTTCCATATTCTGAACAGTAGTGTGTGGTAAGCCACAAGTGTTTTATTGCCCAGTTAAACGACTTCTAATTCTCTGGGAACTTTTGTTTTCCTTGACTGCAAAATTTTAATAAGAAAATACCTAACCTTTTTATCTCCCATTTTATTGCAGCTCTGAATAAGACAACTACAAGACCTAGTAGACTCAAACCCAGTGGGACACCTAAAGGGAATGGAATGGGAACAGGTAATGATCACAAATTTATTTTCTTTTAATCCTCTCTAAACTAAAAATGTTTTCATTCAAAATTCATACTTCTGTTGAATTCACACTTAAAAATTCTTTTTTTTACTAGTTTTGGAAGTTCTTAATATAACTGGAATTGGAAATTGTAAATCTTTCCAAAATCAAAATTTCCAATGTCTCTGAAAACACTGAAAAAGAATTTTTGGGGGATGCCTGGGTGGCTTACTGGGCTGAGTGTCCAATTTCAGCTCAGGTCATGATCTCATGGTTCATGGGTTTGAGACCCGTGTCGGGCTCTGTGCTGACAGCTCAGGGGCTGGAGCCTGCTTTAGATTCTGTGTCTCCTTCTCTCTCTGTCCCTCTCCCACTCATGCTGTCTAATTCTGTCTCTCAAAAATAAATAAATGTAAAAAAAAAAAAAAGAAATTTCCTTTTCTAAACTCAGTCCACTAAATCAGCTACCATTGTTAGTCTTTATTCTTGAAAAGATCCTGATTAATTATGTATCATATGTATTATTGAGTGAAAATATCAAAATAGCTGTTTTCCCTAATTTCAAAAACACTTTCAATGCATAGGCTTGGCCTTTGAGACTATAATCATTTGGCTTTTAAGTTTGTAATTTCACAAGTACCATTACAATTTTTTTTTGCATTTGTTGGCAATCTGGAACACGATATTCTAACAAGAGGAGCTAGAAGTCATAGTAAAGTTTCCAAATTATTCAGTTTAATTCAAGAATTAAGTAACATTGCCCTAATCCAATTAGATGTGTGGGGAGTATAAACTATACAGATAACTAAGACAATGATCTGATAAAAGTTCAAACACCCAACTCATTAAGTAAATAGTAATTATTAGATTCCCTAATATGGGATTGCATCATTTTCTTATAATATTGCAATATTTTTAATAGTACAAATCACCTACTTGCTTATATAAAAAAGGATGGAAATTAGAACTGATTTAGTACATATGTACTAAATAGTACATTTAGTACATTTAATCCATGATGATTCCCTAATGAGAGAGATATCAATAATACCTAATGATATTTGGCCAAAATTCATTTAGATTTGTTGTAAAATGTCTTTTTTTTCTTGATCTTAGGCTATTACAGTGTCTGAAGTTCTAGGAATCTACTTTCCTTCAGATTAATTAATAAGGCAGTTACTATAAATCTCTGACTCATGAAAAGCAAGAAAGCATTCCAAAATCTATGTGTGCTCAGCTGTTCCTTTTATTTTTCCCAACTGTGGGCTTAGGCAATGCATAGTTTCTCAGATTGACATAAACAATCTGGCTCTAAACAAAGCTACCTTGTTAACAGTCAAAGCAATTCCCTGGAGTTTGTCTAAGTAAAAATAGAAGCATTTGTGTCAACAAAGCAAGTGAAAGAACAGGTACTATGATCAAACATGGAAGGGGGTGCCTGGGTGGCTTAGTTGGTTAAGCGTCCGACTTGGGCTCAGGTCACAATCTCACGGTTGGTGGGTTTGAGCTCCGCGTCAGGCTCTGTGCCGACAGCTCAGAGCCTGGAGCCTGTTTCAGATTCTGTGGTTCCCTCTCTCCCTGACCCTCCCTGCTCACGCTGTCTCTTATCTCTCTCTCAAAAATAAATAAAACATTTAAAAAAAAAACACAGAAGTCATTAGCCTTCTGTGTAATCAAGCATTGATTCTCACTGAGGAATGCTAATTGTCTTTCAGAAAGAAAATAGCCTATTATAAGTTTATCTGCAATAGAAACATTTTTTCCAGAACCCTTTGTAACACAAACTAACATTCCTTCCCCTTTTTTGTGGATGAAATCAACTTTGTAGTATTACTTTAGTGGAAGGATAATCTCTAAGCAGAGCTTCTGCATTTTAATTAGTTAGTTGCTAGTAGAAATGGGCTGGTGAGCAAAGGTAGACAAAGGTGAGCTCAGTTTCTGCTTCCCTTGTTTTACCTCTACCCGTCAACAAAAATTCATTGCACATGTTCTGTGTTCTATTGTCTATTGAGATTCCCCTTTGGGGGGACAGGGAATGAGGTCATCAGACCGCATACCCTTTACTGAACCCTTCAGGATCAGCCTCAGCTGAGAGAGCCTTGATTGGAGGTCTGGGAGGGATGCATCCCCATATCTACTACAATGTCACATAACAACGAAATGATGTTTGCCTCAGGAATGCAAGGTTGGCTCAACATTCAAAAAATGTGTATAATTCACCACATTAACAGAGAAAAGGAGAAAAATCATCCAAATACCTCAGTAAATTTAAAAAACAACCATTAGACAAAATTCAAAATCCATTCGTGATGAAAATTTTCAGAAAACTAGGAATAGAAGGAATTTTTCTCATTCTGATAAAAAGCATCTGTGAAAAACCTACACTGACATCATATTTAATAGTGACAGTCTGAATGTTTTTCTCCTAGAATCAAGAACACAGGGATTCTTACCTTTAACACTTAGGCTGAAAATAATAGTGGGGTATTCAGCCAGTGCAATGAGGCAAAAGGAAAGTAAAATGGTACAAAAGTTGGAAATCACAGATAAAATGTAGGATATTATGAAAGGAAAATTTAATAGCTTTCAGGCTATTTGCTTAGAGAATAAGGTTTTTAAAAATTGGTGAGAAAAAGAATGTTTTAAAATCTATTCTTTACAAGTTATTGACTTACATGTGTCCCCCTCACTTTGATTCTGCATAGTCTTGTTCTGGCTTGTTTACCAGAAATGCAGGTATTTACATTAAATTTATTTTCTTCTCTGATCCCACTCCCACTATCTCATCCACATTCACTTCTAGTTTCTGTTGAGTCTTAATGAGATTTAATTTCTACATCAACTGATTCTTAATCAACTTTGACATCTTTTCCAGAATATTTATCTTTATTATTCATCCATGTCACATACATTTTCTTGTAGTTTTTCTTGCTAGAGTTTTCAGACCAGATATTTTACATGTAAAAGAAAAATCATTTGATAGAGGAAGTATTTAGGATTTATAGGATATGCTCTTCATGGTCTTAGGCCACTTAAGATTGCACTCTTGGAAGACTAAGAAGGAAACATTCTGAGGTCTCAAAACTAAGGATCTTTGATTATTTAGGCCTCTATAAAAAATCTTGCAATGATTCCACAAACCCCAGGAAAGCCAGGTTTCTTATTTCCTAGCATCACTGCAGGTATTTACCCAACTTTATATGAATTTCTTAGCTGTATTTGTAAATATTTCTCCACCTCAAAGTCTCAAAGTAGCCTACAAAGGTTGAGGTTTTCAGTAGGTTATCATTCCCAACACTCTGCTTTTATAAGCTTTCCAGAGATGTGTTTCAGCTTCACTGATGTGTTCTAAGAAGTATAGCCAACTTCAGCTCTAGACTGCAGAGATGTAACAAGCATGCACTAGGCCATATCATACAGACTATAGTCCCACAAGCCAAGTCTGGCTGACTGCCATGTTGAAAAAGCATGCTTTCCTAACAGAATGGTAGAGTTGAAGAACAACTGTGACAGAGACAGTATGGCCCACAAAACTGAAAACTTTTACTGTATGTCCAGCACAGAGTAGGCTAACTTCTTTTATCAAAGGTCAGTCTCCAACTTTTCCCTATAGAAAGAAGTTGCTGAGCTATACAGATACTCTTTCATCCAACCAACATTTATTAAAGGCCTGTTATGTTTCAGGCAAAATGTAATCTGGAAACTACCTTGACACATGTGGTTTAGCAGATATGTTAAATACCTGAACCTGAGACTCCTTTCTCTGAGTACTAATGAGGAATCCACCTTTGACTGCCCCCACACTGAGTGTGCTTGACAACCAGAAACCAGACTCCTCTGGGATGAGGAATGTGTTTTTCTGGGCTGTAGCTAAATCTTCCGGTCTGCTGGCTCATCACTCCTGGCTTTTTAGCAAGGTGCTAAGATTTGGAGACAAGGGCACAGAGACCAATCATGTATAAATACCACCCCTTTTTGGTCACAGGGAATTGTGTCTTAAACATTTGGAAATGGATTTTCAGTTTACTGTGTGTGTTTGCAACGTTTTTGTTACCATGGTTAAAAATACGCAAACCATTACTTCATCTTTGACAATAAATTGTTAAGGGGTGAACTATGTAAATCCAGAGATTTTTGGAGAACTCCCATATGGCAACTGGGGCTCATGCTGAAGCTCCACTTGGTGCTTCCAGAGCCAACTCTGCCCTTCAGAAAACATGTGGATTAATCCTGCCTGAGGGAAAAAGAATTCAGGTCACAGCCTGGGCCAGACTGGCTGATTAAGTGCCAATTCCTGAGAATTCTTTCTCCATAGTATCTCTCTTCCTGGCTTCCTCCTTTGTCTTCCCGTTGCCTCTCTGCTACCTCTGGCCTCCACTTGCTCTCTGATTCAGAGTAAAAAAAAGTTCACTGGTGTCTGGGCTCTGATGCTCACATTGCTACTTGGCTGACATGCAAACCACAGGTGCAGGCACGGCCAGAACCAGAGATCATCCTCTTCTCCCCAGTTCAGTGCCCTTTCCCTGAGCTTCATGGCTGCCTTTGGCAGGGCTCTTACCAATGTTTTTATACCCTGCCAATTTTTATCTATTTCTGAAGGCTGAAAAAAGTCCAAATTAGCTGTTGAATGATTTGAGTACTTACATTTAAGGATTGTAACAGTAAGATGCTTCTTCTACCAACACAGAAATTAACACAAAATGACTGGTCTGCTCATTTCTCCCTTAATTAGAAAAGAAGCCGGGAAAAAATATAACTTTGGTCTTACTCATCAAGTATTCTTGCAGAATTTTGGATTCTCTCCTATATCTCCAATTCACTAGCCACTGTGGCTTGGAGGACTTGTCCACTGTCAGGTTAAGCTATTGTCTGAGTCCCACGCACTAGTGGCATGGTTGGATGACACATGCTTGCCAGCCACGGCCATTTAGACCTCACACAGAGGCCATGTCTCAAACTGCCCAACAGCCAGTGTATAGGACTCTGAAGCTAGAGTCACTTAGAGTCTTTGTGAGGAATAACAGAAACAAGATGATGACATGAGGAAGACAGTACACTGTGCTATGCCATTTAGTGCTTAAGAGCTAGGCTTTGGAGCTTGGGCATATGTCGGTCTGAGTCCCAACACTTCCTCACTATGAATTGCTTAATCTTCCTTGCCTTGGGTTTCCTCATCTGTGGGACCTGGGTGATACCTCCCACACAGAAGTGTTGTAAAGATCAAATCAGGTAATGAATATGGAAGGTACTTTAGATCAAAATACATCATTTTTGTTTTTTGGTAAGAAAGAATTGGAGAAATTCTGTGAAGAGTCACTAAAGGCACACACAACCCGTTAGACTCCTAGAGCCCTCTGGAGTATACAATGCATTTTTACTCTCAAAAAGTAGAGGTAAATCAATCTCACCAAGCCAGGTTATCCCAGTAACACAAATGGAAGTATTTTGCATTCCTCTGTGCCATGCACAAATGAGTCCTTTTCCAACCAAACCACCCAAATGAGTCCTTTCCCTGACCCCATTACTGCTGAGAGTAGGCATAGGAAGATTAGTGAGCCATTGTTTTTGCCATACTTGTGGGGTTAGCCACAAAATAGTCATTGGCCCCCAAAACATTTTCTCCCTACTGTAAATAAGCAACATTTAATTCGTGACTCTATACCAACATTCTCCATGATTTTATATATTATCTCTTAACCAAGCAGAGGATTGTAATACTAGGGTTTATAAATTAATGTTAATTATAATAATTATAATAATTATGTTAATAATTATAATGCTATTACAATGTTAACCAAAGTGTTGGTTTATAATTATAATAAATAATTCATTTTCATAAATTAATGTAATAATATCATTTGATTTCAGACAAGCAAAGCTTCTCCTGAATTTTAATCAGTATATCTGCCTGCACAGTAAACAAGATTGAGTATGCAATGTCACTTCATAGTCCGTAAAACACAGCAAATACTCAAAACAAGGTTTTGGCTGTCCTTGTTAATGTACAGACTAGCATATTGTTCTTATTTTTTTAATATGTGAATTATAATTAGGTTCTCACAACATGAATTCTTGCCTCTTTGTACAGATAATGTCTATTTCTATTTTTATTCTTAATGATAACTGTCAGCCACATACAGGAAAATTATTTTATAATGTAAAAGCATAATAATTTAAAAAAAAAACTTAAGTTGACTCCCCCTCTCCTTTGGATAGATATGCAAGCTCCAAGCATGAGTATTTAGGTGAATGACTGAGTAATAACCACCACATTGTATTTGAGAGACTCAGGAGATAAAACATCATATAAAACAACTTTCAAATCAGTTTCTTCCAAATAGCAATTTGGAGATCTAGGCCTGCCCAGGACTAATTTACAAGTCTCAAAGGTACAAATTTGGTTTGTGGCCTAACCAGCATGATAGCCAAGGCTTCTTCAGGAATATTTTTAAAATCAACTTTCCAAGTTTAAATCCAAACACACTGGAATTTTAACAGGGTTGGGACAGGGAGGTATTGAGGGGTTGGAGGATTTTTTTTTTTTTTTTAAACCACAGGATGTACCCAGAAATACTGGCAAAAAATTGCCACTCACCAAAGATGAAATCTGCCCGGTAAGACCATACCACCCAGGAAGGCAGAGCAGTGTGGACATCACAGAAAATTAAGGCAAATCCATGATCCACAATCAAACACTAACACTTCAGAGAAACTATTATAGCTTTGGATATTGTCCAGAGGCAGACAGGAGAAGCCAATTAAAATGTTTGGGCACAAAAACACCAATGCCACCATTCTGCATAGAATGCACATTATCACTGATAACTCTACCAAGTCTCTTTGAAAACACATTTAACACATTTTTGCTATATACTTATTCTCTTCCGTTATCTCTGCTCATAGGGGTCAAGCAAGCACCAAAGCCATCAGGTGCTGGCAAAGATGTGTCAGTGGACTCTACCCATCCCACAAAAAAAACAGGTAAGGAACAAGATCCTGACTCCCTTAGTTAGCTCCACTCTGCCGCTTCAGCAGTAACTGTAATGGCAAATGTAGCAAAAACAGCATTCTCACAGCTCCCCAAGCACCATGCCAACACTACATGAGTACCACTAGAGAAACATTGTAAAGTATTACCTTTGGAAGAATGAACAGTGCTCTGTACACACATCAAATATGAATAAGAACCTCTAATGGGGGTACTGACTTAAGCATCACTACTTTGTATAATGTTCGGAGGGGTCACAATGGACAAATGCTGACAATTCCTTGTGGGTTTGGATTTTCATCATGTTCAAGTTTTGTTCTTGTGTAATTTACTCTTATCTTTTTACCTGACAGGGTTTATGCTAGTCTCCCAGGAAGTACTTAAAGTCACAGAGCATTTTCCTAGGTTGTCGATTTTACTTGAAGGCTTTTAACCAACATACATTATGCAGTGAAAGAGATGAATTTTTAGGCTATAAAATCTTGTTATAATTCAAGATTTAAAATTTGGGTTAAGGTGGACTGCTCTAGGCACTTCTAGCCTTGCCAGCCTTTGTGCTAAGTATAAAAAGATACTTTTGTGCATATTATAAAAATATGTCTCTTTCCTCTGCCCTTTAGGCAGACTGTCCTCTGGGCTGGCAGGCCTGTACTGGGACTCCTAGGGGGGTGAGCTGAGTGGATGTTAAACTTCGGCTTCCAGGTCAGCTGGGTGGCTGAGTCAGTTAAGCATTGGATGCTTGGTTTCAGCTCAGGTCATGATCTCATTTTGTGAGTTCAAGCCCCACATCAGGCTCTGTGCTGACCGTGCAGAGCCTGCTTGGGATTCTCTGTCTCCCTCTTCCTGCCCCTCCTCCACTTGCTATCTCTCTCTCTCTCAAAATAAATAATAAGCATTAAAAACAACAACAACATTGGGGCGCCTGGGTGGCTTAGTCGGTTAAGCGTCCGACTTTCGCTTAGGTCATGATCTCACGGTTCGTGGGTTCGAGCCCCGTGTCGGGCTCTGTGCTGACTGCCAGCTCAGAGCCTGGAGCCTGTTTCAGTCTGTGACTCCCTCTCTCTCTGACCCTCCCCTGCTCACGCTCTCTCTCTCTAGAAATAAATAAAAAAAAAACCTTAAAACAACAACAACAACAACAACAACAACAACAACAACAACAACTTTGGCCTCCATTCACAAATCCCTAGCCAGGTGCCCTGTGCGGTGTACAACTATTTGTAGCAACTCTGCTCTCCATGGGCATAGGATTATTGCTTCTGCCATCAAGCATGCTTTTTGTAATCTTTTGAAATTTCTCCACTAAAGGAGAAATTCTATGCTTTAACAATTTAAAGCTAAACTGAAATAAGAAATTATAGTCTGTAAGTCAAAGGCACTGGGAGGACAGTGAAGCTCAGAAATACTGTTGAGCCTGTATGAGATACTAAAGATATTAAACTCTCTATATCTATACAGTTTCAAAAGGCAGATAAGCCTATATATTTTTACCCATACTTAGAGGGTATTTCTTCCATATGATAATGGACTTCATTATTCCTGGTTACATTATCCACGTTAATTTAGAGAAATGTCAGAATATATTACTCATAGGTACTTTTCTATAGCATCTGTTCTCTATCATCCAATTGCTACTTACCAAATGTACTATATTTTTTAATGTTCATTTATTTTTGAGAAAGAAAGAGAGAGAGTTAGTGGGGGAGGGGCATAGAGCGAGACAGAGAATCCCAAGCAGACTCTGCACGGTCAGCGTACAGCCTGATGCAGGGCTTGAACTCACCAACTGTGAGATCAGGACCTGAGCTGAAACGAAGAGTCAGACACTTAACCAACTGAGCCCCCAGATGCCCCCTCAATGTACTATTTCTTAAAACCTGACATGTTTATGGAGTGAATCCTCATGACAGCTTTATCTGTAATGTAAATTCTTAGCCCCAGTCCCAGGCACTCGCCGCCCACACTTGCCACCTAGACCTGCGCCCCCACGAAGAAAACCTTTACCACCAAATAATGTCACCGGAAAGCCTGGAAGTGCAGGTATGTCAGTCATATGCCTTCTCCCTCCATGGTTTTAGTTTTACCAGACAACCACAAACCCTTCTTGGTGTGCTAGCTCAGGTGATGGACAAGTTTGTGGTGAATGTGACACATACCTGTGTCGCCCCAACAACTGGACACTAAATTACAGCTTTGAGGGTGGATGAGACCACATAAACCATTCCTGTGCATCTAGGCCAGTTTGCTTTTTAAATGTTGTGAGACAAATGTTCACTCAGTCCTTTCAGCGAGTGATGACTTGGGATGATGTCTTGTATGTTTCCTACCAGGGATAATGGAAAATGTGATGTCCTGTCATCTGCTTAGCATTGTCTCCTGAAATGAAATCCTGTACATTTCACAGAAAGCTCCCTTGTTTACCAGCCTTCGTGCTGACCACCATATTATGGAGCCAGGGGAGAGATTGAGGGCTAAGACACCAGCAGCTCTAGTGTGTGCAACGGGACAGGAATATACACTAGAAATCAAGCCATACATTGACATATGTTGTTGTCTTCCGTGGAATGACAACTCCCAGTCACCTGGGATACTAATACTTCATCCTTTTCTTAAATAAGTTTTCTCCAGTCCCTTAGAGTCACTTTAGCATGAACATTGCTTCTGTGTTCTGGCTGTTCTTGACACATATCTCTGTTAGAGCAGAGAACTGGTTTAGATTTGTATGTTTGCATACTGGTCTTCCCCTGCTAGACTAGGAGCTCTGTGATGAATTCTCCGAATTCCCAAAACCAGATCCAGTGCTTGGCACACAGAGGATATGTGATAAGTAGCTGAGTAAATAAATTAGTTAAGTTAAGAATCAGTGAAAATTAATGCAGTTGGGGTAAAGCTTTACCTCATTTCTCTTAAGGGCTCTTCCACTGGACCTGCCAGCAAACCATCTTTCCTTCCTCTCCCACCGTCTCTATTTCTTAAACATTTTGTAGGCAGAATCAAGATAAAAGTGTTAAGGATGTCTGTGAAAGATGAAACTGTTGAGGCTTTATGTGAAAGGGCATGGATGTCACTCTTTTCATAGGATGGAAAGATGATGTGGGAGTGGAGAAGCTTCTATGATGTACCACGTACACAGTAAACTCTCAGTCATTTTTCCAGTTAAGGAAATCAGACTCTCATCCACTTCTGGTGCCTTCCTGAGGCAAGGCCTGGAAGCATGAGCCCAATGAGGAGACCACATTGTCCTCATTAACTGTAACCTGAGGCAGCTATGACTTGAAATCCAGTAGGCTTTAAGTCGTACTGGATGAATCACATCAGGAGAGTGCTGCCTCAGTGTCCTCTGTGGAAAATTCACCCCCTTCCCACCACTGCCACTCAACAGAGCTCCCCTACGAGGCTATGTGTCTTCAGCTATAGCTTCGTAGCCTTGGTTTCTGTCATAAAACCCTTGTTCTGTCTCATCAGTAAGTGTAACTTTGGTACAGCCAGCCCATCCTGAAGAGAGCCATAAACATATTCTAACTGTAACTCCATTCCCCCCACCCCCACTCTTGCTGTCTACCTCTAACTCAAAGGGAATGGCTTCACTGAGGAACAAAACGCAAAGGGCAATTGTACAGATTTGACCTGATTAACAACAAAAAAGTGTGTCCTGAATTCAGGACATCAACTACATGTCCTGGACTACTCTGAACACAAGCCCCTTCTTGCATGTGCCTGTGAACACAGTCTTAGACTACTAGGTGGCACTTGCCACTCGTCCCCTATCTCCACATCTACTGAGGCCTTTGAGTTTTGCCTTCCTTACCAGGGTGAAAGTGCTATGTCAGCATTTCCTACTGGCTCTGCCCACTCTGAAAAGCTCCTGTGAGTTGCACTGCAAATTCTCTTCTCTCACCCTCTCCTTGTGGCCCACACCCAGCAGCACCAAAAGCATGAATTTGCAGGGGCTGGAGCAGCTGCCCATCTGAGACACTCATTCATGGTTCCATGATGAGCCATGGTCCTTGGGTCAGCCTTATATCCCTTGACTGTCCCTTGGTTGAGAATGAGTCCTTTTCCTAGAAGGATTATAAAATCCTTTCCAGCCTTCACTCTACCGTAAACACCCAGACCTGCCTGGACTTTGGGATGGATCCAGTTTGGGATACCAATTAGTCTTTTCAGAGTGGAGGAGACACTTAAATATAGTATCTTTAGTAGTGCTATTCTGGCAACTAAGCCAGAACCACAGATGTTACATTAAGCATCTTTTTTCTTCTTGTCCAGCCGTGATCCATGCTTGGCAATTAATTACTCTCCAGGTCAAGTCATTCTATCTCCTCAACATCTTTCATGTAAAACACCTTCCATCTAATCTCATGGGTCCTTCTGTAGTTTTACCTGCTCTGTCCTTGCCTACTACAAGTGCTTTAGTCTCTTGACTTCCCTCTCAGCCACCAGCTTTGCAACCTGACCATTCATCCTCTTCTCATCTGATCTTGTTACTTTTCTACTGAAAATCTTTCAAGAGGTCCTTGTCACCTGAAAAAACAGGTTCCAAATCCATAGTATGGAAGGCCCTTCATGATTTGGCCTTCCCTGCCCCTCCACAGCCCACTCTTATTGTACCCCTAAATTACTCTTGGCTCTCACCCCTTCAAATTAAACACACCAAATAGTTTCATGCTTCCTTGACTTGGTTCTTCCTGCAACCTCAGCCTAGAAAATAACTCTCATACCTTCCTCCTGATTACTTCTCTTCTTTATTGGCACAACCTCTGTGAAGACATTCCTTACCCACCCTTCATGTTTTCCCATAGACTTTACTACTCCCTTTGCTTACTTTCCTTGTAATCTTATCCAGTTCTTTCACAGTACCTATAATGCTTCAATATATTTGGCTCAGACATCTATTTCAATAAAGGACACAGGTTTTGTTTTTTCTCCAAGTCCTGCATATAGTGTGCCAAGCCACATGGTAAGTGCTGAATAAATATTTATGGAATAAATAAATGAGGAAGTTGGCAGTGCTCCTATAAAGCCTGACTTCTTTGGCTCTACATTACAGGAGTCATTTCATCAGCCCGAGTAACTTCTCCACCCCTGAGGGCCACATTCAGACCTACTGAAGCCCCCTCAGCGAGAATAGAAACAGATGAAAAGCAACCAACTGCTCCTGCCTCAGGAGAAGATCTTGGTTAGTATGTCAGTCATTCCCACTGGATGCTTAACTATGAAGTACTAAAAGATTTCAGATTAGGGGGGAAAGAGTCTCAATTCTAGACTATCTAATTTATTCAACTTTTTGATTAATATGTCTTTAATTTTTGAAATTATGTTTAATGCAATGAGATAGAATATGGTCCTTCATGTTACAGACATAGAATAAAGTACCCAAGAGTTTTAGAAAAGTCTTCCTGAAAAGATCTAGATTATCCAATGCTTCTTACTAAGTCAGATGTCATTATTAATCATACATATCTTAATTTATTAATGAATGTTAGCTACTTTAATCTTAAATCATTATTTAGTATACTCAAGGGCAATTAAAAGCCCTTTATTGTGGACAATATGTGTAATAATAGTAAAGGAAATAAAAATTGCAAGCATTTGACTAGGAGGCATTATTAAATATTTATCATCTTTAATACTTTTTCATGTTATTGAGAAGCTTTTTTTATATTTTGCTGAGATTTATTATCTTCTATTCTCAGGTAATATAACTGACTTTAGCTCAAGTCCAACAAGAGAAACTGATCCTCTTGGGAAGCCCAGATTCAAAGGTATGTTTGATTGGCTCCAAATCTCAATTGGCTTTTGCTGTGTAATAACTGCAAAATCTTAGTAGCATGTTCTAATAAGGATTTATTTCCCATGTGTCTGCAAGTCACCTGAGGGTCAGCTAATTTAGGCTATGCTTTACTGGATGGTTCTGCCTCCAGCATCAGGTACAACTGAGTTTCCTATGACTTGGGTTCCACATTTTTTCATTCTGGTGCCCAGGATGAAGGACAAACTCACGAGAAGCCATTCTAATGACAATACAAAGTCAAGAGGAGGGAGTTCAAATACAGCATTTTAAGCTCCTCCATGTTTTACACCTGCCAATATTCATTGGCCAAAGAAAGTTACACAGCCAAGCTCAAATCAAGGATTGGGGAAGTATACTCCTTCCATGGATATAGAAAATATTTTTGAACAGTATCAAATCTACCACAGTATGAAAGCTATAATATGGTATAGAGCCCAGTATTTCCTTTTGTAATATTTTTTCTGAAGTATAAAATATGATAAATTTTAACATATGTATACACCCATGAAACCATCATCACAATCAAGATAATAAATACATGTACCACCTCCAAAAGTTTAAACATGTACTTTTATAATTCCTCTACCTCACTCCTCTCACCAAATCTCTAGTTCCTAGATAATCACAGATCTACCTTACTATAAATATGGATACATTTTGTGTATTCGTATATGCAAGAAAAGATAGAATATTAGCTTTTTATTGGTCTAGCTTCTTTGACTCAGCATAATTATTTTAAGACCCATCCATGTTGCAACATGTATCAGTAGTTCATTTCTTTTAATCCTGACTGGTATTCTGTTGAATGGATATATGTAATTATTTATTAAACCTATTCATGACATTAGGGTTTTTTCTAATTTTCTTATATTACCAATAAAGTTGCCATGACCATGCACATGTGTTTATATGGATATATGCTTTCATTCCTTTTGGACAAATGCCTACAAGAGCAATGGCTAGATCATATAGGTGTACATTTAACATTTTAAGAAACTAAGAAATTGTTTTTCATAGTAGTTGTACTGTTAACTTTTCTGTCATTAGTATATCAGAGTTCCAGTTCCTCCAAATCTTTGCCAACACTTAGGATGGTCAGTCTTTTTAATTTTAGTCATTTTAATATATGTGTAGTAGCTTCAGATTGTGATTTTACTTTGTATATCGCTAATTATTAAGCATCTTCTCATGTGCTTATTTGCCATCATTTTGGTTGTGTCCAATCTTTTGTCCATTTTTTATGATCTTGCTTATTTTCTTATTGTTGAGTTTTGAGAGTCTTTATGTTTTCTAGGTAGAATATCTTTTTCAAATACATGCCTTACAAATATTTTTTCCAGTGTGTAGCTTCTCTTTTTTAATTTTAGTAAATCTTAGTTTATTAATTTGCCTTTTTATATATTGTATTTTTGGTGTTGTGCTTAAGATATAATTGGCCAATTGGAGGTCATAAAGACCTCTATTTCCTTCTAGAAGTTTCTCTGCTGTTTCCTTCTAGCAGTTTTCTACTTATACATTTAGGTCTATGATCCATATTGTGTCAAATTTTCTATATGATACAAGATGTGAATACAAATTTGTTGTTGTTTTTGCTTATGGATATAAAATTGTCCAGCATCATTTGTTGAAAAAAACTACTTTTCCCACGGAATTTCTTTTGTATCTTTGTCAAAAATGAATTGTCCATTTATGTGTGGAACTCTTTTGTTTGCTCTCTAGTCTGTTCCATTGATCAGTTTTTCTGTCTTTATATCAATATCACCCTGTTTATGTTGCTGTGGCAGTGGTTTTTGTATTAGTGATTCTGTGTCCTGTGTATTTCCATGTGAATTTTAGAATCGGCTTATCAATGTATAAGAACGGTTATATTTTTATTAGAATTGAGTCTATAGATGAATTGGGAAAAATTGACAGCTGTACAACCTTAAATCTTTCTATCTACGAACAAGGCATATTTTGTTTAGGTCTTAGACTTCCTGCACCAATGTTATTTAAATTGGAGTGTACAGAAACCCACTAAAATAGTCTTTTTATTTCAGTTTCCAGTTGTTCACTACTACTATGTAGAGAAATTCATTTTTCTACAGTGATCTTATATCCTGCAGCCTTGTAAAAGTCACTTAGTAGCTATTATGTAGATCCATCAGATTTTCTACATACAGACTCATGTCATTTGAGAGTGCCTTTTTTCTTGCCTTATTGTACTTGCAAGAACCTCCAGGAAAATACTGAGTAGATACAGTGGGGATGGACATCCTTTTCTTATACCTGATCTTATGGAAAAAACAGACTCTCACCTGAATGTGTTAAGTATGATGTTACCCTGTAGGCTTTTATTGTGTTGAGAAAATTCCCTTCTCTGTCTACTTTGGTTGTAACTGTTATCAGAAATGAGTGCCAGATCATGTGCAATGATTTTTCTGCCTTTATGAAGATTATTATATGTTTTTCTTTATTTATTAGTTTCTTAATATAATGAAATAATTCCTTCTGAATTTTTAACTTTGCATTCCAGGCACAAACTCCACTTGGTCATAATGTACTCTCATTTTATTATATTGCTGGATTTCATTTGCTAAAATTTTGTTGAGAATTATATTCAGTGAAAGATAGTGGTCTGTAGTTTTCCTTTTTTGTAATAAGTCAAGTTTTAGTCTCAAAATAATGCTGAACTCTCCTCTTCACTTTTCTGGAAAAATTCAGAATGCTATTGCTTCTTCCCTAAATGTTTAGTAGTATTTACCAATGAAATGATCTGAGCCTCATATTCTCTTCGTTGAAAGGATTTTATGTATAATTCACTTTCTTTAGTGAGTACAGAGCTATCCAGAGTACTTTTTCGTCCCTAGTGAGCTTCAGTAATTTTTGTCTTTCAAGTTATTAGTTCATTTCATCTAAGTTGTCAAATTTATTGGCATAAAGTTCTTAATATTCTCATATTGTTATTTTAATAATTCTGGAATCCGTAGTGATGTCGCCTATTTCATTCCTGTTACTGATAATGTGTCTTTTTTTCTCTTTTGCCTAATCAGTCTTAATTATTGTTTTTGATCTTCTGAAAAAGTCAGCTTTTTGTTTCATTAATTTTGTCTGCTAACTCTGATCTTTTTTTTTCTGCTTAATATGGTTTAATTTGCTCCTCTAATTCCTTAAAGTGGAATATGTGCTCACTGATGTGGAGCCTCTCTTCCTTAGTATGGTATTTAGTGCTACAATTTTCCCCTAGATATTATTTAAGCAATGTCCAAAAGTTTTTGATATGTTGTATATTCATTTTTACTCTGTTCAAAAATACCTTTTAATTTCCCTTTTGATTTGTTCTTTGACTCCTTGATTATTTAGAAGTATGCAATTTAATTTCTAAATATTTTGAGATTTTCTAGAGATTATACTGTTACTGATTTCTAATGTATCTCCATTGTTGTCACATGTTCTGTCAGATACCTAAATCCTTTTAAATTTATTGAGACTTTTTTATGGGCAGGGTGTGCTCTATCTTAGTATATGTTCTGTGTGTACTTGAAAAGAATGTGTATTCTGCTCTTCATAAGAGGAATGTTGTATTCATTTGCTAGAGTTGCCATAACAAAATGCCACAGAGGTTGTGGCTTAAACAACAGCAACTTATTTTCTTATTTTCCAAAAACTTAAGTCCTAGAAGCCAGCAATCTAAAATCAAGGTATCATCAGATTTGGGTTCTTTTGAAGCCTCTTTCCTTGGATTGCAGATGGCCACCTTCTCACTAGCCTTCATATGGCCTATCCTCTGAATGTGCACATCCTTTGTGTCTCTTCCTCTTTATTTTGTATTCAGTAATTAATTTATTTTTTATTTACATCCAAGTTAGCATATACTGCAACGATTTCAGGAATAGATTCCTTACTGCCCCTTACTCATTTAGCCCATCCCCCCTCCCACAAGTCCTCCAACAACCCTCTGTTTGTTCTATATATTTAAGAGCCTCTTATGTTTTGTCCCCCTCCCTGTTTTTTATATTACGTTTGTTTCCTTTCCCTTATGTTCACCTGTTCTGTATCTTAAATTCCTCATGAGTGAAGTCATATATTTGTGTTTCTCTAATTTTGCTTAGCATAATACCGTCCAGTTCCATCCACGTAGTTGCAAATGGCAAGGTTTCGTTCTTTTTGACTGCCGAGTAATACTCCACTATATATGTATACCACATCTTCTTTATCCATTCATCCATTGATGGACATTTGGGTTCTTTCCATACTTTGGCTATTGTAAATAGCACTTCTACAAACATTGAAATGCATGTGCCCCTTCAAAACAGCATATCTTTATCCCTTGGATAAATACCTATAATTTTTGAGGAATCTCCATACTGTTTTCCAGAGTAGCTGCACCAGTTTGCATTCCCACCAGCAGTGCCAAAGAGATCCCCTTTCTCTGCAACCTTGCCAACATCTGTTGTTGCCTGAGTTGTTAATGTTAGTCATTCTGACAGGTGTCAGGTGGTATCACTTTGTGGTTTTGATTTGTATTTCCCTGATGATGAGTGATATTGAGCATTAATTCATGTGTCTGTTAGTCATCTGGATGTCTTCTTTGGAGAAGTACCTTTTCATGTCTTTTGCCCATTTCTTCACTGGCTTATTTGTTTTTGGGGTGTTGAGTTTGAAAAATTCTTTATAGATTTTGGATATTAACCCTTTATCTGGTGTGTCATTTGCAAATATCTTCTCCCATTCTGTAGGTTGCCTTTTAGTTTTGCTGATTGTTTCCTTGGCTGTGCAGAAGCTTTTCATTTTGATGAGATTTTAAAAGTTCATTTTTGCTTTTGATTCCCTTGCCTCCAGAGACATGTTGAGTAAGAAATTGCTGCAGCCGAGGTCAAAGAGATTTTTGCCTGGTTTCTCTTCAAGGATTTTGATGGCTTCCTGTCTTACATTTAAGTCTTTCGTGCATTTTGAGTTTATTTGTGTGGTGTAAGAAAGTGGTTCAGGTTCATTTTTATGCATGTCTCTGTCTAGTTTTTCCAGCACAATTTACTGAGGAGACAGTCATTATTCCATTGGATATTCTTTCCTGCTTTGTCAAAGATTACTTGGCCATATGTTTGTGGGTCCATTTCAGGGTTCTATATTTTTTCTTTTTTTTTTTTTTTTAACATTTATTCATTTTTGACAGAGACAGAGCATGAATGGGTGAGGGGCAGAGAGAGAGGGGGACACAGAATCTGAAGCAAGCTCTGAAGCAGACTCCAGGTTCTGAGCTGTCAGTACAGAGCCCAATGCAGGGCTGGAACTCACGGACTGCGAAATCATGAGCTAAGCCAAAGTCAGACGCTCAACCAACTGAGCCACCCAGGTGCCCCCATTTCAGGGTTCTCTATTCTGTTCCATTGACCTGAGTGTATGTTTTTGTTCTAGTACCATAATGTCTTGATGGTTAAAGCTTTGTAATACATCCTGAAGTCCAGGAGTGTGATGCCTCCAGCTTCGGTTTTCTTTTTCAAGATGGCTTTGTCTATTTGGGGTCTTTTCTGGTTCCATACAAATTTTCGGATTGTTTGTTGTGGCTCTGTGAAGAAGGCTGGTGTTATTTGGAAAGGGATTTCATTGAATATGTAGATTGCTTTGGGTAGTATCGACATTCTACCCATGTCTGTTCTTCCAACCCAGGAACATGGAATATTTTTCATTTTGTGTGTGTGTCTTCTCCAATTTCTTTCATAAGCTTTATGCAGTTTTCAGTATCTAGATTTTTTCATCTCTTTGATTAGGTTTATTCTTAGGTATTTTAGGTTTTTTGGTACAGTTATAAATGAGATTGGTTCCCTGATTTCTGTTGCTTCATTATTGGTGTATAGGAATGCAACCAATTTCTGTGCATTGATTTTATATCCTGCAACTTTTCTGGATTCATGGATCAATTCTAGCAGTTTTTTGGTGGAATCTTTTGGGTTTTCCATATAGAGTATCATGTCATCTGCGAAGAGTGAAAATTTGATTTCCTCCTGCTGATTTGGATGAATTTTATTCCTTTGTGTTGGCTTATGGCTGAGTCTAAGACTTCAAATACAATGTTGAATTCAGTGGTGAGAGTGGACATCCCTGTAGTGTTCCTGACCTTAGGGGGAAAGCTTTCAGTTTTTCCCCATTGAGAATGACATTAGCAGTGGGTCTTTCATATATGACTTTTGTGATTTTGAGGTATGATCCCTCTATCCCTACTTTCTTGAGGGTTTTTATCAAGAAAGGATGCTGTATTTTGTCAAATGCTTTCTCTGCATCTATTGAGACGATCCTGTGGTTCTTGTCCTTTCTTTTATTGATGTGATGTATCACATTGATTGTTTTGTGGATATTAATCCAACCCTGCATCCCAGATATAAATCCCATTTGATTGTGGTGAATAATTCTTTTAATGTATTGTTGGATTTGGTTGGCTAGTATCTTGTTGAAGATTTTTGCATTCATGTTCATCAGGAAAATTCGTCTGTAGTTCTCCTTTTTAGTGAGGTCTTTGTTTGGTTTTGGAATCAAGATAATGCTGGCTTCATAGAATGAGTGTGGAAATTTCCTTCCATTTTTATTTTTTGGAACAACTTCAAAAGAATAGGTGTTAACTCTTCTTTAAAAAGTTTGGTAGAATTCCCCTGGAAAGCCATCTGGCCCTGGACTCCTATTTTTTGGGAGATATTAGATTACTTAATTCAGTTTCTTTGCTGGTTATGGGTCTGTTCAGATTTTCTATTTCTTCCTGTCCAGTTTTGGTAGTTTATATGTTTCTGGGAATTCATCCATTTCTTACAGATTTCCCATTTTATTGGCATATAATTGCTTGTAATAATCTTTTTTATTTGTACTCTGCAGTGTTGTGATATCTCCTCTTTCATTCTTGATTTTATTTATTTGGGCCCTTTTCTTTCTAGTTTTTATTTTTTATCAAACTGGTTAGGGGTTTACCAATTTTGTTCATTTTTTCAAGGAACCAGCTCCTAGTTTCATTGATCTGTTCTACTGTTTTTTTGTTTTTTTGTGGGGTTTTTTTGGTTTCAATAGCATTGATTTCTGCTCTAATCTTTATTATTTCCTGTATTCTGTTGTTTTGGGGTTTTATTTGCCATTCTTTTTCCAGCTCTTTAAGGGGTAAGGTTAGGTTGTGTATCTGAGATCTTCATTCCTTCTTGAGGAAGGATTGGATTGCTATATAGTTTCCTCTTATGACCACTTTTGCGGAGTCCAAAGATTTCGGGCTGTGGTGTTATCATTTTCATTGGCTTCCATGTACTTTTTAATTCCCTCTTTGAATTCTTGGTTAGCCCATTCATTCTTTAGTAGGATGTTCTTTAGTCTCCAAGTATTTGTTTTCTTTCAAAATTTTTTCTTGTGGTCGATTTCAAGTTTCATAGCATTGTGGTCTGAAAATATGTATGGTATAATCTCCATCTTTTTCTACTTGTTGATGGCTGATTTGTGTTTCAGTATGATTTATTCTGGAGAATGTTCCATGTGCACTGAAGAAAAGTGTGTATTCTGCTGCTTTACGATGAAATGTTCTGAATATCTCTGTTAAGTCCATCTGGTCCGGTGTGTCATTCAAAGCCATTGTTTCCTTGTTGACTTTCCATTTAGATGATCTATCCATTGCTATAAGTGGGGTGTTAAAGTCCCCTACTATTATAGTATTATTATCAATGAGTTTCTTTGTGTTTGTGATTAATTGATTTATATATTTGGGTGCTTTTCATGTTTGGAGCATAAATGTTTACAATTGTTAGATCTTTTTGGAGGCTAGACCCCTTTGTTACAGCCTTTATTTTAAAATCTAGATCTTTCTGATATAAGTATGACTATTCTGGCTTTCTTTTGGTGACCATTAGCATAATAGATGGTTCTCTATCCTGTTACTTTAAATCTGTAGGTGGCTTTAGGTCTAAAATGGGTCTCTTGTAAATAGCATATGATGAATCTTGTTTACTTATCCATTCTGTTACCCCATGTCTTGATTGGAATGTTTAGACCATTGACGTTTATAGTGAGTACTGAAAGATACGAATTTATTGCCATTATGTTGCCTATAGAGTTGGAGTTTCTGGTGACATTCTCTGATCCTTTCTAGTCTTTGTTGCTTTTGGTCTTTTTGTTTTTGTTTTGTTTTGGTTTGCTTCGGTTTTTGGGTTGTTGTTGTTTTTTTTTTAAATCTTTTCTCCCCTCAGAGAGTCCCCCTTAAAATTTCTTGTAGGACTGGTTTAGTGGTCATAAACTCCTTTAATTTTTGTTTGTGTAGGAAAGTTTTTATCTCTCTTTCTACTTTGAATGACAGCCTTGCCAGATAAAGAATTCTTGGCTCCATCTTTTTCTGATTCAGCATATTGAATATATCCTGCCACTCCTTTCTGGCTTGCCAAGTTTCTGTGGATAGGTCTGCTGCAAACCTAATCTCTTTTCCCTTGTAGGTTAAGGACTTTTTACCCCTTGCTGCTTTCATAATTCTTTCCTTGCCTGAGTATTTTGTAAATTTGACTATTATATGCCTTGTTTATGGTTGGTTTTTGTTGAATTTAATGAAAGGCCTTCTATGCTTCCTGGATTTTGATGTCTGTGTCTTTCCCTAGGTTAGGAAAGTTTTCCACTATGATTTGCTCACATAAATCTACACCCTTTTCCCTCTCTGCATCTTCTGGGACGCCTATGATTCTGATGTTATGTCTTTGTAATGAGTCGTCACTGGGTTCTCTAATTCTTATATCGTGCTCTTTTGCCTAGTCTCCTTCTTTTTTTCTGCTTCATTATTCTCCATAAGTTTGTCCTCTATATCACTGATTCACTGCTCTTCTTTATCCATCCTTGCCACCATGGCACCACTCAAGATTGCAGCTCAGTTACAGCAGTTTTAATTTTGTCCTGACTAGCTTTTACTTCTTTTACCTCCACAGAAAGGGCTTCTAATCTATTTTTGACCCCAGATAGTATTCTTATTATTGTGATTCTAAATTCTGGTTCAGACATCTGGCTTGTATCTGTGTTCATTAAGTCTCTGGCTGTCATTTCATCCTATTCTTTGTTTTGGGGTGAATTTCTTCGCTTCATCATTTTGAAGGAAGAAAAGTAATTAATAACATTAAAAAGTAAAAATTAAACAAAAACAACACACACACACACAAACAAATAAAGGATGCTAGATCCTAGGTGTGTTTTGTTCTGGTTGTTGAAAGAAGCTTGATAAATTAGAGAAAAAAGGGAAAGATTTGAAAAGAAAAAAAAAGGAAAACATTTGAAAATTTGAAAAAATAAATACTGTATTGTATTTTACTTTCAGCATTTCATTTTATTCTATAATACAATAGAATAAAATGAAATGCTGAAAGTAAAATAGAATTTAAAAACCTTACAAAAAAGCAAAAAACATAGTAGAAAAATTTAAATAAAAATCTTTTTAATAAAAATGGAAAATAAAAAATTTTTTTCTCTTTCTGTATTAAGAATAAGAAAAGAAAAAAAAATTGAATAGATGTACCAGCAAACAGGATGAAATCCAATTGAAATTACAACTGGTTTCCCCTAGAAGTCAAACTTGAAGCACTTTATAGTCCGTAAACTAAGCAGGTGGAAAGATGGTGGTGTTCCTCAAGAGTGCACTTGGCTCAGTTAGGCAGGGCTTAGTGTAACAGTTCTGTTCTCCACTAGATGGCGATGCTTAGCTTACTGTGTAGATTGTTGTGGTGCATGTAGGTGTGTGTGCACATGCACCAGAGGAGTGAAAATGGCATCACCCAGCTACAGTCTACAGTATCAAAACTCTGTGCTCTCGCCCAGAGGCAATCAAGCACCCCTCCTTTGTCTCCAGCTTCTGTCCACTCTCCACTTCTACACTGTCTGTGACCAAGCCATCAAGCTGCCAGGCGGCACCTCCCTCTTGAGTTTTATCTCAGATGGGGCTATGATTCCCAACCCCTCACTTCTGAAGGACTGACGCTTTGACCCACTCAGACCCTCTGGGGAAGGGTCTTGTTAAACAATTGCCCATGTGTTGTCCTGCCTCCAGGAACCTTTGTGAGAGGGCACTACTGCTGATGCCCAGAGACTGCACCTGGGTGCCAGCCTACCCCAGAAAAAGTTCACGTGATCATGTAGCAGCAGCATTTCAGGGATTATGGTAAATCACAACCCACATCTGGCACCAGACTTCACCCTTAATGTCCTTGTTCCAACACCAGTGAATATGGTTGTTCTCTGGGGTCCACTGGGACCTTTGCCTATGGGGAGGCTGCACAGCCTCTATTAAATGTCCTCCCAGCAGGGGAACCACCACTCCCTGTGTGGCCTGAGGACCCCTTAGACCTTGCTCTCCCCTCCTAGAGATTCACCCTTCCCACCAGAGCACTGCCAGATATGAAGCTGTGGAGTTTCAGAGTCTCCACTCCCCCTGTTTAGAGATTCTTAATAGAATTTAAGCCCTCTCCTTTCTCCCTTTTTTGTTCAGTCTCTTGCAGCTATTTCCACTCTTCCTTTTTCTCTCCAGGTGCTTTTGGTGTGGGTGGGGGAGGGCAGGTTGCTTTTCCCTTACTCTCCCCCCATCTCTGTCCTCTCTATGCAAGCAAAACAGCTCCCTAACCTCCATGACTTCTGTCTCCCCCAGCTCACCTCTCCACACTGCATACCTGCTGAGTTCTGTGGTTCAGGTTGTGCAGATTGTTGTGTTAATCCTCAAATCAGCTTTCTATTTATGCAAGATGGTTTAGTGTTGATCTGGCTGCATTTCAGGGATGAGAGACACACAAAAAATGCTTCCATGCTGTTCCACCATCTTGGCCCCAGTGTCTCTTCCTTTTAAAAGGACATCAGTCACAATGGATTAGGATACCATCCTTATGACCTCATTTAACCTTAATTATTTTATTTTGGGTGATTAGAACCTTATATTTAACATTACCAATGATAAGGTTAGGTTTAAATCTATCTCATCTTGCTATTTGTCCCATCTGTCCTTTGTTCCTTCTTTTCCTCTTTTCCAACCATCTTTTAGATTATTTTTTGTTGTTAAGATTTATTAGGCACACAATGTTACATTAGCTTCAGTTGCACAACATGGTGATTCAACTTTTCTATACATTATATTATGTTTACAAGTGTAGCTACCATCTGTCACCATACAACACTATTATAATACCATTGACTCTGTTCCCTATGCTGGGCCTTCTATCCCCATAACTTTTTCATTCCATAATTGGAGGTCTCTATGCCTCACTCCCCTTCACTCATCTTGCCCATCTGTCCTCCCCTCTGGCAACCATCAATTTTCCTATATTTCTGGATCTCTTTCTACGTTTTGTTTGTTCATTTGTGTGGACTTTTTGTAGATTCTACATATAAGTGAAATCATACAGTGTTTGTCTTTCTCAGTCTGACTACTTATTTCATTTAGCATTATGCCCTATGGGTGCATCTATGTTGTTGTTAATGGCAAGATCTCATTCTTTTTTATGGCTGAGGAGTGCGTGTGTGTGCATGTGTGTATGTATGTGTGTGTGTGTGTGTGTGTGAGCGTGTGTGTGTATATACACAGCATTTTTTATATGTTCATCTATCACTGAACACTTGAGTTGTTTCTATATCTTAGCTATTGCAAATAGTACTGCAATGAGCATAGGGGTGCACATATCTTTTCAAATTAGGCTTTCATTTTCTTTCAAATAGGTATATACCTATTTGTGGAATCACTGGATTATACAGTATTTCTGTTTTTATTTTTTTGAGGAAACTCTGTACTGTTGTGCACACTGGCTGCACAAATTTATATTTCCACCAGCGGCACACAAGAGTTTTCTCCACATTCTTGTCAACACTTGTTATTTCTTGTTTTCTTGTCTCTAGCCATTCTGACAGGTGTAAGGTAATATCTCATTGTAATTTAGATTTGCATTTCCCTGATGATTACTGTTGTTGAGCATCTTTTCATGTGTTGGTTGGCCAGTTACATGTCTTTTTTTGGAACAATGTCTATTCAGGTACTGTGTCCATTTTTAATTGGATTATTTATGTGTTTTGGTTTTATATAAATTCTGTGTAATTCCCATTTCTTACCTCCCTTGTCACAGATTAATTGAAATATATGCATGGGTTTATTTCTGAAGATTGAGTTTTATGCTTTTTATGATTCTCTTTTCTCTCTTTAGTTGTCTTACGAGATGTAACTCTTTATTTTTTATTGCTATAGGGTTTATAGTATGTATCTTTAATTTACCACAATCCACCTTCTAGTGATATTCTACAACTTCACAGATAGTACAAGAACCTTACACTTTTCTCTCCTCCCTCCTATCATTGTTATACATTTTACTTTTACATCATGCCAAATTGATATTATTTATGTTTATATAGTAAATTACCTTTTAGAAAGAAATAATAAAAATATTGTGCATATTTACCTACATAGTTACTATTTCTAGTGCTTTTTATCCCTTTGTGTGGATCCATATTTCCATCTGGCATCATTTTCCTTCTGCCTGAACATCCTTTAATCTTCCTTGTAGGGTGGGTCTGGTGGTTATGAATTCTGTTAGCTTTTGTATGTGTAAAAGGTGTTTTACTTTTAAAAAAAAAAAAGATAGTTTCACTAGTTAAAGAATTCCAGATGATAAGGTTTTTTTCCCCAGTATTTAAAGATGTTGCCCCACTGCCTCTCATTTGCATTCTTTCCAACGAGGCATCTGCCATAGTCCTTCTCTTGGTTGTACTGTGTATCATGTGTCTTTTCTCCCTTAAAGATTTTCTTTTTTTCACTGGTTTTGAGAAACTTGTTTATGGTTGATGTAGTTTCTTTATATTTGTTGTACTTAGGTTTCCTTGAGCCTTTTGGATCTGTGGATTTAGAGGTTTTATCAAATTTGGAAAATCTTTGGCCATTATTTCTTCAGACATCTTCTCTGTCCCCTGTTCTCTACACAGATGTTAAAATTCCATGTATATTATGCTGCCTGACACAGTCCCACAACTCACTGATGCCCAGTTACTTATTTTTATTTTTTTTCTTTCCACTTTTATTTTGAGTAGTTTTTATTGCTGTGTCTTCAAGTTCAATAATATTTGTCTACAACATCATATCTGTGCTAGTGTCATCCAGTGTTTTTTGCATCTTACTCATTTTAGTTTTTACCCCTAGAAATTCAATTTGGGTCTTTTTTTTTTTTTTAATCTTTCATGTCTTAACTTTTTGACTATGTGTGGATTATAGTTAGAATAACAGCTTTATTGTCCTTGTCTGATAACTCTAACATCCATGCAAGTTGTAGATTGATTTCAAATGATTTATTTTTCTCATTACAGGCAATATTTTCCTATTATTTCCTGTTATCATTTTTTATTCCTAAAGTATTGTTGAATTTTCTCCTGGGTGGAGTTAAATTACTTGAAACCACTTGATGCTTTTGATTCTGGCTTTTAAGATTTATTAGGTGGGACTAGAACTGTGTTTAGTGTAGGGCTAATTATTCCCCACTATTAAGGCAATACCCGCTTGGGCATTTTCCAATACCCCAGAAATTATGTAGTTTAAAACATGCTCAGGAGGACCAAATTACTTCTGAATAATAGCAGAAGTTAAACCCATTTTTAAAAAGTAAATCAGCCACAACATCCACATCATGTATCCCAGAGACAGGAATTCTAGATTTTCACAAGTTTGAACAATCTACATCACTGCTTTCATCTATCTGCTTATGAGACCAGATGTCATCAAACAGAAAAATATATTTGAGTTTACTTCCACCTTCTATATGTACAAACTCAAATAAGGCTAAATGTCCAAGTCCTCTCTCTCTTAGGTCCTCATGTGCGATACATCCAAAAACCAGACAACAGGCCCTGTTCCATCACTGATTCTGTCAAACGGTTCCCCAAAGAGGACGCCACCGAGGGGAATGCCACCAGCCCACCACAGAACCCACCCACCAACCTCACTGTGGTCACTGTGGAAGGCTGTCCCTCATTTGTCATCCTCGACTGGGATAAACCATTAAACGATACTGTCACTGGTAAGATCATGGCATGAACACTCATACTATGGTGGGAAGCTTTGATAATGTGAATGTGGTACCTGGTCAGACTATGTCTGAAGAGGCATATCTCAGGGGTAGCAAGTCAAAAGTGTCACCTGATGGGAAAAGATAATCTGTGTCCCAGTGATGGGCTTCCTGTTAATTTAACAGATCTCTTTAGATTATGTTCCTTCCATCTTTTCTCAGAACTCTTCTTCACAGCGTAAAGATAGATGTGGTCTTTTCATTATCCAGAAAATTACAGATAACACAGAAGTTGGCGGGGCTAATGATAATTAAACTACTTTTCATTTTACCAACCCAATTCCTAGGCTGACCCAAAACTTTCAAGCAGTTCAATTATTTTAAGAAAACAAAGTTTTTAGAATTCTGATCATGGTTGATTTTCTGTTCATCTCAGAAAATTTCAATTCTGCTATCACTAGCCCAATTCTTCAAAAAAGACTGTGAAAACTAAGAAATCCTGAGTCATTCTTTGAATTTATTATATGCAAATTAATTCTTTATATGAACAGGTTAGTCAAACTAGAGAGGAGGGAGGAAAGGTAAGGGGCTGAGTCACCCAGAGGAATATAGCCAACAGCAGTACCCAAGCCCCCCACTGCCCATGCCCTGCTGTGCATGAGACAGGTAGAGAGGGTCTAGAGGGGCCACTAAGAAGCTGTTAGGATGGGTAGAGGGACGTACACAGGGGAAAGGAGGAGTGGGAGATTCAGTCAAAAAAGTTTTCTGTGAATAAAGGAGTAAATGGCAGCTATTTCTCCTCAGAGAAAACTGTTTAGTCTGGGCAACTTTCACTCTAAGCACCTATCTTTACTTAGCTGGCTTTTTTTTTTTAAACCATATTTTGCGAATTTCATTTCTCAGGCAGACCTTGCCTTTGTTTTGAGAAAGAACCAGCCTGGGGACTTGCCCAGTCCTGCTTCTTTACTTGGGACTATGCCAGTAGGTGCTACCATCCCAGTATCTAAAAAACAATAAATCTCTAAGCATTGATTATCTACATGGATTAAAAAGTCCAAATCTCCCAATTAATATACTGTGCTAAAAAGGAGTTCTCCTGACAGTCTGAGGCTTAGTTACCATAAAAGCAAATGAACTGTAAAATTTCATCTGCCTTAAAAATGTGGGACATCAAGTTAGAATTGGTTAATATATCTAAAATCTAATACATCTAATATATATTCACTTTGGTGTGTCAGTTTCTGATTTAACTTTTTAAAAGCAAAATGATTTTCCTTTCCAGTTCATCATGAAGCTTTTTTTAATTGTATAAACTTGTAATTTCCAAAGAATAATGAATAGGGTATACTTTGCCTATTTAACCAATCCCTTTTGTAACGTTGTTACTAAATGTTAATGGGCTGCTTGAGATCTTTCACAAGATACTACACTTAGAATAAACAGCTTTTATGGAAAAGGTCCATATCTCTTTAACTATAATATTTTCTAGATAAAAATAAATCCATATTTAATCATTATTCAACTAGTCTGTATTTAAATATTGGACCATATACCCTAATAGTCTCTTCTATTTTTTGCACTTTTGTTTATTTTTAGTGTTTTATCAAATACCACTTGATTTCAAATATAACCCTTTATAAACTAGCAGCTCAGATAACACAACAATTAATTCTCAAATCACTGGAAATGGCTTTACAAGAAAGGATTGAGAAAGATAACAAAAAGGGAGGGAAACATATTCTTTTTTCCCTTAGTTGGCTTCTGTCTGTAATCTTATAACTGGCAAGCACATATTACCTATAATAAATACATCCAAATTCAGTTTTTTCTACATGTCCCTTTTACACTAAAGTAGAAATAGATACACCTGAGAAATGGGCCAGAGGCTGAGTCCTTGAACAACTTAAATTAGTTATGGGGTAGTGCTTTGTGATATGCCAAGAGCACGCCAACATAGATTTAAATTCCAGACTGACTATGTTCTCTATGTGTAATTTGGGTATGCAATTTACTTCTTTGTTTTAGTTTCCTTATTTGTAATAATAATAATAATAATATAACAACTTCCATTATTATCCTCATGATAAGCTATCATCAGCTTATCATGAGGATAAAATTAAACAGAATTTGAATGCGCAGTGTAAATTAGAAGCTGTTAAATTAATGTTTGTCAGTAGTAGCAATAGTAGGACTGGTAGAAATAGTGTCACCATTATTATTTTAATTTCCCAACCTTTATAATAAGTAGTTTTTTTTTTCCTTTTAAGTAATTTATCTTATAATAGGGCAATAATAACCTCTTGGCTATTGGTGGGGGAAAAGACCAATTATTCAGTGTTAATTCTTTATAGATTCCCCATATCTTTACTGTTAAAGAATTTATAAATAAAATTCCATATTTTAAAGTAAGAAATATGAACACATACTAGGTGGCTGGCTTTACTTTCTGAAATATACTCAGAATGTGTCTATAAATAGTCATTTCAAGCATTAATGTGGACTTATGAAAAAGCTACAACTGCTTTAAAGCATTACAAAGGAAAGATATATTTACAAAGCCCAAGAATAAACATCCAAAAGCTAAAATTCCGAAATTCTAAATATGTTTTCTAGTTATAAAGGTAACTTCTATATCCATTTTGAAAACTTGGATCTTTAAGGATAAAAATATTATTAAATGAACGTTTAAAACTGAGTCAAAAGACAAATGAAAAGATGCTCAACCTCTCTCGTCATCAGGGAAATACAAATCAAAGCCACTCCAAAACACCACCTCACACTGGTCAGAGTGGCTAAAATGAACAAATCAGGAAACTATAGATGCTGGCGAGGATGTGGAGAAATAGGAACCCTCTTGCACTGTTGGTGCGAATGCTGGTGCAGCCCCTCGAGAAAACAGTGTGGAGGTTCCTCAGGAAACTAACAATAGAACTCCCCTATGACCCAGCAATAGCACTGCTCGCAATTTACCCAAGGGATACAGGAGTGCTGATGCAGAGGGGCACATGGACCCCAGTGACTATAGCAGTGGTTTCAACAATAGCCAAATTATGGAAAGAGCCTAAATGTCCATCGACTGATGAATGAATAAAGAAGATGTGGTTTTCTATATAATGGAATACTACCTGCCAATGAGAAAGAATGAAATCCTGCCATTTGCAGCAACGTGGATGGAACTGGAAGGTATTATTCTGAGTGCAATAAGTCAGTCAAAGAAAGATATCATATGTTTTCATTCATATGTGGATCTTGAGAAACTTAACAGAAGTCCATGGGATAGGGGAAGAAAATTAGTTACAGAGAAGGAGAGAGGCAAACCACAAGAGACTTTAAATACAGAGAACAAACTGAAGGTGGATGGGGGGGAGGGTTTGAGGAGAGAGGGAAATGGGCGATGGGCATTGAAGAAGGCACTTGGGATGATCACTGTATTGTATGTAAGTCAATTTGACAATAAGTTATATTTTTTAAAAATGAGCCTAAAAAGAAAAAAGAGAAGAAAAAATCTGAGTCAAAAGAAAATTGGAGAAGATATTCAGAAAGAATTTCTAATACCAAGAGTCTGGGATAATACTAAAAAGAATATTACATAGTCAGTGATTACTGTCCCATGCCAAAGATGTTTCTTGAAAGTGGTTGCTTTCATGCAAATTCAACGGGAGTGTTCATACAAATTTTTCTTTGTGTGACTAAGCAGCACTTGAATCTTTCCAATTGAAACCTTTCAAATTTTTGTGACCCTAGTTTCAAAACACAACTCAGGGAAAATAAGCAATAACAATAATAGGTACCACCCGTTGAACAAAACATATGCAAAATACTGTAGGGTACTTTCCATATATTCCTAGTTTAATTCCCACAAGCAACACTATGAAGAGATCTTATTGACATTTTACAAACTGAGATCAAGGCAAGTGGCTTAGTCTATCACTTTTCAATGAGCCATATAGTGTCCTTTTGGTTTATTTTTAACACTTTATTTTTATTTTTATTAAATTTTACAGATTTTTAAAATTTAAATCCAAGTTAACATACAGTATAATAATATTTTCAGGAGTAGACTTTGTATAACACCCAGTGCTCATCCCAACAAGTGTCCTGCTTAATGCCCCTTGTCCATTTAGCCATCCCATCCCCCCACCCAACACCCCTTCAGCAACCTGGTTTGTTCTCTGTATTTAAGAGTCTCCTATGAGTTGTACCCTCTCTGTTTTCATATTAGTTTTGCTTCCCTTCCCTTATGTTCACCTGTTTTGTATCTTAAATTCTACATAATGAATGAAGTCATATGATATTTGTCTTTCATGGACTTATTTCACTTAGCATAGTACACTCTAGTTCCATCCACATTGTTGCAAATGGCAGCATTTCATTCTTTTTGATCACTGAGTTATATTCCATTGTATATGTACGTGTGTGTGTGTGTATACATACACAACACATCTTCTTTATCCACTCATTAGATGATGGACATTTGGGTTCTTTCCATACTTAGGCTATTGTTGACAATGCTGCTATAAACAGTGGGGTGCGTGTGCCCTTCAGCACTCCTGTATCCTTTGGACTAGCCCCTCCCCTTTACTTTAATAGAAAAGTCTTAAGTGTTTTTGGGTCCCTCATCAGTAGCATATCTAACCCTGTATGCAACAGTTTCCATTTTAAAAAAATCTATTTTAATTACATTTTATTTACTCCCATCTTTGTCAGTCTACTAAATACTGCTTCACAGCTGAGAAACATATAAAATAGACATATTTGAATTTAGTGTTCTCCCCTTCCCTCTGTCTTTACCCTCTTTGAGAATAGAAAGCCAACTGCAAGATAGGTTGGGAACAGAAGGGTCTGACAAGAGAACACTAAATACTGACCATTAGTCAGTAGCTGTGCTAATGTATCCACATACAATTGCCTTCTGGTTTAATTTTGAATTTTTAGAAGGATGGTCATACAAAATTATTCAGAAAGAGCCATCCTCTTTTTTTTTTATTTTTAAAATAATATAAAAGGACCATTTAATATTTAAAAGGACCATTAAAAGTTCTTCCCAAATTAAAATTGGTGATTATGTCTTCCAGTCTTTCCATAGTTTGAGTTTTATTTCCAGTCTCCATCCCCTACCTTTCATCTTAGTGTTAATAGAATCCGCACTAAATTGCCACCCCCTTTGTAGTTTTCCCACTTTCCCCGACGGCTACTGCTTGTATATTTCTTCATACTTACAGAGCTTATTTTGAGTAGGGTTTGTTTATGTTTTCTATTTTTCGAGTTTTGAATCTTCTGTGTGACCTTGTCACATACATTAAGCTAAACCCCAATTAAGAGCTGGAAAAGTCAGTTAACAAATTTATAAATTATGTTTTTAATCTGAAAGCCCTTCTCATGATTAGCCCTGCAAGTTCATAGAAACATGCCTTTAATTGAAATTTATGCAGATCTCATGCATACTTTTTTTTTTTTTAATTTATTTCTAGGAGAGAGAGAGAGAGAGAGAGAGAGAGCGTGAGCAGGGGAAGCTCAGAGAGAGAGGGAGTCACAGACTGAAACAGGCTCCAGGCTCTGAGCTGGCAGTCAGCACAGAGCCCGACGTGGGGCTCGAACCCACGAACTGCGAGATCATGACCTAAGCGAAAGTCGGACGCTTAACCGACTAAGCCACCCAGGCGCCCCTCATGCATACTTTAAAGTCATGATTTTTTGAAAAATAAGGATTATTTTCAAGAAAACATATGTAAGCAGTAGGTACAAATCTTTTGTAACATATGTAAGCAGTAGGTAGAAAAATCCCATAATTGTATAGTTCACAGTAATAAACTATCATTCTTTATTTGGTTAACTGCTATTTGCTTTATGGGTTTAAACCCA
>NW_027531917.1:2527345-2639276 GCF_008692635.1 Crocuta crocuta
TTTTTTTTTTTTTTTTTTTTTGTTTTGCAGCAGGACCATGTATAAGTGTTCTTTTCCCCAGCTACATAATAAAGCCCCAGAGAGAAGAAACATGCCTTCTACTTAAGTACCACTTCTCATACAGCACTTTCCCCACACTGGGCTTTTCAACAATGACAGACTATTTGACTTGCCTAACAAAAATCACTAGTTATCAGTATCCAAAGCTACCACAGGTGTATCATCAGTCTTCACAGTTCCTAGGCCTTCTGTGTTCCAGTTAAAGGGGAAAGCAGATATGGAAAATGAGCAACTCCCAAAATGCTTTGGAACCTTCATCAGCCATCAGCCATCCTCATCTGCAAATTGCTAATGTATAAGATCAGTACATCTCAAGAACTACAATCTAAATTGCTTACTTTTATGAGAGTGACTTTATAATGCTGTTAGCCTTAAGAACAATTAAATCAGCCAGGACATAAAGACACGTATTTGTTGGCTTTTTCGCTTTTCAGAATATGAAGTTATATCCAGAGAAAATGGGTCATTCAGTGGCAAGAACAAGTCCATTCAAATTACAAATCAAACCTTCTCCACAGTAGAAAATCTAAAACCAGATACAAGGTAAGCCACCTGTGCTATTACAGGTGAATTATGACAGTACAAAAGTCATCACAAAGGAATGAAATGACATCATCCATCTCTGTCTTTAGGGACAGTGTAGTTTCATTCTTTGGCTTTCTGTGCATAGCAGTAGATACCTCTAGAGTCATGTTTTGCAAAAACAGAAATTACTGGTGGGAATACAAGAGCTGATAAGATGGTCTGTAGGTGAGAACATTGAAAAATAGATAATTAATACCAAATGTTGATATTAAATACCAAAATTGAGAGAAGGAAAAGTCTGTGGATGAGACACAACAAGAATGTGTATGAAACAGATGTGAAACAGAAGACTTAGGCTAGCATACTGGAAAGAGCGCAAGGTATAAAAGCTATGGAACAAATGTAGACCAAGTTGGTGATAGTTAATGCTTAAAATAACTACAGACCATTCCTAGGCATAGCAGTCTTTTCCTTTTGAGTCTTTTTATCATAAACAAACAGAATCCATTTTTGAAAATAGAAATACGTTACTCATGGTCTACAATAAACAACTTTTCTTGGCATCCCTTATTACCTATTGGTACCTGGCTGTTTACAATACTGCATGGTTTTGTCATTTTTTAAAAATTTAAAGTATCCAATATTTTATCGGCTCACCATACTGGAAGAAAAATAATGGCTTTATACGCTTCTGGAAATGTAATAGGAAAGGTTTTGTTTTGTGTTTTGTTTTACATGGCTAAATCATCAAATTTATTGTTCAAGGAAATTCTCAAATAGATATAGCCAAGCATTTCCTTAAAAAAGCCAATGTACTAATTTCATTTTGTGACTAAATATCACTGTCTGTGGAAAATCAATTTCTTTCCTCAAATTCCAAAACACTATTTAATACACTGTCTGTGCTTTCAGTTAAAACAAAAACATCTTCACATCTTAAGTTATAATACACCAAGCAGCAGAGATCAATTTTCAGAGAGACACAATCAGGAATTTTTCCAGACTAAATATTTCATAGCTTGATAAAGTTTCCTGGTATTTTACAAAGATCAGCAGAGGCAAAGACTAGAACTCCAACATTAGAAAATTTTCATAAGTTTTACTTCTATCTTCCATTGTCATCAGTTGATTGAATTGAATAAGGTATTAATTATGACACTCAAAAGAGCCTGCTATGTTTCTGACAACAAGGAAACTCTGATATCACTGTTTTCAGGAAAAAAAGGAAGCATTTAGTTATTCTATATGGTTTGCTGTGTATAAACTGTAGTCCTATACTACAAATATAATACTTTCCACAAGCATTTTTTTCTTTAAAGTTCTCTATTTTGAGCTGTAATATGGAAAATTTTACAACTGCTAAATTTTTTTAAGGATTTAAGTTAGCCAAAATAAGCATGTATTTCAGTAAAACCTCATTTGATGATCGTGGTTCTGTTTCCTTAGAGAAATTAACAGGAAGAGAGTCTATTTTTAACAACTTATTTTAAGGAAAGAGTAAAAAAGAAAAAGTCATTTAATTTGGACTTTCTAATAGGTGAATTGGGGCTTACAGAACCTGGATGGGTTTTTTTCTTTTTAAAATTTATTGCTTTTTATTCCACATAATACACCAAAAACATAATGAAAAGCATCTAATTTCTAAATATCCATTGTGTTCCTTCTCTGAATTAGGCTATCTTCAAATTTTCACCTTCAAAGTTCACCTATGACTCATGATAAGAAGTAGAAAATAATTATTTGAGTGACATTTTAACCCTGATTTGTTTGTAAAAAGGTTTGTGTTTCCACTCAGGTAACATTTATTAAGTGCCAGCAGTGTGCTTGCTGACTGCAAAACTGAATAAACAAGGTGCCTGCCCTTGAGGACTTGAAGGAGTGAGGTAGTCCGGTAGTTACCAATTAGTATACACAAAGCAGTGAGAGCTCTGACAAAAAAATATATACAAGTTGCAAGGGGAACACAGAGTGGGTGACAGTTTGCAAAGTCTGGGGAAATTGGGAAAACTTCCTGGAGGAGGTGACACCTGGGCTAGGTTTGGCTCAAGATGGTCAGTTTAATATGAAATCTTCTGGGTGTAAGCCAGTTGCTTTGTTTAAGCTACATCTTGTTATCCAAGCACACTTTCCAGTATGCTTACCTTGTTACGACTTGTCTCCTCTTGTGTTTGTTACAAGTTAAATAGGATTTTAGGTTGTGTGTCACTTGAGGAGGGTGACGGGCGGTGTGTGCGTGCTTTATGGCCCGATTCAATTAAGCTCTCTATTCTTAATTTACTGCTAAATCCTCCTTTAATCCTTAGTTTCATAAGAATTTTCGTGTGAAGTGTTCTGATGTAGAAAATGTAGCCCAATAAACTAGGAGGCGCATTAGCCCTAATCCTATCAATCCTAATCCTAGCAATCGTACCACTACTGCATACCTCAAAACAACGAGGAATAATATTCCGACCAATCAGCCAATGTCTATTCTGACTTTTAGTGGCAGACTTGCTGACTCTAACATGAATCGGGATGTCCTGATCCAACATCGAGGTCGTAAACCCTATTGTCGATATGGACTCTAAAATAGGATTGCGCTGTTATCCCTAGGGTAACTTGTTCCATTGATCAAGTGTCTTCCATCAATAAGTGATGTAATACTTTTGACTGGTTAGTCTAGATTAAAATCACTCAGAGGTTGTTTTATGCTCCGAGGTCACCCCAACCTAAATTGTTGGCCCATCCTACTTAAAGGATGAGTAGGAAGGAATTAGCTAGGTAACTGTGGTAGGGGAAAGAAATGTCAGAAGAGACTAGCACATGTCAGTGCAAAGGCCCAAATGGTATGGTTGTGTGCAGTGAACAATCAGCTACTCTCATGAGTATGAGGGGTGAAAAGTGGACAGAGGCAGTGGAAACAATGAGAGGTGGAAGCCACGTTGTGGAGGGCCTTCTGTGCCAGATCAGGGAAATTGGTCAAGAAATGGAGAGAGCCAGAAAGATGGTAACTGAGAATGACTTCTTACTCCAACTTTCAATTTAGTTTTTTTCTGACATTGATTTAATCACTTTTGATACTAGAGCTAATTATAATGAGAAACAGTTGGTAGAATAAAGCTAACAAAAAGAACTTTTTGCTAATGTCTTGCAAGAGTGCCATTCTGGTATCTTGCCTATTTGGCCAAATAGGTGCATAAGACAAAAGTACCTTTGGGCTACGCTGCATTTCATTCTGGAATTTTAGGATTAATTAGTCATGGAGTTCACATCTAGCTTCTGCTAGTAATTGTTGTAGGAGTTATGCTGATTGTTTCTGGAGTTTACCTCAGTTGTAGGAATTACACTAATTGTTTGTGGAATTTACAGCTATGTCCACTTTACCCCACCCTAAGATATCCATCTTGCTTGCAACTCCTGTCCTTCATTAGTGGGTCTTCAAAGGAAAGACCCCTGCAACTAACTATTCTCATCTCAAGACAGGCAAAGCCCCAAAAAGGCCCTTTCTGGAATCATCTTTGGGAAAAAGTAATATTAAGAGTAGGAATCCCTGAAATCAGAATCCTGTGCCAAATTTTTCCAGTTGGTATAAATTTGGGGCCACTCAATGTGTCTGTATTTGGCTCATTTTATGTTATTTTTAGAGTTTGGTATAATTGAATGAAATCCAGTTCAGACATAAACACTGTTGATACTCATATGTCTCATTTGACCAGAATTACATTGATAGTCCCTAATGGGTCATGATTTAAAAGTTGTATATCAGCAGTTTGAAAAACATTTTCCCCATCAGGAGCAGATATAATACACATGGATATAAAGGTGCTCTAGTGAAAATTGTTTAGTCTACAATATGTGGAACCTTGTGGTGGTCAGGTAGCTTAGTAGATCTCAGACCACAGTGAGTGGGAATGCATTCTATGTCCTCTTAACAGGTATGCTAGAGATGAATTTGTCCATTTAACAGGCAAAAAAATGTCTTCAGCTGAAGTATTAAAATTATGATTTGAAACCTCTATTAATCAAAATAAGTTCATGAGTTAAGGAAGAGTACATTGAAGTCAAATTATTTCATGTAATCTGAGATTTCTGAAGCCCAGGGAAACAAAACTAACAGCCATGAAACAGCTGGGCAGCATCACAAGGCAGCATAAAAGATCATACAGGACTTACGCTAAAGTTCGACAATTTAGAAGAGAGAAGGCCTCACACAATATTTGAGGCTAGAACTTGACAGTAAAGGATAGAACTGGATAGAACAAGCTGGCAAGAAAAGAAAGAGTAACAATAGTATTGTTCTTTCAAATCAAGTCCATGTGCATGACTTAGATGAAATACAAGTAGTCCTCAAAGTTACTACTTACAGCAAGGTTACAGCCGGAATAATAAAATTATGAGTTCCAAATTTAGATTTGTAGGCTTTTTCAATGTAAGTTTTTTCCATACTATCTTAAGTTGTTAGCACAAGATTTCTTTCCATTATATCTTTTCTGCCCAGCTATGATCTAAGATTAATGCTAATAAAAGCATGCTATAAAATAAAGAGGAAGTATGTACAGCATGCAGCCACCAGGTGGTTTTTATTACCTATAAAGAATGACTTTAGTCACATTTCAGTGCCTGTTGAATTCCCAACAGGCAAACTTTGAATTATAGTTGGTAAAATTCAACCCCCACCCCCCACCATGTGGTTCTGGGATACGCTCTTGGAAAAGCCAGAAGATAATAAATTTTGAAAGAATTACTGTAAATGTGTTCCAATTTCAGGAGACACATGTACATAATTTATTTTAGTAGCATTTTCTATCATTTGTCCTGACTAAAAATCATGAGATCTAAAAACAGGTGATAATTACAGCCTAATCATTTATTATACACCAAAACGGGTGGAGTAGAGCCTGGTGTTAGAACATTTAACACAAGAGAATCAATGCAGAGAAAATAGATCTCCAGAGGTTTTTAGGTTAAAAGTTTTAAATGTTCACCCACTAGTCTAGAACCAAAAGCACAGTGTACTGTGTTACCTTTTTCTTCTCACAGTGTATGACAACTTTCTCCGTGCCTGGTTTTACATTTTAGCCAGATTTTTTTTTTTTTAACCTTCTCTGCAAAAGCTCAAAAAATAGCCTAGAGGAAGGGGCCATGCGGCAGCTGTCTTGCTGAAGGACAGCTTGGCTGCATACGTGGTATGAGATGTTTCTCTCTATAGAGAGTGAAGCCCCATGTCTGCTCTGGGGCATTGGACTGTAGTTCCAAAGGTGGCACAGTGGGGACCCCCCGAGTCTTGCCAACAGATCTGTGCAGCTACGATGGGCTTTGGTCATATACATGCACAGGGAAGAGAAGTGTTGGTGTGGAGCCTTAACTATTTCAGTCAGATGAAACAGGAACATGTGCTAAGAGGCACAGTGCTGTGATACAACTCCCATCTCTTTCTTTGCAAGACTCGTCTCCCCCCAACTCCTAAAACACAAAGAAAATAGAGATGAGATATGTTGGAATCCACCTGAATCAGTGCCCACCTAGCCCAGTCCCCTATATATATTTTCTACTTATTTCCCCCATGATACCTCAGTATGTGGCTCTTGTTGGGCTAAAAGAAAAATACTAAGAAGAGCCTCCCCTATCTATAGCCAACCATTTTGTGTGTAAAGACTATGATTATTTTTAGTTCTGTGAACAGAAGAACTGACAAAGTATATGACTGAAACTGTAAGTCTTGGGGACAGGAAGTGTGAGGTAAATTGATCTTGAAGTCTTTCCCACCTCTAAAGTGATCTATTCTTATGATATTCAAAGACATGCATAGAATCAGCGGGAAACTAGAACTGAAAATAAAATGAAACTCTAGGTCAAGCCTTACAGCTGGTAGAATTGTCCTTCTATTACAGAAGTAGATAAGGCATTTTTCTTTAAGTCTGTGTCTGTGGGCTCCAGTTTGTTTTCAGACAAATTGTTTCTAGCTCACATTTGGATAATCCATGGATAGGTTGCATTCATCCTGATGAACAGGTTGGGCAGGATAGATGGACACACATAATTGCTATAAAGACCAACAAAACCCCCTATAATCTCTTCAAGTGAGCCCTTTTCTCCTCACTTGAATTAAAGAATCCATTGTGTGTGCCAGATTTACATGTGGCCCAGCAATTTCCTATGCAAAGTGTATTCTGTCTGGAATAAATCATTCTGTCAGTGAATCAAGTTCACTTACCCTATTCCTGTACTTCTGTCCTCTGTAGCTTGGGAGGGTTCTAGAGAACAGTTCTCCCTCTAAAATTAAAACATACTAAAGTTTCCTATAGCTGACAACAAAGACAGTTTGGGAATATTGTCTATGTTGTTTGATTTAATAAAATCTTGGCGCAAGAAGTAAGCTGGAATAGAGGCAGCAACTTCTTATAAACCATAAACCTGGCTGAACAAAGCAGTCATGTGGAATAGCCATTATACGCTTATTCATAGTGTTTTTGTGTAATTCTGTGCCCTTCAGATTGTATATTAACTTTTCAACGTCTTTTCTCAAGGAGTAAAATAAGCTACTAGAGCCTTAGGCACTTTACTGAGTTTTATTGTAGGTGTGGGCAGAAGAACAATCAGTTCACCATTAAAGAAGAAAGAAAATGAAGGGATTGCTCAGTTTTGCAACTTTTCTTCTGGCAAAAGGATAACTAAGAGCATGGAATTCCACTAGTCTATAAAGAGAGGAATTATTCTTTTCACATAAACATATTCTTTTAATTACTTTTCACTCCGAATTCCTTAGTATCTGTCGGGTGGTGGGGAGGAGCATGCCAGAAACTCTTAGCAACACTGTAGACTTAGAGTGCAGTCCAGATCTGGAATTTCTTGTCCCTGTCTAAATGAGAGATACAAGAATGTCGCCGAGGACATATTTGTAACTGGTCGATGATACCTCAATGCCTGCTGATGCCCTGCTCCTCTGCCCTTTGTCCCTGATTGGAACTTCGTTTATCCTCTGACATTTTCCCTCCAGTTCTGCTCTTTTTCTCCTTGTCTGTATTCCCAGGTCAGTACAATGTCTGCATATGGCAGGTATCCAGAAATGCTCGGGTAACTGATTGATTAGATTTCTCTTTCCATATTTGAGGGCCTATTACTAATTTTTTCATATTCTACTTTTCCATTTCTTTCCTTCTGACTGAAGCCCCACCTGAATAGGACTCAAATATTTCAAGACTACAAAGGGGTAAAATTAGCCAACCAAACCACTCAAACCAACAAGCAGTTATAGAGTGGCTTCCTTTGCTGTGCAGAAGTCTGTTAGTTTGATGTAGTCCTACTTGTTTATTTTAGCTTTTGTTGCCTTTACTTTTGGTATCAAATCCAAAAAATCATTGCCAAGACTGATGTCAAGGAGATTACCCACGAGGTTTTCTTCCAGGAGTTTTATGGTTGCAGATCTTATATTTAAGTATTTAATTCATTTTGAGTTAATTTTGTGTATAGTATAAGATAGTAGTCCAGTTTAATTCTTATTCATGCAGCTGTCCAGTTTTCCCAGCACTATTTATTGAAGAGACTGTCCTTTTCCTAATTGCATATTCTTGTCTCCTTTGTCATAAATTAGTTGACCATATATGTGTGAGTTTATTTCTGTGCTATTATGTTCCACTGATCTATTTGTCTGTTTTTATGCCAATACCATACTGTTTTTGATTACTGAAGCTTTGTAATATAGTTGAAAATCCAGCATAGACCTTTCAGCTCTGTTCTTTCTCAGATTGCTTGGACCATTTGGGTCTTTTATGGTTCCATACAAATTATAGGTTGATTGTTCTATTTTTGTGAAAAATGCCATTGGAATTTTGATAGCAATTGCATTGAATCTATAGACTGCTTTGGATAGTAGGGAAATTTTAACAATATTAATTCTTCTAATCCATTAACATGAAATGTTTTTCCATTTATTTGTGTTTTCTTCAATTATGTCTTATCATTTTCAGTGTGCAGATTTTTTACCTCCTTAGATAAAGCTATTCCTAAATATTTTATTTTTTTGATGCTATTATAAATGGGATTGTTTTCTTAATTTCTCTTTCTGAAAGTTCATTGTTGGTATATAAAAACACAACTGATTTTTGTATACTGATTTTTTTCCTGTAACTTGACTGAATTTATTTATTCTAACAGTGTTTGGTGAAGTATTTAGGATTTTCTATATATAATATTATGTCATCTGTAAGTAGATATGGTTGTACTTCTTCCTTTCTGCTTTGAATGGCTCTTATTTGTTTTTCTTGCCTAATTCCTCTCATTAGGACTTTCTGTATTACATCAAATAAAAGTGGCAAGAGTGGGCATTTTTTTCTTGTTCTTGATCTAGGGAGAAAGTTTTCAGCATTTCACTATTGAGTATGGTGTTAGCTGTGGGCTTGTGATACATAGCCTTTATTATGTTGAGAAACATTCCCACTTTACCCACTTTGTTGAGAGTTTTTGTCCTAAAAGTATGTTGAGTTTTGTCTAAAGCTTTTCTGCATCTATGAGATCATATAAACTATCACTTATGTTGTTAATGTGGTGCATCACATTGATTGAATTATGGGTGTTGAACCATCCTTGTATCCCTGGACTGAATCCAATTAGATCATGATCTGTTCAGATTATCTATTTCTTCATCATTCAGTCTTGGTAGGTTGTATGTTTCTAGGAATATATCCATTTTTTTCTACATTATGTAATTTGTTAGAGTATAATTGGTTATAGTAGTCTCTTATAATTCTTTAGATTTTTGTGGAATCAGTTGTAATATCTCTTCTTTCATATCTGATTTTATTTCAGTCTTCTTTTTTCTTATCTACTCTAACTAAAGGTTTGTCAATTTTATCTTTTGGAAAAACAGCTCTCAGTTTCATTGATCTTTTCTGCTGTTTTTCCAGTTCTCTACTTCATTTTTTTCTGCTTTGATCTTTGTTATTTCCTTTCCTCTACCAAATTTGGGATTAGGTAGTTCTTTTTCTAGTTCTTTTAGCTGTAAAGTTAGGTTGTTTAATTAATACTTTTTTTGTTAATGGAGGCATTCATCATTATATATTTTTCTCCTCAAATCGCATTTGCTACATCTCATAAGTTTTGATGTAGTGCATTTTCATTTTCATTTGTCTCAAAATATTTTTTGATTACTCTTGATTTCTTCTCAGACCCATTAGTTGTTCAGGAGCACATTGTTTAATCTCCATGGATTTGTCAATTTTCCAATTTTCTTCATAGAATTGATTTCTAGTTTCTTATCATTATGGTTAGAAAAAAATGCTTGATTTGATTTGTTTTCTTTAATTTCTCAAGGCTTGTTGTGGCCTAAAATATGATCTATCCTGAAGAATATTACATGTGTGCTTGAGAATATATATTCAAATGAAATGTCCTGTAAATGTCTGGTAGGTCCATTCAGTATAATGTGTAGTGTTAAGTCCAATGTTTCATTATTAATTTTCTGTTTGGATGGTACCCCTGCTTCTTTTGCTTTCCATCTGAATGATAAATCTTTTTCCACCCCTTCACCTTTAGTCTGTATGTATCCTTAAAGCTGACGTGAGGCTGTTGTAAGCAGCATTTACTTGGTTTTTACTTTTTGTCTATTAAGCCACTCTATGTGCTTGCATTGGAGAATTTAGTCGATTGACATTTAAATTTATTAGGTAGGGACTTACTATTTTGTTCATTGTTTTCTGATTGTTTTATAATTATTTTGTTCCTTTATTTCCTCTTTTGCTCTGATTTTCTGTAGTGGTAAACTTAGATTGCTTTCTCTTCATCTTTTGTGTATCTACTATAGGTTATTGCTTTTGTTACCATGAGGCCTACATAAAACATTTATGAAGTCTGTTTTAAGCTAAAAACAACTTCAAACATAAAAAAGCTCTACATTTTTCTCTCCCCTCCACATTGTTTTTGATGTCATAATTTACCTTTCCTTACATTGTTGCAATCATTAACAATTGTAGTATGGTTAATATTTTTCTCTTTTAACCTTCAAATTAGAGTTATAAGTCATTTACTGCACCATGATTAGAGTATTCTGTATTTAACTATGTATTTACCTTTACCAGTGAGTTTTATACTTTTAGATGTTTTCTTGTAACTAATTGGCATCCTTTAGTTTCAGCTAGAACTCTCACATTTCTTGTAAGGCCAGTATAGTGGTGATAAATCTCAGCTTTTGTTTCAGAAACTCTGCCTCTGCTTCAATTCTGAAGGACAATTTTGCTGGCTAATTTGTTTCTTTGTTTTCGTTTTACTTCCTTCTGGCCTGAAAGTTCCTCCTGAAAAAACTGCTGATAGTATTATGGAAGTTCCTTTGCATGAAACAAGTTGCTTTTCCTTGCTTCTTTTAGATTTTCCCCTTGTCTTTAACTTTTGACAGCTTAATTATAACATATCTCAGTGTGAACATTTTTAGATTCTTCTATATGGAACTCCTTGGACTCCCTGGATCTAGATGTCTGTTTCTTTCCCCAGGTTAAGAAAGTTTTTAGTCCATATTTCTTTGAATGAGCTTTCTGCCCCTTTCTTTCTCTCTCCTCCTTTTGAGACCACTATGATGCATATCTTGGTCTGCTTGATGGTGTCCCATGTATCTCTTAACTGTTTTCATTTTCATTCTTTCATCTTTTGGCTCCTCTGATTAGATGAATTCTGCTGCCTTCTCTTCAAGTTTGTTGATCCTTTCTTCTACTTGGTGTAGTCTGATATTGAACTCCTCTAATGAATTTTTCAGATAAATTATTGCATTCTTCCACTAAGCATTTTCTCTTTGGTACTCTTTAAATAGTCTGTCTTTGTTGAAATTCTCTCTTTATTCTTGCATTTGTCTCTTGATCTTGGTAAGCATCTTTATGACTGCTATTTTGAACTCTCACATAAATCATTGTCTATATTGAGATCTGTTTCTGTTGGCTTGTTTTGTTTGGAACATACTCCTCAGTTTCTTCAATTTCCTTGATTCTTTGTTGATTTCTTCATATTAGATAAAACATCCACCTCTTCCAGTGTTGATACAATGAACTTGTATAGGAAATGAATCTCTTCAATCAGCCCAGCCCAGGCTCCTCATTGTCCCTCAAACCTCTGAGGTTGTCCAAGCCAACTTCTTTGTTGTTAGTGGCTCCCAGTAGTTGAGGGTGCTCTAAAGCCTATCACTGTCCCAAAGGTGAGAATTGTGGTCACCACGTGGGTGCAGGCTGATTATCAACTGGACCCTCAGATAGCAGTTGGGATACTCTTTACTTAATCCCCCTCCAGGGAAACACTGGAAGATGGGCATTTTTGCCTATCACTGTGCTAGGCCTAGGATGTAGCCCTTGGGTGGAAGTGCTCTTGTACCTGTTAAAAACTACTTTGTGTGCTACAGTATTATGGAACTGAAGAATGCAAGCCCTGTTGGTTCTCAGAGCCAGGCACCTGGAGTTGGGGGTGCTGGAGGCATTCTTTGAACAGCAGCTACAAAAGCTGGGGTGCCAGACATTTGTACAAACTCCTTCCAAGGAGATAATGGTGCCTTGATCTTACTGTTCCAGTCAGAGGGAGGGGGCAGGGAAGATGTCCACCAGTTTCCCAGTCTTTGGTGAGAGTTACAGCCAGCCAGTATATATGTGCTGTAGTTAGAAGACTGGCCCTCAGATAACAGCTTTTAACATATGCAAATAAACCTCTTTCGGGAAAAGATTGGTGGTACATGAATGGTTTTGCCTATTCTCTCTGTGCGGATTCCTGGGGATTTAGCTGGTTAAGAGCTGCTTCTTGGCTACTGTCCTATGGGACTTGTGAATGCAAGCCCTGCTGGGTTTCAGAGATGGGTGTTTATGGGCCCCATCCCTCAGGTGGGTGTCTTAAAAGTTGGGATGCTAGATGTGAGGTCCAAAGCCTTTATTCCTCAGGGAGAAGGTGGAAATTGAGGGTTTTCTCCCAGTTGTAGGACACTGTACCACAAAGAGAGTTTATGGCAAGAGTGTGTCTCAGCCTTTCCTACCCATTTCAATGTGGGTGTTCTTTCATTTGCCCAATGTGTATGGGTTGCTTCACTAGTTTCTAGATTTTTCAGAGAGAACTCCATATGCAGCTGTACAGTTGATGTGCCTGTGAGAGAGAAGCTCAAGAGCCTCCTCTTCCACTATTTTAGTCAACTCTCCTCCATTTCCAATTATTTTAGCTATTTCTCCTGTTAATTAAATCCATATTTCTAGACTGACCATTTCTCAAAAAGGCAAAATATGTCATCTCTTTGTTCCATGTGTTTATCGCAATATCTCCTGGACTCCCTTACCAATCATCTTTTGCTTCTATCTTGATTTCCCTAACTCCTACATCCTTTACTTTCTTTTACTCCCTTACTTTGTGGTGTTCCTTGAGAAATACATCTTTAGAATAGCATATTATGGAAGATAACATTTTTGAGTTTTTACATGTCTGGAAATATCTTCATTTTACCAATACTGTGGTTTAGGCAGACATAGTTTTTTAAACTACAATGAAGACTTTTGAAAGCATTGTTCCACTGTTTTCTAACTTCAAGAGCTAAGAAGTCAAATGTCATCCTGAGTCTGGATCCTGTGGGACCTATTTTCTTCTCAGAAGCTTTTATTTTTTTGTTTATTGATTTTGAGAAAGAATGCATGCAAGCAGGGGAGGGGCAGAGAGAGAATCCCACACAGGCTCTGCACTGTCAGCATGGAGTCTGACAAGGTGCTCAAATTCATGAACCATGAGATCATGACTTGTGCCAAAATCAAGAGTTGGACACTTAACTGACTAAACCACCCAGGTACTCCTCTTCTCAGAAACATTTTAAGATTTTGTCTTTATCCTAATACTCTGAAACTTTTCAACTTGTGTGCTTTGGTTTGTCTCTCTCTCTCCCTCTCTTTTTACTTTGCTGAGCATACATTAGACCTTTTAGATCTGGAAAACTGTCTTTCAGCTCTCAGAAATTACTTTCTAGGATAACTTTGCATCTTTCCCCCTTCTCTCTCTCCTGGAATCTACTAGTCAGGTGTTGTATTCCCTAGAATAATCAGATTACCTTATTTTTGCTCCTTTTACTCTCTTTGACTTTTTGTTGTAGTATTTGTAAAATTTTAATTTGATCTTTCAAACCTTCTATGAAAAGTTTTATTCTATCAAAAATAATTTTCTTGTATGAAAATTTTAAATAGTATTCTACGCTTATTCCCCATGTGCAATCAGTATTTTGTCTGAGACATTACTCTTAGACCTAGTGTTATAAACCTCATGATAGAATGTACTTCTTGAGATTTTGCCACTTCAGATATTTTCTTTATATAGGGTTTGTTTACTCACCCCAAAATATGTGCCTTTTAGTTTCCCTACTGTTAATTAAACTTAGTTTTAAGTGACTTCTTCAAAACTTGTCAAGTATCATAAAGCATTGGCAAGAAGCAAAAAAAGTAGCTTATGAACATCTGTGGTCATGCTACACATGGAGCTGAAGTGTAAATGACTGTGAAATAAAAAGACATGGAGAGGATTCCAGCAATCAGACTTGGCCAAAGCACAGGAATTTTGGCAAATGGCTTGGTATGTGGAATGCATTGCTCACTTAAATCAAAGTCCAGATACCTGTTATTTCTTTTTTCCATTTTCCATTCACCATAGTGGTGGTTTTTTTTGTTTGTTTTGTTTTGTTTTTTCTTTTCGGTCCTCAGGCCTCTGAGCAAGAATTTAATCTCTAGAAAGTGTTCTATGGCCAAACACCCCTTGTACGTGCAATTGATTTAAATGAGTGGCATGGATGATTTTATACTGGCATCTTTTTATTGCAAATGATCATGGATGGCACTTTCCATTATTTGACAAATTTACAAAAGGCTTTGATGTGTAGTGTCTGACTAAAATCCCTGTAAGTTTTAATCCTCATTGCAGGTTGTAAAAGCAGATGGTGAGAGTACAATGACTAACAGCCTCATTATTCTTTTTTTAGTTCATTTAAATTCAAGTTAGTTAACATATAGCGTAGTATTGGTTTCTGAAGAATCCAGTGACTCATCACTTACATACAACACCCAGTGCTCATCCCAACAAGTGCCCTCCTTAATGATGTTTATCACCCATGTAGCCAATCCCCTCACCTACCTCCCCTCCAGCAACCCTCATTTTGTCTTTAAGAGGCTCATGGTTTGCCTCCATGTTTTGTGTTTTTCCTTTCCTTCCTCTATGTTCATCTGTTGTTTCTTAAATTCCACATACAAGTGAAATCATAGATTTGTCTTTATCTAATTTCATTTAGCATAATACACTCTAGTTCCATTCACATTCTTACAAATGGCAAGATTTCTTTCTGATCACCAAATAATATTCCATTGTGTGTGTTGTGTGTGTGTGGATGGATAGACAGATAGATAGACATATAGATAGATAGAAGATAGACACATACATACATACATACATCTTTATCCATTCCTCAGTCGATGGACATTTGGGCTCCTTCCATATTTGGCTATTGTTGATAGAGCTATTACAAACATTAGGGTGCATGTGCTTCCTCAAATCGGAATTTTTGTATCCTTTGGATAAATACCTAGTAGTGCAACTAGTGGGTCTTAGGGTAGTTTTAATTTTAATTTTTTGAGGAACCTCCACATTGTTCTCCAGAGTGGCTGTGCCAGTCTGTATTCCCACCAATGGTGCAAAAGTGTTCCCCTTTTTCCACATTTTCACCAACATGGGTTGTTTCCTGAGTTGTTAATTTTATCTATTTTGATTGGTTTGAGGTGCTGTCTCATCAAGGTTTTGATTTGTATTTCCCTGATGATGAGACCCTCATTGTTCTTAACCTAAGAATAGAATACCATCTTGTAGAGTTATGTCGAATGATTGTTTCTGATATAGATAGCACTCAAGTTATTTGCCTTTGTTGTAATCTTACAGATTCTGTAAGATGTTGTCATCTTACAGATTCTGACAGTGTTTTAATGCAGTGCTTCAGTAGTCAAGAACCTGGAGGCACCTGGGTGGCTCAGTCAGTTAAGAGTCTGACTTCAGCTCAGATCACTCAGATCATGATCTCGCATCGGGCTCTATGCTGACAGCTCAGAGTCTGGAGCCTGCTTCAGATTCTGTGTCTCCCTCTCTCTCTGCCCTTTCCCCACTCACACATGCTCTTTCATGCACTCTCTCTCAAAAATAAACAAACATTAAAAAAAAAAAGTCAAGAATCTCCCTGAACTCCAGAAAGTTCTATTACTGCTTAGTGTCCTCTGTACCAAATGAACTATCATCCTTCTGTTTTTTACTCATTTATAAAATGCATTTCCACATTTTATGTGTTCTGCATTCTTATTCACTTATAAACTTCTCAAAAATGGGAATTATGTCCCAAAAACCTTGTACAAAATTGAGATTCGAAATACTGTCAGCTGACTCAAGTTGGTTTTACACTCAAAATTACTTTTCCTGCGAAGTTGCTGTTAAAAGGAACTTTCAGGCAAATGACAAACAGCTTTACTACTTGAATTTCTTTGCTCTGTGTAAGTATTCTATGAATGAAATTTCACAAATATTTCGTAGTAAGTTAATGCATAATTCTTAAGGATAGACTCAAACATACCCACAAGTCCAAGGGATTTAGTTTTATTTTGTTTTGTTTTTTTTAATGTAAAGAGATAAGGCCTAGCCTAGACTGTTTGAAAAGTACTTTTTCTTTCTTCATGATGCTACTAGAATATATGTGATTTCACTGTACTTATGATTTCAAAATAGAATCAGGAAGGAATATTGTTTCCTACCTCTAAAGGATATCTTACATTTTTAAAAAAATTTCTCCTACACAGCTATGAATTCCAGGTGAAACCCAAAAACCCACTTGGAGAAGGCCCAGCCAGCAACACAGTGGCATTCAGTACTGAATCAGGTAATCACATCAACAGTAATTCCCAAAACAAGGATCTAAATGGACACAATGTTTTGCATAATAGAGATGGTTTGGAATTCAGCTAAATAAACGGTGTATAAAGAGTTTCTTGAATTTCAAAAAAGAAAATTGATCAAAGTAGCCTTAAAAATACTGTATTTTTTATTAACTTATTTTGATGTGTCAAAAAAAAAAAAAAAGGCCTATCAGTTTGAAAGATAAAAAGTGGGCTCCTGGGTAGCTCAATCATCTGTTAATCATCTGACCTGAGTTCAGCTCAGGTCATGATCTCTCACCATCATGAGATGGAGCCCCACGCTAGGCATGGAACCTGAACCTGCGTTAAGAGTCTTCCTCCCTCCCTTCCCTCTACCCCTCCCCCACTCCCACACCCAAATGTGTTCACATGCTCTTTCTCTCAAAAACAAAAAACAAAAAACTGTGTATTTATACTTAAAAAACATGAACAAATCCTCCACTGTATGCTTAGAATCCATGCCTAGAATCAAAATTGCAGACACACTGAGCCGTAGTACTTCCAGAAAGGGAATTCATTTGATATTTTTTTAATAAGCAGCTGTGAAATTTTCTGACCTATACTCCAATTCCTTTAAAAGATATCTATACTCACAGCATTATTTGTGGAATTTTTACACCAACTGCACTTCATGGCATTTTGGTAAATTTTACCATCAATAGTTTCTGTCTGAATTTAAAGAGGAAGCTTTAAAATGGAATGAGCGCTTGAAGAACAATAATTCCAAACGATGCAGCTGAGTGCCTGCCAGAAGACTGTTCAATGGAGAACAATTCCAAAACACCCTTTCAAATTCAGTCTTTAGCAGGAGTGTACCACTTTGCAAGTCAGACTTGACTGTAAGCGTCCATCTTCTTCACTATGTCACTGAAACACCAGGGCTTACTTACCTGATAACATCTGACTCTGTGTTTGCTATTTCTCTTCAGCGGACCCAAGAGTGAGTGAACCAGTTTCTGGTAAGTACCTGTCTTAGTGTGAACACAACTACATGCTTTTCTAAACTGATTCAAAAGGCATGCATGGCAGAGTTTTGGTCATGACTTCATTTTCGTCCATTTAGTCTTAGAGTATCAGCCAGGTGCAAATGCTTACCTAAAACATTCACTAATACTGAGAACCTATGATGTTTGGGGAACAGGCTGGATATTTTGAAACTGTCATTCATGTGCAAGGCTAGCTCAAAATTTGTTAAATAAGTCAAGACAGAACAACTTCATTTCCACCTTTAATAGCAAGTTACATTAAAGCAGCTGTTTATATGCTATGCTACCAAAACAACAAAACTCTAAATTTGCTCCTAAGGGGATGCCGTCTACATTCAACACCTAAACATACTGCTTCTCTCACTAGTGACAGGAACTTAATTGGGGGTTTATATGTTTAAACTCATAGAATGTTTTGACTCCAATATTTATTGGAGAAAACCAAGTTATCAGCAAGCTGACAATAAACTTTGCTAACTGCTTTCTAAAAAGCATTTAGGATCAGGACACCTGGGTGGCTCAGTCAGTTGAGCATCCAACTTTGGCTCAGGTCATGATCTTGTGGTTCACTCCTGTCAGCCTGTCAGCGCAGGGCCCACTTTGGATCCTCTGTCCCCTCTCACTGCCCCTCCCCTGCTTGCACTCTCTCAAAAATAAACATTTAAAAACCAAAGAAAACAAAAAAGCATTTAGGACAGCTCTTCAATACTCAGAATTGGATGCTAACCTCAAACCATGTGTTTTCTTTCTGTAGCAGGAAGAGATGCCATCTGGACCGAAAGACCCTTTAATTCAGACTCTTACTCAGAATGTAAGGGCAAACAGTATGTCAAACGGACATGGTATAAAAAGTTTGTAGGGGTGCAGCTGTGCAACTCTCTCAGATACAAGATTTATCTGAGTGATTCCCTCACAGGTAAGTGAGGCTCCCAGCTCTATTTTGAGCCTTGCCCTTCAGGGAATGCTTTATAGCATTCTGTAACTTAGCCTTTTCTACGGGCAGTTCCAGACATTCCTTTCCTTTTGAGCAAATTTTTCTTTTTGAGCAAGATATTCCTGGAATACTTGGCCTGGGATTCAAGACATGCTATTAGAATGTAAATTATGAAAATGCAACTTGAAACAAAACCATCAAGGCAAACCTGAATGTAAAGGCACTTGCCACATCAAAGTTCCATTTTGTTACAACCACCAATAGAAAGCCTATTGATAATTAGCGTTAACAGTAATCATGGAAGGAATAGGACAGATTTAATATTTTAAGTCTGTCAGAGACCAGATCAAAATACCTGACCAAAAGGGTTATAAATCCTTGCTCCAGACCTGATCACGGGCACGGTTATCATGGTCTTTTGTATACGCATACAGTAAAAATTTTAAGGCCGGGCCCCCCATGGAAATGTAGACATTTGTTCAGGCACTCATTAAGCAGCTGTGTTCAGATGTTTTCTAGGTGCTGGGGACAAAGTGGTAAACAAGCCCAATTCCTGCTTTCTTGCAGCTTACAATTTAATAGAGACAGACAACAAATACGTACAGAAAAACTAAAAGATGAGAGAAAATGGCTGAAGGGAGCTCCTTTAGTTGTAATGGCCTCTCTGAAAAGCTAAGATTTGCGCTAAGAAGAAAACTATGAGAAGGAATCACCCCAGCAAAAATGTAGGGATGAGGCACTAGAGGTAGAAGGAAGAGAAATGCAAAGGCTTCTGCTGGAACACACCTAAGCCAGTTCCTTTAGTGTGGCTCAGACGTAGTAAGGGGAAGGTCAGGCAGGCAAGCATTAAATCAGGCGGAGCTTTCAAACGAGGTAAAGATTTTGGGTGTTCTTTTGAATGTAACGGGAGACTGCAGGAGAGATTTATGAAGAGGGGTAACATTATCTGAGCTGCATTTTAAAGAGATGACTGATCTTTGGGAGGAGGGGGAGAGCAGGAAAGAGAGGCAAGAGTAAAAGCAGTGGTGTCAGCTGAAGACTACTCCATACTTCAGTCAAGTGACATTGATGGCTTGAACTAGGGTGAAGGGGGAGGAAGGAAGTCCAAAAGCAGGAAAGACTCTCTATCTGAAAAAATCTGCTTTCAGAATTATCCCCTATCAAAGAGAGTAACACTTTAAGATGCTTTTAATTTCTGGTTCCTCAGGAAAATTTTATAACATAGGCGATCAGAGAGGCCATGGAGAAGATCACTGCCAGTTTGTAGACTCATTTTTGGATGGCCGCACAGGACAGCAACTAACCTCTGACCAGTTACCCACCAAAGAAGGTATGTTTTCTGAGCCTTGTCCTAAGCTAGAGGATTTTACAAGGAGAATTCAAGCTGAGGAAAGCAATCATTTAAAAAATATTCTACAATGCTACTGCTCTAATTATCTGACTAGAGAAAAAGATTTTCACATAAGACCTTAATAGAATTTTCTCAACTTTCCTCCCAGTCTTTAAGACTCTATTCCTTAGAGCTAAAGGAAATTACACACAGACATCTATTAAAGGCATTCTACTTCAATAACACCTGATTTTGCAAAAACAGCTATAAAAGAGTAGTGTTTCCCAACCTTAAATCACTCTTGTATTACCTTTATTCTTTTTGTCATACCGAGCACACTGGCATTTTTTTATTCCCGTATTACTTGCCTTAGAAATCATTATATAAACATAATTAAAATCGAACAATTCTGGTGAGTGAAGAACCACTCTAATTTGCTAAAGATATATTAGCACTAAGTTCCCTAACGAGAATTTAAAAGACTGAAAATTTAATCCTTATCCAGGCAGGGCAGGAGGAAGTAAATTAAACGTCCACATTACTCAGCAATCACTAAGAGGTTTCTAAATTATTTGACGAGTCTTTTCAGCAACACATTTTGTTCACTGGCTTTTAAGTTGTCTTTTACTAGAAGTTCAAACTGCTGACTCTTACGAATTGGATATGAAACATACTGCAAATTTTGAGTATTGCGCTAACATTTATATTCACAGTAAAATCTGTAATCATTTTGTGTAAGGTCCTTGAAGGAAGATTTTACCTAAATTTAATTTTTAGGAATTTAGCATTCTTAGAATGACCCTTTTGTTTCCTAACATTGTGGTAAATAGCACCTTGACTGGTCAGTTCTTCACAGACCACTAGTCTGTAAAGTGCAGAAAGAATACTTTCATGTAAGATGCAGAGAGTATACTGAACATAGCCAAGGCACTCAGAACACAAAACCCCTGACTCTTACCCCATTCCAGCTTTGTCTCTCAGACACTACCAACCAGCTCATTGCAACACTTGGGCAGATATAAGAATTTCAGGTGCCCTTCCTGCTTAGCCAGCCATCACTACCTTAGGAAAGACACCAGGGTCTCTACTACCATCCATTTTCTAAAATACTTCACCTAGAGTAACATTCAGCCATACAGTGACACCTTTCAATCTGTGAGTGGTGATGGCAAAAATATAGCAGCTATTAAAATAATATTTTCCTTCTTAGGTTATTTCAGAGCAGTTCGCCAAGAACCTGTCCAATTTGGAGAAATAGGTGGTCACACCCAAATCAATTATGTCCAGTGGTATGAATGTGGGACCACAATTCCTGGAAAATGGTAGATACTGCAATCATGTTTAAAAGTGCCTTCTATCATGGCAAAAAATAATTGGAAACACTATAGTATTTGTCACATTCATTTAAGGCTGTTATGTTTACTATGTATTAAAGTTTAGTAGCAATAGATGTTTATTGGATTGCTGAGAATATTTATCAGGTTTTACAAAATCATTTTAAGAAAACAAGATATTGACATTAACAATAACATTTTTAGGGAAGCTGGCTCCCTATTCATGGTATTTTAAGAGATCATTTGTATATTATTTATCACACTGTTGTAATGTTTTGAGATACTTTTATAGCAAATTTAACGTCAAAAACTAATATACTTTTTAAAAAATATCACTTTTATTAAAGTGTATTCTTACTGGTGAGTTAATTCCATAAATCTCAACTTGGTTTAACTTATTAGATCAAATTATCTTCAGCATTTGTACGGGGGGAGGGGTCCTAATATTCATGTTTATTTAAACTTCAAACTTTTAGCGATAGCTAAATAGCTTTTCTGAAGCATTTCAGTAGTTAAGCATTAGTGCTGATAAACATTTACTTAAAACTTTGCAAATTACTGAAAATACTGTTTGAATCAGTAAATACGATTTCAGCTGCAAACTGAGTATCTGACAGACATTCAATTTCAAAACACCCATTTTGTTCTTTCTACCCACAAATGTGTTACAATGTCTGAATGTACTTTGTCAAACTATCCCTTTAAGCAACTGTCTTTCTTTATATTCTTTTTAATATAATTCTAAGGATGCTTCTGTAGAGTCTGAATGTGAAGTAACACATGACCTCCCTACCACCTTACAGGATACATACTCTACTTTTATACATAAGACCTTGAAGCATGAATGTAACAGACAATGTTTTCATAGTTTTGTCTAACTCAAGCTGTAATGAAAATCTATTTTTAAAAAGTCCTTCATTTGGAGAAGGATATGGGAATGCTGCCTTTTTGCCCTTTTTCTGAAGGACCTTTCCTCTGTTCTCCCTTCAACATGCTTCCATTTTATCAATGCTACATTTTGTATTTTTCAAGCAAGTATAAACTGCAATAAAGAGATGTAGTTTTTTTAAGACTGAGTTTTTCATTTCCGAATGATTCACACCTCGCTAAGGAAAATCAGTTATTCAGCATTTCCCCAACCCCCTTTATATCTGTTGTGTTTATATATAAATGTTAATGTTAATTTACCTTCCTCTGAAATCTACTTTATAGAGGTGTTGTCATTTTAAGCCAACGATTATTAACATGTGTTTCTTTCAAAGTCAAGACTAAAATCAAGTGGCACTGTGCTTCCTGGAATAGAAAACCATAAGGTAAAATGTCTATACTTCAAGACCGAACATCAAAAAGGATTTTGCTCATGTCATTTAGTCATTAACATATACAAGACCACTAATGGATTCAATTATCTTTATTAACCTATCAATGTTACATTTTATACATAATACCTAGTTGTCTTCTCAAAGGGATCTACTTTAGTACATCATGTTAATAATAAAAAGCCAAGATGGCTAAACTTCAACCTAGCATTTTAATATCCTCTGGACAAGGCAAGCTAGAAAGTCAATCACTTTACACACGTCAGAGTAGTGTTCCAAAATAACTAGGCAGCTGCTACACTTTTAAGCAAGGGAAGAAAAAAACTTTCATTTTGGTCTTTTTGTATTCTAGCAAATTATACTTTCAATTAACAGCAACAATATCATAAAAAATGCTCTGCTTTTTAAATTTCTGGACTTCAATACAAATTAAAATAGTAGTACTGGAGTCTTTTGGGAGGCAAATAGCTAGCAGCTACATTAATCAGTGTAGCTGAGCCTCTTTATCGATAACCAGGTCCAGGCTGAGTATAGCCCTGACCAAAGGGAGGGCGGGTACGTGCATAAGGGTTAGGCCCACTAGGAGGTGGAGCCATAGTACTTCCAGGAGGTGGAGTAAAACCTGGTCTTGGCTGATAGGCCCCTGGTTGGCTTGGAGCCATTCCAGGCTGTGACGCAGGGGCCACAGTGTAACTGGCAGGCTGAGAAGTTTGGGTAGTGTAAGTTTGTGAAGGGTAACTGCTCGCCTGGTACTGCTGTGCTGGTTGAGCAGGCAGCTGTTGAGGCTGACCAGCAAAGGCAGGAGCCGGCGCCTGGGAAGCTGGTTGCTGGCCATATCCCTGGAACTGCTGAGGCTGCTGGGGTCCAGTCTGCTGACTATAGCCTGCTGAAAAGGCAAAATAAAGTACATGTATATCTTATTTTTCTTTTGGTGAAAAGGTTTCCAGAGAATTAGTCTTACTGTCATGGACCAAAAAAGAGGAGAAATTTAAACTTATTCCTGAGTATTTAATATTACTTCAAAACCAAGGTGTAGCAAAAAGGTATTTCCTAAACAATTTCTTAAAACGCTCTAATCTTAAATGGAAACCACTATATGTATATTTCTTCATTATGTTTCTGCACGACTTAATCCCTGAGCGCAAATACCTGTTCTAGCGTAATTCCTAATATAGAACAGATGGTCAAATGATAACTGCAGGAATTAACATAAAGCGAGTCATTAACCTGTGTGGAGGGGAGGCCTATTTAACAACTGTACCAAGTAAAAACACACTGCACACAATATTTTTAAATGAAGCAATGGTGCTACAAATACATCTTACTGTGCTAATGAGATGCTTTAAGGTTTATTCGCTTTATAAAAACTAAGCCATTTAAGAATAAATGTTAAGTAACCATTTTCACAATCCTTAAAATCATTAATTTTTTTTAGATTTGGTATCTGATGTTTTGCCTTTACAACTCAAAACTTTGACTTAACAGTAATAGCATAAGACACAAAAAACATACCATATTGCCCCACAAATATCAACATCTATATTCATTATTTACTAGGATGTAAATTTTTTTAAAAGAACAAGTCGGCTTCACTAAAAACTTTTATCTCTACCATGAAACACACCTGCAGCTACTTGCAATGAAACCTCTCCAATGACTGGAATCCTGTCAGCATTAAATACCAGATACATAAGAAAATTATTAAAATATGTACAACCCTGCATTAAAAAAAAGAAAGGATTGAATGAATTTGAGTATATTCTGAACTCACCTTGAACCTGGGTTCAAAATTTACTCATGAAAGAAACCTTTTTGACATAGTCCATGAATAAAACTGGAAAGGTCAGAGGGAAACTGCCAAACCAACAGTGTCAAAAATGGTCAATGTTACCACCACCACTTAGAGTCTCCAAGCAGAGTTATTTAGTTGACTATGTCCACATCTCCCAATCAAATTCAAGTTAATAGTACTAGTGGGATCAGAAATACAAAGATGGTAATTTGAAAACTAAATTTTACTTGTGTGAAGGCCCTGACTGAAATCATTAAGAACAAGCTTACCTTTTGATAAATCAAGTCATTTTACTTATGGTACCAAATACTGAAGTCAATTCATGATAAAATCTAACTTTTATGTAAAATTTGCTTAATTTTTTTACTGTAAGATTTTGGAGAAACAGAAGGAATCTTTTTGTTGAAAACGTCTACATAGGTTAAGACTACAAGGAAAAAAAGTTGCCTTTTCATCCTGACAACTGAAATCTAGACTGGCTTTTTAACGGATTCTGGGAACAACCCGATCTTTAATTATTTCTCAGTAAAGGGAATAACTATGGGCCTAAGATGCCATTTCATTAGCAACCTTCTAGTCTTTGATCATAATGTGGCAAGTCTTCTTTTATGTGTATAGTTTCCCTCCTACCCCGACCCTCACCCTTGAAAAACTTTGGTGACCAATAACAAAAGTCTCAAGAAATGGAAATTACAGAACTTTTTAAAATTAATGAGTAATACAGGACAAGGGATCATATGATCCACGAAGTCTAAAATATTTACTATCTAGCCTTTTATTGGTAGATAAGTCTGCCACCACTGGACTAGGTTGGAGAATGCAGCACGATATAAGTAAGTAACAGCAAAGTCAAGGATACAGCTTTCCCACTGAATGCCTGCATGGCCTTCAATGTGTCACGACCTTTTTAAACCACAGTTGCCTTGTTTATATACAATGAATGACTGAGAAGATNTTTAAAGCCAGCGTCCTACTCCTAACCTGAAACAAACTATCTGGGAGTAGAGCCCAGGCACCAGCACTGAGGGGGTTGAAATCCCCAGGATTAGAATGAGGACTAGGTCTTTTCAGTTCTACTATTTCTACAAGTTATTTAATTTGTTAACACTCTGACTTTAAAGGACTGCAAATGTGAAATAGCATTCCCTAATATCATAATCCAACCTTGTCATCTCACCTACTTAATTAAAAACTAACAACTACAGGTTAAATCACTCTACAGCAAACACAATCCAAATAAAAATTGCTATATGCGTTAAAATGTTAAACTCCTATTAAAGATAGGCCATAAAATTCTAGTTCAGGAAGCAAGACACAGTTTTGTGGGTTTTTTTTTTCTCCTGTGAATGGCCTGATAGTAAGCATTCTAGGTTTTGTGGACCAATTTCTGTTACAACTATTCAGCTCTGTTAATACAATGCCAAGGCAGCAATAGCACAGAAATGAATAGGTGTTGATGTATTCCAGTAAAATTTAATACATGAAAACAGGTGACAGGCCATATCTGGCCTATGGACTACAATTTGCTAACTCCTACTCTAACTGATACGATAAAACTCTATAAAATAGAATTTAGGTAAGATTTATCTTAAATTATTTTTAGTTACAGTTGAAATTTTGATATTTAAATCTTTGGCTGTGAAACATGAGTGAAACAGAAACTCTCTGATATAACAAAAGTAAAATTACCTGAACTATAATTATCCCAGTCAAAGCTACACTAAAGAGATTTGATATTTAAATGTGGATAATCTTTAGTGGACAGAAAGTAAAACAAAATACCTAGGATGCCTATTTATAACAACTATAATCAACGTTCTTTACTGCCTGGATTACATGACACAAGTCTATTGTTTTGGCCTGTTTTTGACAATCCTAAATACTTTTTGGAAATTTAAAAACCTAAGTAGCTTAATTTGGTTCTTATTTGAAAAGACTGCCTGTTCATGTATGAGGAAACTTAATATTTTACACTACCCTGGAATTCTGTGTTATATATAATTGGAGATAAAATCTTGCATTTTTGAGGTTCTAAGTCACTAAAAGATAAGTATATCATTACAAGACAGCTTTTGCTAAAAAAAAATGTTTTCATGCTACAAGTTATTACAAAATCATCTATGACTGTTTACAATATTTATGCAAATATTTAAAAATAAACAAAAGCTATTTCCTCCAACAAATACTTAAAACCTACTCCAACAATATAAACATTATAAATCAAGGACTTAAGAGGAACAGCCTAAAGTTCAATGGTACAAAAACAGCTCACCATCAACGAGTCACTCCCTCTAGATGTGTGCTCACCTGAATACTGAATACCGTACTGCTGTGGTGGCTGAGGCGGCGCCTGGGGCTGCTGCGCACCATAGCCAGCCTGCTGCGGGTACTGCTGGTACAACTGACCTAAAAAAGACAAGACAAGGAAAAGAGGCAGGTTTAATTTCATAGAGAGAAATACTTTTAAGATGCATTTAATTCTCTCCCCACCCAAACACATAAATACACTTAGTAACAAAACACAAGAATGTGTTCACCCTTTAAATACTATGTAACAGAGAAGAATGAACTAACATAGCTGATCGGCTGAGGATTAACTGCAGAGAACTCTAATAGGCAGCAAATAACACTAGTGTGGTTACTTCACAAATTCCAGAAAAACAAATGCTTTCAAACCAAATTACCAACAGATAATGTACTGATGTTTAGTAAAAATCAACCAAGTCAAAAATCAAGAAACAAAAATCTGAGAAAAGAAACAAATACAATTGATATCTCCTAAATCTCTCCCAAAATAGTGTATTTGTCATCTAAAGGTTTGAACCTTTGTTACCAAATGAATGGACTCTCTGGTAACAAGGAACTAGGTGACATCTTTCATTGCAGACCTCAAAGATTCCTATGGCACTTGGCAACAGTTTGCTTTTCCATCATCTGAATATCCTATTCCACCATGAGGAATCTGATAAAGCCTAAGTGGTTCCTCACTGCACACTTTTGAAAATGGCAGTCCTGCTTAACACTGGGTATATAATCTGGGAAATGAGAGTCCTATTTGGGATCAGGAGAGCGCAGTTGCTATGGAAAAACCTATTGGATACTGTTACTATCTGTGATTTCCATACAAGCAAGGATTTATTGATTCACATCTTTCTCATCTCTATTACTTTACTGTTGTTCTAATGGTGGATTTAGCTAGATCTAGTGCCTAGAGTAGCAATAAAACTTGCATTTACTGTCTAGTATTTAAATATTTAATTATATGTTGGCTCTTTCAAAAATAAAAAAAAAAGGTCACATCATCTTAGTGCCACCAAACTGAGGTACACTAGGCAGCTAACACCCACAGGCTGAAATCATGGAATAGAGCCCACTCTTTCAGGCTCCCTGCTCAGCCCTACATACTATATCTAGCACTGACTGAGATATGCCTGTATTTATTACAACCAGCTTATTTTCTAGCAAGTAGTTGTTTGCTTTTTATGATAGAATTAAAATCTGCTTAACTATTTTTAAACTATTAGTCCTCTCCCAAAATACAATAACAAAAAACTGACAAAAGTGACCAAAATCTGGTACAGAAATATAATCAGTGAGAGAAATATGTACAGCATTATGATAATAGGTTGTAATTCTGAGAATTAGAATGATTAACTTTACAATACAAAAATGAACAAAGAACCGAACAGGCAATAAATACATGGGGCAGGGGAAAGTAAACCTTATTAGCAATCCCTATTTCAGATACAGAAAAAATAAACAATTTATGTGGGGTCCATACTGCTAATATGAACCATCACTGGAATGCAGGCATTAACTCTAGAGCTTTAGTTTAAAGGAAGTTCTGTACACATTATGTCATTTATAAATATTAGCTTAGGTATTATCAAGAAGGCTGAGATTAAGGCTCCATGTGACAGACCAGTGCCATCAATGATTCTAAAGAACTCCACTCAGAAAAGCGCAACTGTTTTCTTCAATAAAAACTGAAAGAGTAGAACTATTCTGTTTTTCTTAAATGTTTATTTAATTTTAAAAGAAAGAGAGCGAAGGAGCATGAGCAAGGGAGTGGCAGAGGTGACAGACACAGAATGTGAAACAGGCTCCAGGCTCTGAGCTGTCAGCACAAAGCTGGATGCGGGGCTCAAACCCACAGACTGTGAGATCAAGACAGGAACTGAAGTTGGTCGCTTAACCAACTAAGCCACCCAGGTGCCCCCTGGGGGCAGAACTATTCTTAAAGCAAGCACATATTCTGTTTTTTTCCTGACCTGCTATAAACCCATGATGAAAATGTCACGTCTGGGGTTAAAAGTTTCAGGGGTTTATATCTCTACACAAAGTATTCCTTTTAATTACTTTAAACATACTTCATTCAAGTCCAAAATGGACTTTCACAGTATGCTAAATGTGTAGTTAAGAAGCCTGTGTTTAGTTACGAAAAAGCAGGAATAACTTCACATACTCCTAAGAAGAGAGCTATGTGATATATTATTAGGTGAAAAACCGAAGTAGAGACTGTTTATGGTAAGCTGTGTTCTAGGTAAAAAAAATATGTATATACATATAAGCTATGTTTTGTATATTATATTTTCAGAAAGAATCACCAGTAGAATAATGTAAACATAATAAAAATACTACCTACCGGCAGAAAGAGAATAGGATGAAGGGCAGAGTGATTGTGAAACTTCTCAGGCTGCACTGTGTTACAGAGCGGCAGCCAGCCTCTGTGATAACTCCCTGTGCGGGCTTAGCACAGGGCTCCTTCTATCCTTTACAACTTTAGAAACATAAAAAATTAACCTCACAATACAAAAAGAGCAAAGAATAAGCAATAAACACAGGAGTATTCACTCTCTTGTGCAGTTCCCTCCCACATTCAACGGGCTGACTATACCAATAAAATATGCAGAAGTCACAGTGACATTTCTGAGGACAGGTCATAAAAGACAGCCATCTTCTACCTCAATCTTTCACTGACTCTGATGGAAGCTGCCATGGCATCAAGTTCCACAAGTAGCCTATGAGAGGTCTATGGGAGGAACTGGAGTCCTAGACAAATGTGTCAAAGAGTCACCTTAGAAGCGGATCCTCCAGCTCAGAGTAAGCTTCTGATGACTGGAGCCTCATGAAAGACTGTGACACAAAACCTAGCGAAGCCACCCGAGATCCCTGACTCTTTGGAACACTAGGAGATAATAAATGTTTGTAGCTTTATGCTTCAAGCTTTGGGATAAATTGTTACACAGCAATAGATAATTAAAATACATAGTTTTTAACTCTGGAAACATGTAGGGGTGAGAGCTATTGAAAAAAAAGGGCATGTAATCAAATAAAAAATGTGAACTTAGCCACCACTGTAATCATGATGAGACAATTTAAAAGAAATTCAAATATAGACTAGTATGTATCAACATCAAGAATCAGTTTTGTTAGGTGTAATTGCATAGTAGTTATCTTAAAAGAAAAGCTATCAGTACAGACTTGCATACTGAAATAGTTGAGTGAAATAATATGTAGGATTTGATTTAAAATACTCCAGCAAGGGGCACCTACGTGGTGCAGTTGGTTAAGCCTCCGACTCTTGGTTTCAGCTCAGGTCATGATCTCATGGTTTGGTTTGTGGGTTTGAGCATGGCATTAGGCTCGGCACTGACAATACAGAGCCGGCTTGGAATTCTCTCTCTCCTCCCCTCTCCCTGCCTCCCTCTGCTCTCTTTCTCAAAATAAATAAACTTGAAAAAATAAAGTACTCCAGCAAATTAAAAAAAATGGAGGGGGACCAAGGAGGATACATGAAAAAAAAAATGCCAAAACATTGTTAAGTGTTAAAGCTGCATGATGGACTCATGAAGAGTTAATTATTCTAGCTCTACTTTTGTGTATGTTTCTATTCAGGTTATTATTATATTGTCACAGGGTTTCATATAATTCTATCCTTTTCACCTTTTTAGTTTGTCAAACAGCAATACCTCCTGATCTCCCTGATGATTTTTAATGCTCTTCCCTGTGTCCTCACTACTTACTTCCATGTTTTTGGCAACTATTCAACTGCACATAGTTTTCTAATAACAGAGGTGCCTACTTTGTCTGAAAAAGGATAATACCGTCCATTTGGCTTCTTTTCATGATGCTCAACTTTCTGATCCTTTTAATCAAACATATTAAGACCAAAATCCTTGGGGGAGGAAGTTACAATTCCAAGGTCCCTTTTACGGACTTTAAATAATGACTCAGATTTATTGTATTTTTTTTTTAATTTTTATAATTTATTTATTTTTGAGACACAGACAGAGCATGAGTGAGGGAGGGGCAGAGATAGAGGAAAGCACAGCATCTGAAACAGGCTCCAGGCTCTTAGCTGTCTACACAGAACCTGATGCGGGGCTCGAACCCACAAACTGCAAGATCAGGACCTGAGCTAAAGTCAGACGCTCAACCGACTGAGCCACCCAGGTGCCCCAAGATTTATTGTATTTTAAACTGTTTCATATTGTATTGTAAGAGTTTGCTATGTTAACTTATTATTAGTAATGAATTTTTATTTGATTATTCTGTTCAAATTATACCCAGCAGCTGATCTAACTGGTGATGTCAGGGACTCATTATACATCACATGTCAAATGGTATTCATTACAACAAACTATAATTCCTCCTATAAATGACTGATATATTAAGCTAGGGCTGTGCTATCCAATACAACAGCCACATGGCTACTAAGCACCTGAAATGTACCTAGTCTTAACTACGATGTGCTGTATGCTTTGCAAGTGTTTCAAATTGGTGCCACACCCCATATTTCCAATATGCAGTACAGAAAAATAAAATGTAAAACAGTAACTTTTTAATAACAATTACATGTTGATAGATACTAGATTAAGCATATAATTAACATTAACTTTACCTTTTTAACAACTTTTTTAAACGTGACAAATAAATTATATGTGGCTTCCACTGTATTTCTTTTGGACAGCACTGATCTAGAAATTCACACCTCCAGAATGCTGATGAATGTCACATATTAATAACTGTACAATTTTTATAGTATATGTTCTAACGTAAACTAAAAAATTAGAAAATAAAGAAGTTTTAGCAAGGCACACAGTTAATGACTCCCTAAAGGAATTCAATACACATTGCACAATGTTAACCTGATGCCTCTGGAAAAAGGAACTTGGCTGCTACAGGTCAGAGGTGGGAGAGAGAATTTGTGAATTATATTTTTAAATTTTTACCTACTTGAAAATAATTTTTCAATTAAAATAAATCCAATAGAATAATTTAAGACATTAAACAGAGCCTTAAATCTCATTTCTTTATAAATGAACAGCAAACATTTGGTACAATTGTCCTTCCAATTATCATTCTACAACAGTACATACACACTGCTTAAGATGCAATGTTTTTTAAACAAAGATGAAAGTTGACCTGAACTGAAGAACGTATTAAGACTAAAATCCTTAGGAAATATATTTACAATCCCAAGTCCCCTTTTATGGAATCTAGTAACATTTAAGCAGCCATTACACTCCCATGATACCCAAACTCTGCTTCTGCTTACCTGTTACATCACACATCTGCTTCTAGTTTGTTCTGGTTTGGGGCAGCTGAATCTTTGTACAAAGTAAAGACTGTAACTAGAGATGGTTGAGAAGAGGCTGAAGCAGTAAAAAAACTCTTCCCAAACTATTCACTCATCAGCAAAATGCTACCTGCTAGACCCTATGACTAGCATTCATCCAACAGGACAACTCTAAAAATACAGCCACAGGATGATGAGGACTCTATTACCTAAGTGCTCAGTTCATTTTAGGCTATAGACTTTTTAAAAATATGATTAATAAACTCAAGTCACTTGCTTCTGGTGCTGAAAATACACAACACCATCTGACCCTTTTATACAAATAGTTAGAGCACCACCTGGTGTTTATTTTCAAGCGGAATGTGTAGTTTTTAAACTTCAGTGCCTGCTGTCCTGAGCTTATCGCCCCTCAACCCCCTCCAACCATGGTAGTGGCCCCTTTATCTGTTTAAGTACTAGCTTTAAAGTTCTATTTCATTTGGGTCTAGAGACATTCTTTTAATACCACTAATTTTGTCCAATTTTTATAATTTATCATGAGAAAATATTAAGCCCAGAGAGATTAAATTACTCATCCAAGGTCACATTACTTAGAGAAGACAGGTTTGATTTAAAATACACTGTTTTTCCACAAAAGACATATTACATATTGCTAACTGCACAAAACTTTGAAGGGTTATTTATCTTTCAAAAAAATTACACTTAAGTAAAGTTATGCTTTACCCCTATTTTAAAAATCTTTCCAATTACAAAAATAATACATAGATGGAAGGGAAGGGAGAATGAAATAAAACAGCACCTAAGTATTATTATGCAATATGAAATGTCACTCAATGGGTCATCTCTGATGCCCCCATGGTTACCACTAACTGGTGACTGGTATGAATCCTTCCTGATCTTATACCATGTATCTATATTCATAGAAGAACTTTTTAAAGGTATTTTTCTTTTCAATAATCAGAAGCATATCTGACATATCATTCTATTTGGGTTTTTAACCCCAAAACATACCGTATCAGTAAAAGTTTTTACAACTGTATTCATAGCACGAACGCTTATGTAAGCTCTTTATCATCATCAGCAACACTGCAATAACCATCTGTGCACATTTACCTCCCCAAAAATGTGCTCTTATTTCTATTTTACCTTCACTCTGACCTGCTTGTGTCTGAGCTCCTGTATATGGTGGCTGCTGTGGCTGAACTCCTGGTGGGTGAGCTGTAGAGGAGGAGGAAGCAATGCTGTCGGGCGTTCCTGAACGGTCTTCTGCAGGAGCACTGGGTGGCCCTAAATGGTCATGACAAGTCAGTTTAGTTTCTAATACAAGAACTTTCCTGAGCAAGCTCAATTAATAAGTTTGGTTACAAGAGACTAAAAATGAAAGTACTGCAGACTAAGCACAACCACAAATGCAGCTTTTTACACTGAATGTATATACTTCATTTTTTCCTCTGCTCCACTCTCTTAAGGATACAAAACGACAACTGGGAATCCTTCCCTATAATGTGTAGTGTTACATTCCTAAGTCCTAACATCCCCCTGCAAAAGTGAGAAGTCCTCTCTGCCATACCAATATCCTCTACCTCATGCTACCTAATTTATTTTGTAGATCAACCAAAAATATCACCTAATTCTTAAATGGTCTCCATTGCCCATAAATCAAGCTCACACCTCTAGTTTGGTGTTTCAGGGTCCAAACATTATTTCTTACAATTCCTCCTCTCACAGGCCGCCTTCAGCTGAAACTAGCCTTTTTCCTAGTCCCACAATATATCTTGTATTTTTTTCTGCCTCCATTTATCACCACTGACTCCAGTCCCAATTTCATGTATCTACATATAATGGTCTTTAAAACACAAGTTACTACTCCACACTTCCAGTAAGACCTCTTCACCCATGAATACTTTTTCCACTTGTGAACTTCTATGGAGTATACTTTTATTATGACCCTTACCATCTTCCTCTTAGACTACAAGCTCTTTTGGCCAGGCTCCTTTCTGATTCTCTTGGTCTGCCTCACAAAGACTACCTCTCAAATTCTTGGAGCCAAATTCTTCTAAAATAATGAATAAAGAAGTAAATGGACAGAATTCAGTATAGTTCCAATACTATGACAGTCAAAAAAGTCATTGTGAGACAACTATAGATATGTTTATTCCTTTAAGTTCTTTCTGTTGGGCATATAGAAGAATCGTTAAAAGCACAGGTTTTGGAGCCAGACTGCCTAAATTCAAATGCCAGTGCTGCCACTTAGTAGGCTCTATAATTCTGGGCATGTTCCCTCCTCTCTTTCTGTGCCTAAGTTTCCTCATCTGTATGAAAAAAAATACTAATTTCTACCTCATTAAAGTTACTACAAGGATTAGGAGTTAACAGGAGCTAACAGCAAATATTTATAAAAGTGGTTATACAGCAAGAGCTTATGAAAAGGATAACCATTTAGAAAGTTCCACACATGGACTTGCTATTACTATCGAACTTCCCTGATGACAAACCTCTATCCTCTGCACTGGTATACCTACCCTAAAACTTAGCACTGTATTAGGCAACTATATAGTTGGCCACTGGTAGTCCAGGTATCGATGAGAACCTAAACTAGGTTTAGGATAACAAAGTGGTAATGCAAGAGAAACTAATGATTACCAGAGTAAAATGGACAATTGCTCATTTTATTGATATTTACATACATGTAAATAAATACACATACACTCTATCCTACAGAAGACACTGTATCACTTGCCTTAAAAGGATCTTATTGGGGGTGGCTTAGTCGGTTAAGCGTCCGACTTTCGCTTAGGTCATGATCTCGCGGTTCGTGGGTTCGAGCCCCGCGTCGGGCTCTGTGCTGACTGCCAGCTCAGAGCCTGGAGCCTGTTTCAGAGTCTGTGTCTCCCTCTCTCTCTGACCCTCCCCCGCTCACCCTGTCTCTCTCTCTCCTAGAAATAAAACATTTAAAAAAAAAAAAAGGATCTTATTTTGACTCCTCTTTTCTCTCTTGTATATAACCTATTAGTTAATGCTGCCCATCCTATCTTTGTAATGTTTTATCCCTCCTTCCCATGTCCACATTCACTACTGCAGTCAAGCTTTTCACAATAGCACACACGAATAACTACAAACTACCCTGGCATTTTCTATGTGCAGTTTTTCTTACTTTTACAAAGGTATCAGAAAAATGGCCTTCAAATAATGTGAATCATATTAATCACATTATTCTGGTATGGTATATACTATGTTCTAATCAAAATTTTAAGCCTGACCTCATAACTATTTACTTCTCTATCTGCCATTTCTTGAAATCTTAAATATGAAGAAACCATAATATTAACTCAAATTTCAGTTGCTTTAAAGTGTTTTTCAGGGGCGCCTGGGTGGCTCAGTTGGTTGAGTGTCTGACTTTGGCTCAGGTCATGATCTCATGGATCGTGGGTTTGACCACTGTGTCAGGCTCTGTGCTAATGGCTAGCTCAGAGCCTGGAGCTTGCTTCAGATTCTGTGTCTCCCTCTCTTTCTCTCCCTCCCCTGCTCACGTTGTCTCTTTCTCTCTCTCTCTCAGAAATAAATAAAACATTAAAAAACATTTCTTTAAAAAATTTTTAAAAAATAAAGTGTTTTTCAGATATATCTCTTGTGTGATGCCTTCTTTTGTCAAGAACATGCATCATATACAAATATTTGTCTCTCCAGAATTTCACACAATTCTTTTTAGTGAATAATTCCATAAAAGTCTCAAAGAAAAAAAAATAGACTGAATCCTACATTTCCAGTTACTAATAATGGCAAAGAAAATGGTCAGGTGAACCCTCTCAGAGTTAAAAACTAAAAACCTGTAAAATAGCAGAAAACAACTATCTGAAATGACTAGAAGACAATCAAATGTCAGCAGAAACCAGAAAAGTTTACCCCCCATGGAATGACAGGGGTAAGAATTGCAAGCCCTGACCTCTGCAGCCCCAACAGTAGAAAGCCATAGTATGAACTTCATGGCTGGCCAACTAGCTCGAAGTTTGAGGGGAAATGTCCCTGGAATAAGAAAGCCACTAAAGGAGTGAGACCTAAAAAGTGGGTATAAGCTCTGCTCCAAATTCTCACCTAGCCATGGAGTTATGTGGAGGAGACACAGGAGGGCTCAGGGAAAAAAAAAAAAAAAAATAGCAGCACCAACAGTTTAAAGGACTGAACACAGATATTAGTTGCCATATTTCATGGGAAAAAAGAATGAGTAGTTTGAATCCATATAAGGTAACTCCTTGCCAGAGCAGCAGTAACAAAAAATTCTCAAAAAAAAAACAAAACTAAAAGAATCCCAAGTCACTACAATATATTAACCAGAATGTCCAGTTTTCAATAAAAAATCATCAGATACACAAAGAAACAGAAAAATGTGACCCATACTCAGGAAAAAAAAACAGGCTAAAGAAACTGAACTCCAAATAGGATCAGATGTTGGATGAAGCAGACAAACATTAAGCAGCTATTATAAATATATCAATAAGTTAAAGAAAAATACAGTCTTAATAAAATGCAAAGATAAGGACTCTCAAAGAAGAAAAAAATAAACTATAAAAAGAATCATGAAAATTCTAAGACAGTATATGTAATTGGAATATGAAATGAGAGAAACAGCAGAAAAAATAGTAAATAAATGATAGTCAAAAAATAAAGAAACCATAGTATAGGTACTGTTTTTGAAAAAGTTAAAAGCATCCATTATAAGAGCTCTTTCTACACAAGGCAAGTTAACCAAAAATCTGCATTTAAATTTCTATTCCTCTAATTTAACGTCGAAAGAGAGAAGACAGCATCAAATATAATTTAAATCTTACAACAATTCTGGAATAAGATTATAAAATGGTTCAGATTTTTAAAAAAATATAAACTTTGTGAATTCCACTTGTAATATTTACCTAAACCAAACAATGGTTATTCTCTAAAGGGTAGGGTTCTACTGACTGGGAAAGCACGTAGGAAAGGAAAAGCTTTCTAAGTGCTGGAAATCATCTACATATTGAACTTACTTGATGTTTTCTGCAGAGGTACCCAAAAGTAAAAATTTATTGAACAGAACCTTTTAAGATTTATGTGCATCACTGTTATCTGTTATCCTACTATTAAAGAAGGAAAGAAGGAGAAGGAAGAAGAGAGGGAATGAAGAATGGGAGAGAGGAACTAACTTACCTGAAACCTGATCATCTGTTAAGCCAAACGCTGACATGACATTTTTATTGATTTCATCTTGGTTTTTCAAAGGATCAAAAGCAGACATACTTGCTGCCATAACCTGAGTAGACTGTTTTCCAGAAGAATCAGAAGCAGCAGGCTTTTCATCCCTACCATCCACAGTATCTATGAGAGGAATAAACAAAAATTTGTTTCCTTTTTATGTATATTGAGTGAGGCTTAAAATATACAAAAAAATACACAGTCTGAAATGTTAAGAGTAAATATCTCTGAATATAAGATCATAGATAATTTTACTTTCTTCTTTATACTTTTATGTTTAAAATCAGAAAAAAGGATCAAAAAGAAATTTAAAAAAACAGCTTTTTCCAAAAAATTACATCTACCTCTTTCCCTAAGAATTATTAGATGAGAAAAAAATTTATGAGCTCCTTAACAAACAGAGAAAAATATTTTGGCCCCTTTTTTTGGAGCCCCATGACCTATATATATCCTACTATCAGATACATACTAGGTACTAATGCTTCATCTTGTAAAGGGATAAAGAAGCTTAACTGAAGTTATGATATCAACTTTTATGTTTTATTTCTACTTGTCTATTTGTTCATTATTAATTGTATGGAAATCTCAAGCCAACTAATATATTAAACACATTTTAATTTGCTATGTTTCCCTTAAAATACTTTATAGTCAAAATGATGTGTCTGAGATTTGCTAAAACAACAGGGGTGGAAATGTATGGGAGGAGAAATGGCATGGTACTGATGAGTTGGTAACTGTTGAAGTTGGAGGTGGATTCATGAAATTCATTAGAGCATTATTTCTACTTTTGTATATTTTTCCATAAATATTTTTTAGAAAAATAAAATTTTAAACATGAGTATGGTAAGTTCAAGTATCTTCTAAGTATAAACTTACTAAGCAGTAAGTATCTTCTAAGGATACTAACATATTCAACAGGTTTTGGTACCACTACCTCACGAAAGAAAAGGGGTTCGAGAACAACTCACATATTACAAATAGGTACCTGAAACCAAAATATAAAAAAAAAGATATCAAAAATGAAGTAAACAGGGGTGCCTGGGTGGCTCACTCAGTTAACTGTCTGACTTCAGGTCATGATCTCACAGTTCGTGAGTTCGAGCCCCACGTCGGGCTCTGTTCTGTGCTTACAGCTCAGAGCCTGGAGCCTGCTTCAGATTCTGTGTCTCCTTCTCTCTCTGCCCCTCCCTTGCGTGCTCTCTCTCAAAAATAAACATTAAAAAAATATTTTTTTAAATAAGTAAACAAAAGGAATATTGCTAACCATGTATTCAATTATCAATTTTTTTGTTACCAAACAAGTAAATGAGTATTAGTTATCTTTAAGACTCATTTAAAATAAGTCTACAGTTATCCATCTTTCTCACCCATTTTCCTCCTCTAATTCCAAGGCTACACCCCAAGAGGATATCACACCAAGCTTATAAATGATTCCCTCTCACCCTACTACCTTCCACTACCTGTCCATCTTTCCACTTGCTGCAAACTAAGTCCATCAAGAAAAACAATACCGTATGTCCACTAGCCTACTAGTTGCTCCACTAGCTGCTACAGCTAAGACAAAAGGTCAATCCAGCATCCATGGGAGCCTACACATCATGTTCCTCATAGAGGAAACCAAGTGTCCAAGAACCACTGCAGAGGTAGACCAGTGACAGACAGCCACACGTTTATGGGTGAGGGTAAGCCCTACTGTCCTGAAGAGTACTGACAGCTGACTGGCAGCACTGTTGATGGAGTAGACTTTCAGTTTCTGATGTAAGGGGCTTTTTTGCCTTATTTTATGCTATTTCATTGAGAAGATTGTTAAATCAGAACACATTCTAAAAGCTTAGAGGGCAAACACAGGATATATTTTTCAACTCACTAGATAACTCAGATAGGACACCAAGACAAGATGGGAGGCCACGCAAAGAAACAATATGTGATTTAATTTCTAACATTCAGAGAACCAGTTTTAACATCTTTTATATGAACACAGGTATGAAGTTAATAATAAAACATAGGAATACGTGAAAATAAAGGACGAATAAAGAGAAGTACTAAATTTAGTGACAACAAACATGAGAAGAGAAAGGTTGTTTCACCAAATCTGAAAGCTTATATATAATTCTATTCCTCAGAAGAGAACATAGGCTACTATAGGTAATTTCTGCACAGTACTTCCTGTACTTTTTCAATTTTGATCTAAGTTTCATAGTATTCTATAGATGCTTAAATACCCTGAAATTATATGCAAATGTTTTTGTCAGCATCTATGAATTCTTCTGAGAAAATGGTCAAAAATTCCCTTCAGATTATTGACCTAAAATTGGAGCTTTTTGTTTAGGGAGACAGGGTTCAGAAAAGACCATTTGCATTGATTTGAAATATACTAAGATTCATCACAAAAAGGCCAGGAAGATCTTACTCTATTTTAACACCTCTCTCATATGTTCTGAAATACAGAGATAGAACTAGAAATCACTAATCACCAAATATTTATTGAGAATCTACCACTAATTCCATATAGCAAAAGAGAGGAAAAGAAACTACAGAAAAATACACAATGTATTTACATTGTAACTACTAAACTAAAGGAAAACAAAACTTCAAAATTTAAATGGAGCCAAAAAGTACAATCTCTTAGAATCTAATGGCTGCAAAGGATTATACAATGCCCCCTTCCCACAAAATCTGTTATTAAGGCTGTTATACATAGTCATCCAGACTCTATAACAAGTGACTATTTCATAACATAGACGGTTTTAAGTGTGTAATTTGTATGCAAACACAAAAATTTTAAAAAAAAAAAAAAAAAAAAAGTAAGTTTGCTTTTTAAGTGCAACATCTAAGAATGTTAAAAGCTGAGAAAAGCAGTTTTTCAAAATCTACTTTTAAGCCTAATACATAAATTTCAGTCTACATTTTTAAATATATACGGTCCCAAAACTGTATGTCAGTTCCAAATTTGTCAATAATATTACTTAATCTTAATATAAACAGTACATGTCATCTGTAAAAGGGAAAAAAAATAAGTTTTTCTTTGCACAGTATGAACACTCTTTACAATATACCTCTTGAATATAGTAATCTTATTTATTTGAAACTACTTCATATACGACATAAAACTCATGAAATGAATGCAATTCCTAAGGTGTAAAGAAAAGGGTTCAAAAGAGTCAAAGGGATTTGAAAACTCATCCATTCATAAACCCAGGGGTTTAGATTAGTTGCAAAGAATCAAGAAGAGAGCACTTTAAAAATGGGATTCCCAGGTCCTGCCTTCTAGTAGGTCCATAACAAGATCTAGGAATTGGTAAAATAAATCTCCTGGTAATCCTAAAGAACAGCAGGTTTGAATACTAGCAGAGAGGCAGGAATAAGAAAGGGTAACAACAAAGGTGCCAACCTAATCCTACTGAAGAACTTAAAAAAAAAACTGCAAAAAGGTATGAGTACGTAACATAACACTAAGTGAAAAAAGTTCACAAATACCATGATTTCACTCAAATGTGCAATTTAAGAAACAAAACAAATGAGCAAAGAAAAAAAGAGAGAGACAAACCAAGTAACAAACCCTTAACTAGAGAGAACAAACTGATGGTTACCAGTAGGGAGTTGAGGGGAGAATGGATGAAATAGGTGATGGAAATTAAGGATGCCATGATGTACACTGGGTGAGGTATGGAATCGCTGAATCACTATATTGTACACCTGAAACTAATAAATTACTGTATAGTGTAATTAAACTAAATTTTTTGTAAAAGAGTAATAATAAAGCAGAATAAAATGGATTCAGTCTACCATTTTCAGGAATACTGGTGGAAGGTCCTGGTTCTCCAGGTGGTTCCAAGCTATCCAACAAGCGATTCACTTTATTTCGCAGTTCTATCAGCTCTCGACGGAGATACTTCACTTGACTTGATTCTAGGGGTCTTGGTTGGCCATTAACTGGAATAAAAACATTAATTTGCTTAAAATTAGGCAAAGTTCTTTAAAAATCAACACAGTAATAGCAATAAAAAAAATAAATTTCTTGAAAAAGTGAAACAAAATCAAACAAGACACCTAATGATGACATTTAAATGAAAACTCTTTTTAAGGAAAGGATTATTACTAAAAATTTCCTTTTTGGAAAAAATATTCATCAGTGTTTCTGGATGCCACATCTATGGCCTATGATCATATTAGTTTAAAAAATAATTTTATTAAGAAAAAATATAGCAAACTAAAGCTTTAACACATTTTTAACAGAAATTATGTACCTTCAAAAGCTCATTTTTACCACACACTATTCTTTTTTAAATTCACTTGTTTTAGAGAGAGAGAAAAAGAGTCATGAGCAAGCTCCAGTAGAGGAGGAGTAGAAAGGAAGGGAGAGAGACAATCCCAAGCAGGCTCTGCACTGTCAGCACAGCACATGAGATCATGACCTGAGCTGAAATCAAGAATCAGAGGCTTAACTAACTAAGCCACCCAGGCCCCCACCTCACACTATTTTATATTCTTAAATATAATCAACACATTATTCTAAAGATATGTTAAAAGGTGCAACATGACTGACAATTCTATTATCCCTCTTGCCTACTTTTGACCTAAAAAAAGAAAAAATAGCCACCTAAAATAACTGACCTAAAAAGTAATCTATTAAAAAAAATGCAGAATTCATTAATCCAAATCACTACTGTCCTTCAAGTGGTTACTTCCAAAAGCAATATAAAAGCCACAAACAGTCAGAGATTACATAATAATCATTGGGTCTTTTTTTAAATGAAGGCAACACTGCTTCATTTAATCATTCTGACCAAATGACTTTCAGCTTAAAAATAAGGCAAAAATAAGAGAAATCCTTCATCCAGCCACAAAGATGGTCACTGCTAAAGTTTACTTTAAAAAAAAAGAAAAAAAACTAACACAAGGCTCTAAATGCACACTTCAAAACAGGAGTTCAAAAATTAAACTAAACTAAAATGCTTATTGCAATGCCAGTACACATATATACAAATTACTAAGGCAAGAAATTAAAAAAGGAAATCCATTTGAATAAAGGTTCAGGGATTCTATGTTAACTAAGTTGCAAACATCAAACCAGCAATGGAAATTTTTTGAAGACAACTCACCAATATTTGACATATTCTCCATATATCTACAAGGGTGTTCAATACAATCTCCTACCTACATCAATTAATTACTGACTTTTTAGGGTATTACTAGGTTTTCTCTAATTCCTAAGGAGAAGAGCATCTCCTGACAACCAAGAACTGGCCTAGTCCTATAAGACAGACCTCAGTGCTGCCAGAAGCTGGCCTGGCACTCACAAGCAAGCTGTGGTGTTCTCTTGTTGAACATGAACAATCTCAAAGCACACCAACCATCAGAAAAGATCATTCTGTGACCATGACAGATGAAGACAAAAACAGAGCCACAGCATAATCATGTGAGAACTCAGACAAAACAACAACAATAACCAAACCACAAAAATGACCAACACCTCTTGCTAAAATGACTGATGGATGCTGTTCCACCGATTGAAGCTTTAGCCACATTTAATTCCTTCCACCTTCTGCATAAAATTTAGTGACATACCCAATCATAGGACCATCTCCATCTTCTAACAGCATCCAATCTAGAGCAAGTCCCACTTATTGAACCTTATCCAAAATCCTCTACCATACATCTGAGCCCTATAAAAAATCCTTTCTAATACTTTTACTGAGACACCCCATTGTTCTTCTATGGTATTCACTCTCCCTCACAGCAATGTATCTATCTGTAGTATGCCCCTTTTCATTCCTACCACTGCTTATCTGTGCCTTTTTTCTTAATTAATCTTATAGAAGTTTGCAAATTTGTTACCTTCTCAAAATTGTTGATCCTATCAATTCTCTGAATGTTGGTCCACTTCTGCTCTTTTTTACTTTTTCCTTCTAAGTTATTTGGGCTTTGTCCTTCTTGTATTGAAAGCTACCAAACATCCCCTCATGTTTAACTTGAATTTAGCATACTCTAAAAACTTTGTTATATGGAAGTCATAGCTAATTATTTCTAATTCCCATTATAATTTCTTCTTTATTTTAAAGCACATTTTTATTCTCAAATGCCCAAAGATAGCACAGACTGATTCCCATAGTCTATGTTATCTTTTTTCTCCAGTGGTTGCTAATGAAGCCAGAGAATATGACTTCTAGGATATCTCTTGTATCTATTGAAATTTGTTGGAAAAACCACTATCTGGTCAATTTTTATATAAATGTCCATATGTACTTAAAATAATTATACCCCTTCCTAATTGCTAGATCCTAAGACTAAGCCTGTATTAGATCTGTTCAAATTTTGTCTATCCCTACTAATTCTGGGCCTGCTTGATTTACCAATCTCTGAGAAAAGAGTAATAATAAAAGCTCTCATGATTGGAGCCTGGAGCCTGCTTCAGATTCTGTGTCTCCCTCTTTCTCTGCCCCTCCCCTGCTCACACTCTGTCACTTTCTCTCTTTCTCTCTCAAAAAATGAAAAATGTTAAAAAAACAATTTTAATACTTTAATTTTGGGGCACCTGGGTGGCTCAGTTGGTTGTGTCTGACCTCACCTCAGGTCATGATCTCATAGTTCTTAGGTTCAAACCCCACGTCCAGCTCTGCACTGACTATGTGGAGCCTGCTTCGGATTTTCTCTCTCTCCCTCTCTGCCCCTCCTTGACTCACGCTTTCTCTCTCAAAATAAAGAAATAAACTTAAAAAAATTTAAATTTCTATCATTCCCTCTGTCTTACACATAATTACTGATCACGATTTTTGTCTCATCTTGTTTTTATATTTTTAAAACTATTGTTGTTTTTTATAATTAGCGGTCACTTAAATTTAGATGTTAACCAGTCTATTTGCTCAAAATTTCTTGCAAGTTTCACCATTCTTCCGGACTCAATTCCTTCTTGCTAAAGAAATATTTTTAAAAATTCTTTTAACAGGTCATGAGTGGTAAATCTTCAGTTTCTATTTGATAATGTTTCTATTTCCCTTTATTCCTCAAGTATAGCACACTTCAGAAAACTTTTCCAGTTATTTTTTTTCTGAACAGTTGGAAGATGCTATTCTACGGTCTCTGGCTATTATTACTATGAAGAAGTCTACCAAAAGTCTAATTGCTTGCTAGATGACCAGTCTTATTCTCTCAGGCTACTTTTAAGATTACCTTTTTCCCTTACATATTTTCCAGTTTTGTGACAATATGGCCAGGAGAGTTTTATTTTTACTTAGTAGGACTATTGTGCCTCCTGAATCTGACAGTTTATTATCTTGAATATAATTCTGAAAATTTCTTTAGCCATTACCTTCTCAAATATTTCCATTCCCCCAATATCTCCTTCTTTAAAGTCTTAATGGAAATAGGCTGGACTTTCTTATTCTCAAATTTTATCTCATATTCTTCATCTGTTTTGGTGCTTTATTCCGTAATTTCTTTAGACTATCTTGTAGCTCACTAATTCTCTCTTCAACTGTGACTAATCTATTTTACCTCTCCACTTTGTATTTAATTTGAATGATTATATTTTTCATTTCCAAAAGTTATCTTGATTTATTTTTAAAATCTGTTTATTCTTTTTTCATAGTGCCTTGTTCTTACATTCTTATTTCTCCTTTCACATCTAATAACTTTTTATATTATTTTATAGATGATCACTCCTATTAACTGCAAGTTCTTGGAAGTCTAATTGCACTACTAATTGTAGCCATTGTTTCTGGCTTACATGGATTGCTTCACGTCTTTCATTTCTAAACTCTAAGTTCATCAACAGGATTTTGTCTAGAAAAAGCCTGTGACCTGGCTTGAGAACATACTCTAAGAGATGTCTGCCTTTACTTCTTACCATTTTTTTTCTGGTAGTATCTGTGCTTGTGAGCTCCCCATCTATGAAACACAGTTTAAATTTAAACCCAAGCCACCTAACAACCATGGTCAGAAATCCTCAAGGGAGCCTTTACAAACCCAGCAACTTCAGGGTATGAGAATTTCCTGTATCAATTCCTGGATTTTTCCTGCATCAATAGAGAGGTATTTTTCTATTCCAATATTCTTTGTTAGGGATGCTTGAGTGGCTCAGTCAGTTAAGCATCCAACTCTTGATTTCAGCTCAGTTCATGACCTCAGGGTTCATGAGTTCGAGCTCCATGTCAGGCTCTGTGCTGAAAGTACAGAGCCTGCTTGGGATTCTCTCTCTCCCTCTCTCTTGCCCTCCCCCCCCCAATAAAAAAAAAACCTTTAAAAAAAATATTCTTTTTGAGAACACCCCACTGAGGGCCTAGGACCCAAGGCCTCTACTATGTAGACACCAAAGGACTAGTCTTTAGACTATGCACAATAAAACACTAACCATTAATAGCAACAGCACACCGAGGCTCAGCCTTTGGTACTACTGGTCCTAGTTTTTAATTCCATCTATCTTTTGGTCTCTGGATGTTTCTCTTACTCTCCTGAGCAACTTCAGGCATATATTTCAAAAAATACATTTATAATAGTTATCTAAAATGTCCTCAGTGTTTCTGGAAGGAAGATTTTCAATCTGTTGAACCTTCCAGATAGCTGGCCGCTAGTGGTTAAGTATTTTAGATTCAATACTGTAAAAACGATACTTTTTATTTAAAAATTTTTTAAACAGTTTTGTTATTAGCATTTTAAAATCTAATTCACATTTACCTTCCCTACATGGAGATGAAATAGATACAAATTAAACCAACTGGCCAACATTATGTTTCATGAACTATAAGGTTCAGTGTCACATAACTTTTTTAAAAATGCTAAACAAAACATCTAGAAAAAAGGCCCAGATTTTATTTTTCCCATAAGCATGCTGCCTCTTTAAGTCCGTAATCATTTCTATCTTATCTCTTAAGATTTGTACCTCACAAATCTGTTACTTTTCGATAAGAAAACAAAATCTAAAACATTAGTCTTATATTTGTTTTTTAATCAAAACTACTTCTAATTTAATCTTTAAATACTCCTTGAAAAATAATGTCTACAGTATTAGGCCTTTATGTTAAGCCCTGAGAATAAGTAGAAACATGTGACATTATGGAAGATAATTATATATTCTCAGAGTACTAAGGACTTAATAAAACGCATAAACTTAATAAAATTAAAACTTAATAAAAGCAGTTTTAATACTGCAATTATTTTCAATCCTGGAAATACTTCTGTAAGTGGCACCCATTACTATGTAGGGTACTGAGCACATGGAAATTTTAAAAGTGCTTACTTTCTACTAATCTTCCAAAAAAAAAAAAAAAGAAAAAGAATATAGGTAGGCCTAATAATTCAAAAATTCAGATGTAGCTGAAAAAGTTACTGCTTAATTATGAGTCTTTAGAAGGAAAAAGGCTAATAAGTCTTCAACAAAAAAACAATGGATAAAATAGTAAACTTATTAGAAGGTTTACCACTTACCAAATAACGTCAGTTTCAGTATTCTACTACACTGAATTGCAAAAGAAAGGTCAGAACTATCAAAAATTGTTATAAGATCTCCATCTGGAATTTAAAAAAACAGAAATGAGTTTCAGATTTGTATCAGTAGTAAACTAGGACATATATTAAATTAAAATCTAAAATGTAGATCACAGCATCACAGCACATAATTAGAATCTCCCACAAAAACTTTAAACATTAAAAGGATCTAGGAAAGATGTATCTGTTCAAAAGAATACTGTATCAATTTTGCTTATTACTTTTATAGAAAGGTTACTGATTATACCCTCATTAAGAAAAGCCAAAACATGGCTAAAATTAATGTATGACGATCTTTTATAAGTCACCAGGACATTCATGGTACCAATGTAACAAATTACTCGTTTACACTGAAATCTTTCCATTCCAAAAAATTTAAATATGTTTATCAAATGTTAAATAAAGATTCTCAAGGTTCAAAACGCAATTCTAAGTATGGTAAAATATCACTGACACAAATGGAAAGGAAGCTATTATAGCAGTTAATTAAAGGGTCACTGACCATTTTGATACTAAGATGAAAACTATCAACTCTGCTTAGAAAATATACTCATATACACAAGATTCTACAATCTCCTAGATCTCAAGGTTAAGGAATATTATAATCAGCATATCAGCTGCTTGTTTCAAAAGCTTTCAAAGGGCTAAGGGAAAATGTTTTCTAGAGAGAACAAGAACAGAAAAGCACCCAGAGGCAAGGAGTTGGTCAGGAGCCTCTGCCCGGTATCTTCACAGACACGGCTGGGTTGGAAAACAGGGGTAAGGATGATAGTTCTATCCTGGGGAGGCTGCTCCAAGGATGCTCTGCTACACCAATTTAAACACTGATTAGATTTAGTTTGAACAAAAGAGGCAACAAAAGCCATAACTGAAGATTTTATCATTGTTTGTAGATCTTTATAAACAGACCCTCTTCTTGTAACAAACATATCTAATATTCAAACTTCAGAGATTCTACTCATAAACATTTTTTTTTTTTAAATTTTTAATGTTTATTTATTTTTGAAAGACAGAGAGAGCATGAGCAGGGGAGGGGCAGAGAGAGAAGGAGACACAGAGTCTGAAGCAGGCTCCAGGCTTCAAGCTGTCAGCACAGAGCCCGACGCGGGGCTTGAACCCACAAACCATGAGATCATGACCTGAGCTGAAGTCGGCTGCTTAACCGACTGAGCCACCCAGGTGCCCCGACATATTTTTAATAAAGTATATATGTAAAAGCAGAAAACCTTCTCTAACTGCTTTTTTTATTTTCTGGATTTCACAACAGAAATATATGATGGCAAGAACTTTATCTAAGCCAGTCCTCCACCCTAGTACCCTATACAATTAACACAAATCTGTACAATTCAAAACACTTAGAAACCCCGTGAAAAACAAATTCAATGTGGTAACTAGATGTGGAGGACAAAAGTTCAACAGTGAAGATACGCTTAAGTTAGGGGTCCCTAACTGAGACCAATGGTCAAAAATCCCTGTTTATGGGACTGTGAACCAAGAATGGCTTTAAAATTTTTTTAAAGGTTTTAAAGGAAAGTAGATGAAATAGAGACCTAATATGATCCACAGTGCTAAAAAATTATCTAATCTTTTAAAGAAAAGTTTGCCAATCCTTGCCCTAAACAAAAATAAGGGGACCTAAGAGAAAGCAAGATAAATAGTGAGGTCAGTTTAAGATAATGCAAGTATGAGGTAAGAACAAAGCATCTCAGATAAAATAAAAGCTGTTAAAATTTTGAGTTGTAAAGTGAAGAAAAAAACAAATTGATCAAATTAAGGCACACATTTGTAAGTCAAAAAGGTGGAAGGCAATATACTGGAAGTAGAGGAGATTGTACTAGGAAGGAGAATGAGAAGAATTTGCTCTCTTTTACTGCCCTTTAACACAGGTGACTCTCAAAATTAGTTCTGGGTATCTTTAGATCATACTTTGTAAAAGAAAAAAAAATTAATTACACCTACAGCTAATGGCCAGCTTAGCTGACCATCAATGATTTATATTTTTATATTCCTCTTCCACAGTATAGACTGTTGGAAAATGCGCCAGCCAGGCACATACCCCAAGTCACTGACAGCTCAGCAGACCCATGTGATGGGGTCTGGAGAGCTTGATGTGAGCAGAAATGATAAACACTACCTCAAGGCCTAGGGAGTACAATCCCCCAGTAATCCTCTACACTCTATCTTCATTCATCTACCTGCTGGATGTTAATGCTCAAGGTGGGCTTGTAAGCCATGTGTTGAACACAACACAGCTTCTGTCAACCTGGGACTCTGAATGATCTCTTGAGTGTTAAACTACTGAAATGTTAAGATTTCTATTATTAAAACCGAAGTGACTTTAAGCCAGCACACCAACTGACAGAGAAACAACTGTTAATGATAAGAAAACTGGGACAGTAGTGTCAGAAATGTTAAGGGATAAGAGTATTTTTAAAAGGATGGTATAGGATAGCAATGCCAAGTATTAAGATCAAGATGAAATAGACTGGAAATAAATTCAGTGGAAAAAAAGAAACTGGTAACCACCTACAGCACAATTTCAGTAGAAATGTTTACAAAGAAGGTTTAAAGAAGAAAAAATATAGTCTACTATTTTAATTCCACTGTGTGTCTGATGCAACAACTATCATTTAAAACCCACTGCCATAAAAAGTTTTGTGGTCAAATGAGTTTGGAGACACTGCATACTATAAATTAACAATATATATCAGCATATTACATATTGTAAAAATTCCTGCAGTAAAGAAACATTATTTCTGTTTCAGCCAGCTTTCCCAAACTTAGTTGACCATGAAAACATTTTTCATCCAATACCTACTGATACCTCTTTCACTTTGGGAAATATGAATGAAAATTGGTTTTAAAAGCAAAAAAGAAGCCAAAATTGCATGAGCAGAAGAGAAAAAAATGCTTATAAAAATATTTGTGAAAGTGGGGAATCTGGGTGGTTAGGTGGGTTAAGCAGTCAATTCTTGAGTTCAGCTCAGGTCACAATCTCAGAGTTTGTGAGACAGACCCTGTGTTGGGCTCTGCGCTGACAACCCAGAGCCTGCTTGAGATAAGTTTCTCTCTCCTCTCTCTCTGTCCCTACCCCACTCGGAGAGGTGCACACGCACACTCTTTCTCTCAAAATAAACAAACTTTAAAAATATATATTATGTGAAAGTGTTGTATCACTAAAATCCCATTTCTAACAATAAATCACTTAGCTATTTTTTACTTATAAAAGAATTATAATTAACTACATGTACATACCATTAAATAAAGTGGGTACTCTATTACCACAGAAGGGAAATTTTTATTGAGCTCTTCAATAAAAAGGCAAAAGAACACATATAATACTTAGACTTTTAATGACTACCTTTAGAAACAATCTTACCTTCATCTTTATACTTTATTGTAACTTCGTCATTACTCAGAAGTTTTCCTCTGAAAACTCGCTGCATCATTAGCACTAATTCATCATAAGTAATATCTTCATTATGAATGGGAATTCGTCGAATATCCTCCCCAAGTTGAGCTTTGATGATTAGCTTCCCACTTAGGTCCAACTGTCCATTCATGGTGGACTCCAGGATGGTGCGTATGTACAATTCTAGGGAAAGACTGATAAAATGGTTTTGGTGATTAAACAGCTATAAAAACATTTCTTATATGTTGAAAAGCAGGGCACCTGAGTGGCTCAGTCAGTTAAGCATCCAACTCTTGATTTCGGCTCAGTTCATGATCTCATGGTTCGTGAGATCCAGGCCAGTGTAGGGCTCTGCGCTGACAGTGCAGAGCCTGCTTGGGATTCTTTCTCCCTCTCTCTCTGCCCCTCTCCTGCTTATTCTCTCTGCCCCTGTCCTGCTCATTTTCTCTCTCTCTCTCTAATATAAATAAATTAAAAAAAAAAAAGTTGAAAGGCAAAACTACTATTGGAATCTAAGAAATTCTGGTCTTCAAAAGAGATTCACTGTTCCAATGTTCCCATATTCATCATGTTAAAATGGAGATAACTTCAGTATGTGCATAAGAAAACAAGTTTCATTATTTTTGGCTATTATGATTTTACCCGTATACCTAACCACTTATCTGGCATTACCATTTAGATTTCTAATTTAACATGTCTAAAAACAAACTCCTGATCTCCTCCCCAAAATCTGCTTTTCCTGTAGTCTTCTCCAACTCAGTTAGTGACAAATTCTTTCTTCTAGGTATTCATGATTAAAAAAAAAAACAAAACAAACAAACACAGTCCACCGAAATAGCCAAAAATCTAGTTGCCATTACCTTGAAAATATCTCTATATTCCAATCACTTCAAAAACTTTACCTCTACCAGCATGATCTAACCCACTATCACCTCTTCCCTGCATTACTGCAAAAGACTCCTAACCGGTCTGCCTGCTTTTTACCTCTGCCTGCTTTTAATCTATTCTCAAAATTAGAGTTATCCTGTTGAATAATATCTAATGCCACTCTGCTTAAAATCTTCCAATGGATTCATATCTCACTTTTAGTAAAAGCCAGAACTACATGGTCATGATCTGGCCTCTGGCCCCTAGCCAAGTATTTAACCTCATTTCCTACTTCTTTCCCTGGTTACACTGCTGCAGCCACACTTTAAGTTCTCCTTCTCAATTTAAAGCTTTGCACTTGCTGTTTCCTTTGTCATGAGCCTTTTTCAAAACTCTCACATGATTCAGATCTCTGATCAAATGTTCATTTCTCGGAAGTTTGCCCTGACCACCTAACCTAAAATGGATCCTCTTTTCACTTTCTTACTCTGCTTCAATTTTCTTCAAAAAACTGATCACTCCCAGACATTAAGAATTTATTAATTTTGTATTGTCTTTTCCACCAGAAAGTAAAGAAGTAAATGGTTTTGTTCACTGTATTCCTGAGCCTACAAAAGTACTGGCTTAGCACACGGTAGTCATTCAATTTTGTTAAATGAAGGACAAATAAATAATGGCTTTCACACTCTATATTACCCTATAACTAGATGCTAACTATGAAGAGAAAATCATGCATGCACACTAGAGTCTCAAATTTTCCTCTCTAAAATAAGAAAGACCTCACTAGTATTTTCTTTAATTTTCCTATGTATTTTAGGAACTTAAGGAGAAAAGACAAATGAGTGACACCCTCTGGAGCTTTCTAATAAGACTACCCACTACTGTCTCTTAATATTCTATACCTCACCCCTCCCCAAACCTGAGTGAGTGTGTATGTTAAAACTGCATCTTTAAAAAATTTTTTTAATGTTTATTTATTTTTGAGAGATAGAGCATGAGGGAGGGAGGAGCAGAGCGAGAGGGAGACAGAATTTGAAGGGGCTCCAGGCACTGAGCTGTCAGCACAGAGCCCAATGCGGGGCTCGAACTCAAGAACAGTGAGATTATGACCTGAGCCAAAGTTGGCCACTTAACCAACTGAGCCACTCAGGCGCCCTGTTTAAATTGCATATTTTAAGAAAGAAATAAGATAATGTTAGAGAACTAGCCACTAAATACTAATTTGCTACAAAATTTTCCCTTCTTGGGTTTTACTTTAATCTTAATTTCAGTATTATTTCAGAGTGACTATCCTGTAATGACACTGTAATTCTAAACTCAAAATACAGTATGAGGTCTCTAGTAATTTACATGGTTACTACAGAGTTCTAGAAAATACCAATACGATTAAATAATGTGTCAATAGCTCTTCTTCTCAAAGACTATCTCTTGTTTTCAAGACCAAAATGTTCTTAAATACATCACCTACAACCACTAAGCATTTCCCTAGTTTCAACTCCCTACCTTCTCCTCCCCACATCCCACCCCCAAATGATCTCCTTTAAAGTGCCCTACAATCTCCTACTGGCCACACTATGGTTTCAACCTCATGCTTTACTACTGGCAGCTTTCTGTTTTCTCCTCTTAATCTGTTAACATCATACTGGGCTTTCATACTTCTCTACAATTATTTTTGTTGGTGTGAAAGCACCCCATCTACCCTCCCAACACATCATCCCTTCAAATACTCTGAGAAAGTTTTCATGAATCCTAATTCATTTCATGAATATTAGCTATAAAGGCCCTAATATTCTTTCATATAAATGTCCTATGTCCTTCCAACTATTCCTTAAATGAGGGTCTCTAGACGTCCTTGCCATATTCTGAATAGATTATATTTTATTAATAATATTTCTTTTTAATCTTAGAAATACTCTTAACGATGCAGTGACCCACAAATCACAGATGGCTTGGAAATATACTTCGCAAGATTTTTTTTAAATGATGCCACTTCGTGAGGATCCAAAGTCGGCCTTGAAAGCCTATATCCTCAGATTTTCCCTTTTTCAAAAGGATGCAAATTCAAACTCCCTTTAGCCTAACACTAAATACCCTCCACAATCTGCCCTTCCCCTTGTTTCTTTCTACCCTTCCCTTTTTTTTCTTTTTTGTACTTGTACTGTATTTTACAGCTGGTTTAATATTTTTAAATGGGGTATTAAATACCGAATCTAACACTCAAACACTCAGTTCAGAACAGAGTGGACTGTGTTCCTAGATCTGTATAAGCTTGTCTTAATGTAAAATAAGAATAGTTTTTTATCTGACAATTCTCACAATGGACTTCTCATGAACACTGATTACCTGAAACCTCCAAACAACCTCTTCACCTATTAACCAAAGCACCCTCTACAGTCAGGAAACATTTACTTAATACCTACTATGTGCCAAGCTCTGAAGTAGTTACTTCAACAAAATGGTAAAGATTCTGCCTTGTTCACCTTACAGTCTGAAAGTAATGAAGAACTTCAGTAAACCAAGGTATGTTACTTCCTCCTACCCACAGGATGTGTAAACCAGCAAGAACATAGTTAAGGACCAGGGTTTAGCTTCAGCAAGATGTTATTATCTACCCTTACCAGCACCTAGAATAGTGCTGGACTTATAGTTGGTATTTAAAGACTTGTTTTTGTTCTCTGAACAAAAGATGAATAAGCAATAATAAAATTCTGGTAAGGGATTGGGAGAAGAAAGCTGAACTGCTAGGGATCGGTTCCTTAAATCGGACCTTCACATTGTACCTTCTTTACTTAGCTACAAGTAATTTCCCAAAACAGACATACTCCTATTAAAAGAAATTTCCAACATCGAATGCAACTAATAGTATGTTTCTTTTTTAATTGGGGGGGGGATTATTCAGTACTCATTTCCAATGGATCTGAACATATTAGTCTCGTTTACTTTTGTCGGCCATGTTTGCCTGCAAATTCACTTATTCCTTGGTGTTTCCATGCACTGTAAACTCCCTGTGGCCAGGAACCAGAGCTTCTTTCCTAAGGCTGCCCCCAGTTTGTGCAGCCATCGCCTCAAGACATGCACACAATTATCACAAATTAAGGACACCACAAAATTTTCCGTTTCGGGGGAAATCCCATCCCAATATTTTCTTATGTAACAGATTTCAGGTCCTCTTTTTCTCTAACTCCAGTCACCTGGTAGAGGCTGGTATGAACCAACTACCAACTGCCAGGGCTGCTAGTGAGACTTACAGTATTTTCTTCTCCCATCTTGTCCCTACCCCACCCCATCTGAGGTCCACAAAATGACACAGGCACTAATTTACCACGTCCTCCAACAGGAACATTGTTTTCAGCACTGAAGAATAAAATGACATGACCAAAAGCACATAAAAAGTCTGCCTCCTGAAGGAGAATTCAGGTTCGCTGGCCAAACCTCCAGCTCCTCTAACTCTGTGGGTCGAGCCCGGCTCAAATTCAGAGGTGCCTGCTTAGGCACCTCCACAGGGTAGCAATTTTAAGAAATTCTAAGCAGAAGCAACCCCTGATTACTACAAAGAATCGAAGGAGCCACAAATCCTGCCTGACCAGTAAGGTGGTAAAGACTCCCAGTATGAGCCCTGTGACCTGTGCCCTATGCAAGTACCGCTCCAAGCTTCACTTTCAGAACGTGCAAAATAGGACTCATAATATCTAAATTTAAAGAATCCGTGTGATGATTAAATTATATCATGCATCTAAAATACTTACTACAAGGCATAGTAAACTTAAAAGTTCGCTATAATCACTATAAAATTGGGTTGGGCCTCCAGACGGCGCTTGATTAAGCCCTGACACAGCTAAGGAACAAGGTTCCGCTTAGGTGACCCCAATAAACTTACTCCCATAGGCTCCATTCACCCAGCCCCTCTGGGGGTTACGTGCTCGACCACCCCAGGCCTCACAAAGCCCCCTCTGTCCTCTCCCTCAGGCTGTTCGACCCCTAGGAGCCTGGAGGAATCGGAGCAAGAACACTCACTGGCCCAAACAAGCCCCAAAGACCCCCGAGGCCCGCCTCCCTGCCACGGTGGCCTGGGGGACTCCCACCCCTTCCCCTCGGGGACTTCCCCTCCCCCGCGCGAGGGCCATCCGGGGCCCCAGCCCCTTCCCACAGCTCCCCCTCCGGCCCCACCCGCCCGGTCCCNGAGGAGGCTGCGGTCACGGCCCACTCCGGTGCCCTCCGCCGGCGCCGCCGCACCTCACTCGCAGGCTCGCGCGGGCCCCGGCCAATCGCACGGACCCACCAAACCTAGCGAGATCTCGGGCCCAGTACGTGGCAGGTGGGGGAAGAAGAGGGGCGGGAACAAGAGGAAAAAAAAAAATCTCCTTTCGCTCCGCCTCACAGCAGGCGGACAACCCAGGACGCATGCGCAGAGAAGGAGGCGCGGGGCGGGCAGTGCCCGGGCCTGCGTGGGCCGAAGTCTCTGCTTTCTCATTGGATGACCAAGTGTGACAGCGTATGCTGACGGATGCACGCATGCGCAAGGCGTGAGCGGGCACTTCCGGTTTTCCTGAAAGCTTGAACCCCCGTCTCTCGCCCGTGGGCGGGGCGTAGTGTGCTGTTGTGGACTCTTTAATAACCCGTTGGGCCTTTGTCCAAGTTTGGGTTTTTGTTGTTGCTGTTTTTTCTTTTAGTGACCGTTGTAATTCTTATAGTCATTTTGCGAAAAAACAATCCTTTTCCCGCCTTCCACAAACTCATTCATTCATTATTGGGCGCCCACGCTTTTTCAAGCAGTGTGCTGGGAATGGGGATGAATCAGTTTGTGAGCAAGGAGTTTCTAATAGCTTTTACGAAACAGGACAAACCTGTGAGTGTGTAAAAGGCAAAGGCTGGAAAATGAAGGCTATTAAGGATTACGGAAGCCTTTTGGGAGGATAAGGCAGCGTGCACTATGTATTTTTCCTTCTCTCTTTTATAAAGCATTTGTTTTTAATACGCGTACTTATGTAAGAAGCGCCCTGGCTCACACTGAACTCTACATTTTTGGGGGTCGAGGTAGTGAAATCTAGGGGTGCCTTCCATGACAGAAACCAAGCAAAAAGCAAATGGAACTCAAGTGGTCCCCAGTTGTCTGCCAGATAGTCTTTGATGGAACCTGGGTAAAGTGAATTCAGGGTGAGAAGTAAGTTCTTTTAGTACTATAAGCAGTGTGATCTTTTTGCAGTTAGAAGTCTGAAAATTTCCGTTTGAGAGTGAACTATATGACTTTAGAGTGTTTTTTGCCTCTGAATTGTATTTTCCAACGCTGTGTGTATTGCACTTTGCGCAATTGTTTGCAGAGATTGAGGAGGAGAGGATTATAGAAGGAACGAAAAAAGTTCCTGACCTTCCCCAAAGACTGTTCTTCATTACTTGTTATTTAGAACAATAGTAATCCGGATTTGGGGAAATGCACAACTGTCCAGTAGTCGTATTCTAATGTCTGTGGGATGGTTTGAGATTGGATGAAACTACACAAATATGGACAGAGGTAAAATATTCCCTGAAAGAAGTGAATTATACCACAGTCAATTTTCCTAAAAGGAGGATAGATCTTGGGGCAAGAGATAAGGAGGTGAGCCTTAGCCTGGAATAAAGGGAAACAATTTCCTCTCTTTAGGCTCGCATGAAAGGGACACTCACTTGGAGTCCTGCCATTGAGAAGCACATTGGTCCTTGTTACCCTGGGACCAGCTGGAAGCTAGGAAGAGAGACACCCATAGGGTGGTCTGTTAGAGGGGCTAGGGCATTTGGACTCTGAAAGCAGCTTGAGCTTCTTTATGTTGTAATTCCTTCATGTTTCATTTCCAAACAATTGGTGTTTAATGTTATAACCTGTTCCCAGCTACCGCTATGGAAATTAAGAGATGGGGTAGTGATGATTCCTCAGATCAAAGCAGAAGTAGCACCTGCCCAAGGCAAGAAGTGATAAATGAGAGAGTAAAGCATCATTTGGAAGCCAGATCAGTGATTCAAATGACGTGAGGCAAGAAGGATGTCTATGCAATTAAAACATTTACCCAGCATTCTCCAGAAATAAACATTTTTAAATTTCTAATGAAGAACTTTATGAAAGATTTTGTTTATTGCTATCTCAGATGCAGGCTTACAATGTGATTAAGCATGAAATCAAGGACATTTGGGCTTATTTATATTTCATAGAGCAGGTATAGAGAAGCATATGAAAGTATCATCTGAGTGTGTCAAATTGCCTAATAACCAAAACCATATCCTGTTCATTTTCTTGTTTCAGCTTAATACTAAATTGTCCACAAAAACTTCAGCGACCTTTCCTCTTCTTGATCCTATATAATGATTACTTTTAAAAATTAAGAGCATAATGAACAGCTGGAACTCATTACCTAACCCAAGGATTAGAAGATTACCAATAATGTCTCCCTGTGTGCTGCTTCTCCCAGAGGGGATCCCCATGCCTCTCTACTGAATTTTGCATTTAACATTCCCTTGTGTGGTTTTTGTTTTTGTTTTTAAATCTCCTATGCAATTTAATCACATATATATCTATATACATACATACGTGTGTGTGTGTGTGTATATATATTCCTATGGGATATGTTGTTCAATTTTACTTCTTTATTGGCATTATATAGAGTATCATCTCTATTTGCTTTCTGGAACAATTTTTGCATTCAATATTATGCTACCAAGATATATCCATATTGCTACATATAGCTGGAATCGATTTATTTTCATTGCTGAATAATATTCCTTTGGGGGAGTATACCACAGATTTTTAAAATTTGTTCTATCAAAGTGTATTTAGATTCCAGTTTCTGCTGTGTGCTTCCGTAAACATCCTTTTGTATGTCTCTTGTTCAAGAATATCTCTTGTTAAATGCTAATACATGGGTTACTGAATGGTAGATTATGCAGATATTTAGCTGTATAAGATAATGCCAACTCTTGGTCTTCACTAAGACTTTTGGGGGAGTAGGGAGTGTAAATGGTATCTTTTTGCAGTCTTATTAAAGACCATAAAGATTACATTATAACCCTGACGTTTTGCACAAACATTCGACATTTGACTGTTCTGTATCCTTACTTATAATTCTATCTTTGAGTATCTTGTTCACCACCAGCCCTGCCCCCACCCAACTTGAAGGCTGTGATTATATTCTATCCCTTCTAGCATCTGGCACCGATTGTGTGAGTGAATAATAGGCACTCAATGAGTAACTGCTGAGTCAATGAAATAGTTATTACTGTTTCTGTAATGTACCCACAGTGGCTGATGATACAGGTCTATGTACTTAGGCTCCCAAAAAATGTGGGTGATAACTGGCCAGGGAATGATAACCTGAATTGAACTAGTTACCGAATTTACCAAGAACATGGTTTCTCCCACTGTATGTGTAGACACTGATTTTAGTTACTTAGGCTGCCTTTCATTAGTGAAGCCCAAAAGGCTGTTATCATATATAATTATCACTTTTTAAACACATATGGTCACATTTATTGGGATAAACATCAATCAAACTACTAAAAAGATTGTTCTGGGAATGCTATAAGTAATCACACTTTTAAAATGCTGTTAGAAAACATCTTACCCTCTTTTTTGTGAGGAGTTTAGAAATATACTGACTCAGAGGAGATTGCACTTCATGCTCACCTGGTCACCTGTCCTATATGCATGTGAATCTGGTTTTAAAAGAACACAAAGAATGGTCTTGAATTAGAAATGTTAAAGTTGAAAACTTGAAGAAAGGTGAAGCGGTTTCGGGAAATACCTTTCTTTGACTTAACCTGTAGCAAAGGGAGAATTGAGGCAGTAGTTCAAAGTTTACTTTCCTTGTTCATGGAAGTCTGAAGGAGGGTTAGATTTGAACTGTGGTTTTGAGAGAGGCAGTCAACTCACTTACCTGTCACCTCCTCTTTTTTCCTGAAAGTCTATGTGGCTAGGACACTTCAAATAGAAGAGGAAGATCCTAAGAATCAAAAGGGTAGATTCTTGGACAGTATGGAAATGGGACAAAGAGTATGAGACTTGTAGCAAGTTGAATAAAACCTGTGTTTCATCATGTCCTCCCTTAGTAGTTAGTATAAATCATTTTGAAAATTTCAATCAGCTCTGCTATCCTCATGGGAATAAAAGAAGGAATCTAAGTTCCTCCTTGGGTGAGAATTTCAAGAAGTTATGACCCTCCCTGAGAATCAGCTCTGTTGTGGCAGCAGTTGCAAAACTCATAAGGACAAAACAGGACTAAGGTGGTCAGGTTAGCCTCCCTTCCATTGGCCAAACATAAAGCTCTATTTGTGTAAACAAATGAAGCTTCCACTCCATGCAGAGATAATGAAGGAGAAAAGAATGGTTTTACTCTGTAACATTGAGGGAGTCATCTGTAGCGCTAGCTAAGCAACATCCTTCAGTCTGTCCTACCAGCTGCACATCCATTAAGACCCTAAAATGTTTTGTCCTTACCATGGGGCTCTATATCCAGCCCCTATTAAAAGAAATTGCTCCTTGTAGTCCATTCTTCCTATATTTTATATACCTAGAGGCTGGCACCTCCGAGGTATTCAATGTAGATTTATTGAATGAACCAACACTAAATTCCTCACCATTTTATAGGGTAAGCCTCCAGAAAGAGGGAGCAGCCATCACTGGTGAGTTCCTAGCTCCCTAACAGTATAGGATTTTATCTCTGAGTAATTTGAAATTGTTCACTTTTCTTCCTTTATGTCTCCTGGAGACAGTGCTGAGTTACATCTATGTAGTCCGTCAGCTTTGGTTGAAAACTGATGGCATAATATGTACAAGAAGATATCACAACTTTTCATTTGATGAAGAGTATCTTATTTTCAGCTCTTTTAAGAAAACCAGATGTCAGATTCTAGAAATCGCGCATGTCAAATCACAGTCTGGGTACTGAGAAGTTCTCACATCTCTAACATTTATGCCAATGATCTTGCTTTTAGTCCCTCCATAAATGCAAAATTAGGATATTTTAAAAAAGCCTTTTCAATGAAGACAAATTCATAATAAAAGGTGAAAAGTAAAACAATGCCAATGTTCACATATTAGTTTGATTTTTTTAAGTTTCATAATACTTTATAGAAAAGGGTATGGCAATATAGATATTCATACTTAATTGTATATTTATATTATTATAAAATGATATAAACCATTTAAAGGGCAGTATAGTAATATTTATCAATACCTAAAATAGCCAACCGTATCTAACCCAGCAGTTCTATTTCTAGGGTGCCAGAGAAACCTCTGCACATGAGAACACAGATATTCACTGATGTGTAACTTTCAAGTAAAAGACTATACAGCAATTAAAAGAAACACACACATACAGTTAGATCTCAAGAACATTTTATTAAATGAGAAAAGCAAGTTTCAGAAAGTTATGTTACTTTGCATAAAGAGTTAACATACAAACCAAAACTTCTATCCTTAGAAAGAACTGCTTGCATGATTTGGTCTATGGCTGATGTCTGAGAACTTGGATTTCAGGAGCATTCCTACTATTCATTGATAAGAATTGTGCATTGAACCCAAACTGTACAACCAATGTGGTTTATGCTGAACACCTGCTTGCTTTTTAGGACTCTGGAATTTTGGGATATGCCAGGCAGAGAGTGCCTGTGACTAGCCCTGAACAAAAACCCTGGGAACTGACTCTCTAATGAGCCCTGGTAGACAACATTTCATATGTGTTGTCCCAATTCATTGTGGAGGCATTAAGTACATTCCATGTGACTGCAGTGGAAGAGATCCTTTTAGAAGCTTGGTGCCTGGTGTCCTTCAGAACTCAGCCCATGTGACTTCTTTGCCAATTTTGCTATGTAGAGTTCCGCTATAATAAATCATAGCCATGAATACAATTCTATGCTGAATAGTATGAGTGCTCCTAGGGAGTCCCTGAACCTGGAGGTGACCTTGGGGACTACTGAATTAGTTCCCAATACCATTTATATAAAACAAGAAAAAAGAAGCAAAGGACTTAATTTCTGTGGGTATATAATTTTATGTGTTTTATATACACATTTTTCTAAATCTGAAAGGTACACAGCAAACTTGTTAAACTGGTTAGCATAAAGTAATAAATCCTTATTACAGGAGACAGGAAGGAAGAGAAGAGGGGCCTGGATTTGGTAGAAATTACACAAAGAGCACTTTGGCTCTATCTGGCATGCTCTATTTTATTTCTTATAGAATATCACTCGTGATGCTCAGGTGGAAAATATTTTAAATTAATTTAAAAATTTCAGCCCACATTTAGAGTAACAAAATTTTGGAGCTGGTGGGAAATTTAGAGCTCACCTGGTCCTGCCCATATCTTTAAAAAGGTAGAGCCTCAGGCTTCTGCCCAGAGAGGCAAGTGTTGTGTTTAGTCACATAAATTGCAGTTGGGACCACAACTCCCAGTCTAGAATGCTTCCCTAATCTGCAACTGCTTGGTAAGTACTGTGGCCAGAAAAAATAGTCTTCTTTTTGTGTTACTGCAAAGGTCCAGAAGGTCTCAATTGTTATATTATAGTTTCATAGCAGTTTATGTCAAAGTTCAACAAATTATCAATGTCATAGTTCCACGTGTAACAAAGCTATACTGGAAGAAGATAAGAATTGGACTATAGTTCTCTGGGAAATGGAGTTTGTAAGTGATAACAGCTTTAAGTCATAGGACTCTGCTTTGCTTTTATTTTTTTCTTCTTCGTTAAAATAAGGAGCTAACATATTAAGCAATGAGACTTTTCAGAAATATGATCAATAGCTTGAGAAAAAGATAACCTTTTTCTACTTTTGAAATAAATCACAAATAAGGACTTTAAAAATGAATCCCCAAGTTCATGTATTCCTTTTGGGAGTATATAATGGTACAACCACTTTGAAATACTGTTTACCAGTTTCTTATAAAGTTAAATATACACTTACTCTATGACTCAGCAATTCCACGACTAGGTATTTCAAGAGAAAAGAAAACACAGACTTATATAAGAGTACTTATATCAATTTTATTCCTAGTTTTCAAAACTTGTAAATGACCAAATGCCTGTCAACTGGAGAAAACATAAACAAAATGTGATTTATCACAAAATGAATATTACTGCAATAAAAGAATCAAAGCACTAGTACAACATGAATGAATCTCAAAAATACTATGGTGACTGCAAGAAGCCAGTCTCAAAAGAGAACATGATTCTGTTTATGGCATTCTAGAATATGCAAAACTAATATATGATAATGGAAAGCCGGTCAGTAGTTTTCTGGAGCTGAGGTTGGCAGAGGATTTAACTGGAGAAGAGCAGGGGGGAATGTTACAGGGTGATGAAAAGTTCTTAATTTTGCTTAAGGTAGTGGTTTCACAGGGGTATACATTTGCTAAAATATCTAATTTACACTTCAAATGGATGCATTTTATTGAATGTCAATTATCAATGAAGTTAATTTATTTTTTAAATGCTTATTTATTTTGAGAGAGAGAGAGACAGAGAGAGAGAGACAGAGAGAGAGAGAGAGAGAGAGAGTGGGGAAGGAACAGAGAGAGAGGGAAAAGAGAGAATCCCAAGCAGTTCCACACTATCAGTATAGAGCCCAAAGCAGTGCTCAAACTGGTGAACGATGAGATCATGGCCTAAGCTGAAATCAAGAGATAGATGCTGACACACCCAGGCACTACTCGATGATGTTAATTTAAAGGATTAAAAAAAAAAAAAAGTAAGCCCCTTACCAAAGCAAACAAATAAAATAGAAAACTAATTGAATTGCCAAAATTACAGAAAACACTTTAATATTAAACCAAACAAACAAACAAACAAAACAGTCTTCAGTGACCCACTCGCATTACTGAAGTTTCCTGTAGTACAGTGTGTGTCTTTGTATATACATAGTACTATATAACTGTGGAGTAACACTGAACATCACACATGACTGTTTAGTGTATACACTTAGCAAACTGGCATGGATGTGAATATGCTGCATTTCCTAATGCAATAGTATTTTTGTTCATTCAAAATAGTATGCCCTCTCATTTGGTAATATACCCAGGTGGACATTTTGAAGAAAACTTAATGTGAATTTCAAGTAGTGTTGGCATAGCAGTGTTTTTGCCAAGATATGTTTATTGGTTGGTTTAATTGTTAAGAGATATGTGACTTGTGTATTCATGTTTCCCTATTTATATTGAGTGTCAGGACACTTATAGTGTAATTTGAAGCCCACACCTAGCAAAACTACAAGACCATATGAAATGTTTCTTGGGCATTACTCTCTTTCTGGCCCTCTGATTATTTTCCCTGCCTCCTGGTTTAGTTACTTAATCAGTTTTTCAGCAGCTTTTATATATATTTTTTCAAATATACATTTAATAGTTGACATATATGTAAGTGAAGTATAGATGATGCACATGTAACACTACTTTGAGTCTGAGTTTTGTATGTGTGCTTTACTACATGACTGCTAATAAAACTTCTCTTCCAAGATATGGGGTTTTATTTTTAAGAAAAAGCATAATGGATGCAGACACAGAAAACATATTTGAGAGGTAAAAATAATGTCATGGACCCCCACCCACTTGCTGTACAATATAATGAAGAACTAAAGACATCATGGGGGCACCTGGGTGGCTTGTCAGTTAAGCATCCAACTCTTGATCTCGGTTCAGGTCATGATCTCACAGTTCGTGAGTTCAAGCACTACATTGGGCTCTGTGCTGACAGCACAGAACCTGCTTGGGATTCTGTGTCTCCTCTCTCTCTTCCCCTCCCTGGTTGCTCTCTCTCCCTTTCCTTTTTTTAAAAAGGCACCATTGGCTTGGTTGGCAATTCATGTCTCTGTTCTTCGCTTTAGAAGTTTCTACATTGTCCCTAATGTATTCCTTAACACAAAATGAAAAATACTCTGCCTCTATGAGGACATATAAACTCAAAAACATGCTAACTGCTCCATAAATCTTTTGCATATTTTGAATCAGATGCAGACTGAGCATTTCATTGTATTAAAAAGAGAGGAAAACAATAAACTAAGGGAAAATATTTTCACCAAATTTAATCATTAAAAGGGTAACAACTATAATAAAAGTTTCATAGAAATTTATGAGAAAAAAACAGTAGCTCAATTGATAAATGTATAACACAAAAACTAAAAAGTGAATTACCAAAGTAAACAACTATGTAAAAAGTGTTTATGGCATTTCAAATGTTGACATTATAAATTAGTGCAATGTTTTCAAGCCAATATAATAATACATACAAGGAATCTAAACAAATTTCTATAACTTTTGACACATTTATCCTAATCCTTAGAGCTTATCTTAAGGAAGCAATTAAAAATAAAGGAAATATATATAATTTATATATATATATCAGTTTATTAATTATGTGTCACTACAAAAGTAAAAATTGATTTGAGATGGAAATCCAATAAAACTTAGTAACTTGTGCTATATTATGCAATCAGTTATTATAAGGACTACATTGCTGGGTAATTTAAATGAAAATCAGGATAAAATTTCATTTACTGTAATTACAGTTATTTAAATTCTTATGTATTCAAAGAGCATAAGGGAACATGAAAAAACACACATCTTAGATAGGTTAGGGGATTATGATTTTTGCTTTTTTTTGAAAAATATATTTTATAAATACGTTCCAAAACTTTCAAAACACATATAGGAAATAGGAAGTCCTTTCCTCTCTTAGTAACTGCCTGTCCCCATGCTTGCACTCAGAATGGAATATAATTTTGGTGTCTCTGACCTGGACCTCATCTGAAGAGCCAGGTACTAGAAGTCCCAGGGTGACATTAGGGGGATTCCACAGAGCCAGAGAGCTCCAGTGGATGACAGGTTGGTATGATATGATTGGCATTTTGCCCAGGTTCCCAAACATTTGCAAAGAATGCCAAATTCTTTTGAATGAGACAATGAGCTTAAGAATAATCTCCCTTTGTTGGTAACAGAAAAAAAGACCTAAAATATACTTCAAAACAGGATTATCCAGAAAGAGCAATTCCAAAACCCCAACAATTAAACAATGAGCTTTGAACTATCAGTTTAGACCCAGGAAAGGAAATCCGAAGCTCAGGATAGTTTGCTCCCCCAAGAAACTACATGTGCTACCACAAGCAAAAAGGCTACAGGCACTGTCACCAGGAGAAATAAATCAGAAACGTGGAAAACTGGCTCCATTTAATACAATGAAAAACAGTATTCTGAGTCTCCCTTTCCTGAAATTTTTGGGTTTTTTAAAATTTTATTTGTTTATTTTGAGAGAGAAAGAGAGAGAGCAGGTGTGCATGGGCAGGGGAGGGGCAGAGAGAGGGAGAAAGATAAAGCCAAGCAGGTTCAACACTGTCAGCACAGAAACCAACATGGAGCTCAATCTCACAAACCATGAGATCATGACCTGAGTCAAAATCCAAAGTGGGACCCTTACCCAACTAAGCCATCCAGGCACCCTGTGACATTTTCTTTTTAAGGTAAGTCACTGTTTGACTCCTATAGTCCCTATACTTGTTCTTCAACTTCCAAAGCGCCAACTAATTAATTTTTGCTTTCCTTATTCACTGCATTCAAACTCTGTTAGGGCAAGGACCTAACAAGTTCATTCAGAGGAAGGGAAATGATTGATGGGCCTATCCTCAGTGTAACTGTTCACTCTCCACTCCAGGATATCCTGTCAACAAGGTCATCCTTCATCCCTCTACTTCATGGTGGGTATGGGACTCAGGCCAGCCCAGTACCCCCTGAGCACAATGTCTGTAGGCACGTGACCAAGGAAGGTAAGCCAGTTCTTTGCTCCTTTCCTCTTGCTGCCTTTGCTTTACTCTGGATCACAGGAAATTGAGCCTGATAGGTCTCTGGCTGACAGGAAGTTGCAAGGCAGGAGAAAGGGGATGCTAAAGGCCAATTTTCAGCCATGTAATCCATTTGGAGGATGGAGTCAAACACAGAAGGACAAAGATGAAGGAAACAGGGAAAGAAAAAGAACCCTAACACATTCTTTGAACTCCTTGCTTTTGAACTCTAGACCTAACATTATATCATCATATATGTTATTCTCTAAACCAGGACACTTGAGAGTAAAAGGGGCTGCTAGTAATACATAAGTCAGAATAAAAGGTACAAATTAGGACTGGCTCAGGCAAAGTAGAGTTTATAGTCACTCCACCCAAAACCAACTCAGCCCTTGGACTTTATAATTAATTGAGTCATAAAATTGTCTTTGACCCTTAACCTACTTTCAGTTGATTTCTGCCACTAAACTTCCTGACCACTGCATGAGGGAAAGGTTTAAATCAGTAGAATTATTTATAAGTGGTAGGATTTCAGGGTAGATAGAGGAACATCAACGTCTGCCTAACTTATTCTCCACAATATGTATGTAAAGTTATCCTCTACAATATGTATGTAAAGTTTGCACATTTTTTGGTACAGCCATTCCAGGAAAATTATATGGAATTTTGGTTGCTATACCCCCAAGAAGACTGAAAAAGTGATAAGAAAACCAAACTCACCCACAGAACACACATCCTACACTCTGAAGCTAAGTGAGGCTCTTTGGTGATTTTTTTTTTTTCACTTTAAAGTGGCCCTCACTTAAGTTTACTTTCATTTGAACATAAATTTGGGGATATAGAATTGATCACCCACATCTTAACAATCTTCCCAGCGCCCAGCCCCTATCTAGGGATATTATTATAGCACCACTAAAAATACTGACTTCTGAGAACCGCTTTCTTCTTTAGCCTTTTCCCTTTACTTTTTCCCGTTACCATGTAAGGTCTCAGTTATTATGGCAGATGAATAGGCTCTTGGCTAGTCTAGTTATTCAACATTCATTTACAACCATTTCTATTAAAAAATCACATGTTTCCTAGGGTGTGGTGAGAAGGGTATGTCACAGCTCACATGACATTTGTTAGTCCCTTAGTTCAGCACACTCATAGCAGTTGCCTAGTTTATGACACAATAGAACACCACAATTCAAAGACTGCATCTCCTAAGTTCAGTAGGAATGCTCCCTAGGAGTGGAGGTCATTTTTATTCAGGAGCCTTTCATAATTCAAGTGTTTGAAATTCCATGAGCAGCTAAATCTTTGAAAAGTTGTAAGTGGTGGTTGTGACTAACTTTTCATCTCTGGAGTCTCGGTGTCTCTTCATCAATAAAAGCACAGTAAAAGCACAGATGTATCAAGAAGCAGAGGGAAATACACAGAAGCTTTAGTAACCATCTCATCTTTTTGTGTCTCACTGCCCATTCCTTTTTAAAAAAATTTTTTTTAATGTTTATTTATTTTTGAGAGAGAGAGAGAGCATGAGTGGGAGAGGAACAGAGAGAGGGAGAGGGAGACACAGAATCTGAAACAGGCTCCAGGCTTGGAGCTGTTAGCACAGAGCCCAACAGGGGGCTCAAACTCCGGAGTGTCTAGATCATGACCTAGGCTGAAGTCAGATGCTTAACCAACTGATCCATCCAGGTGGCCCTCACTGCCCATTTCTTATACTGCCACTTCCTCTGTTCACAAAACATGCAATTTTTTGAAAAAATATCCCTTTCCAGAGATTAAACTGACACAATATTAAGTAGAAATCAAAGTATAAGCACATATAAATTAAAATATTCACAAATAAAAAGTATTATATATACAAGCAACTCTGTACAGTGTTCATTAGGAGTCATTTTGTTCTGTAAGGGAAATTTATCTCATTTCCTTTTTTTTAAGTTTATTTATTTTGAGAGAGACAGAAACAGAGCAAGTGTGGAAGGGACAGAGCGAGAGGGAAAGAGAGAGAATCCTAAGCAAGCTCCATGCTGCTAGTGCAGAGCCTGATGTGGGGCTCGAACTCACAAAACTATGAGATCATAACCTGAGCAGAAACCAGGAGTCAGAAGCTTAACCAACTGAGGTACCCAGGCACCCTCCTCCTCATGTCCTTTTTAGTAAACTGTAAAATAATTTGTTTTACTAAAGTTTGTCACATAGACTTTATGATATAAGTGGCAATTATAATCTTAAATTATCTTGAATGCTGGGTGGAATTCTTCACCTCATTCAGGTAAGAATCTATTGAATAATAGATAAACTTCCAAATCCATTATCTCTGATGATAATAAACAGCAGGTTTTACCTGATTATTAGCCTTTAGCAAAGTATGTTGAGGGAGACTTTCTGGGAGAACTGAGTAATAAAGGAAAGAAACAGAATAAACAAAACTTAACATGAGTTAAATAAAAAGAGGATTACAAAAGCTAATAGTCTTACAATCTAGATGCTTGGGTTTGCTTGGTCACTTTCAGAGAGTGTAGTTTCCTCTGTAATTACAGATGGCTCCAGCAGTCTAAAGTGTTCATTTAGGGATGGAAATGATCTGATCATGTTATACATCCTCACACGCAGCCTCAGTGAGACTGTTGATGGCATCGACTTCATTCTCCCAGTGGACAGCGACAGTGACTTCAGCACTTTGGAAGCTTCTTCCTGGAAGATTTTTGTTCTGACAGTATAGAGGATAAAAATTTGCAATCCCTGGCAGATAGAATAATAATTTAATGTTAGATCAGTGTTGACATAACAGACTCAGGGAAGTGATTTATTTTACTCTGCCAGATACCCTTCTCATCATGCTCAACAACTCCCCAGTTAGAGTGATTACATCTGCAGCTGCTGTGCACTTTGTTGTCTCATGGTGTTGAGACCACATTCTTCTCATATATGAAGTGCTACATGTAGGAAGAAGAATTGGAAGATCTGAATTCAGGTCTGAGTTTACCACATGTTGGCTATGTAACTGAGATGCTCTTTTTCTTCCTGACAGAAACTGGGTGTCCTACAACTCAATTAAATTCTGACACTAACAACCCAGAGTTAGTGTCAAATTCCACAGGTTAAGGCTCAGGCCCATGCCTGCCTTCACTTCAGATGCTAGTGGCAAATATTGGGTCTCCACATTACCCACACTTCTGTCTGACTTGACTCCATGACAGGGGTTCCCATAACCCACCTCCCCACTTCAGATTTGATAATTTGCTAGAAATACAGAACTCCAGAAAGGTCTTTACTGTTTACTATAAAGGATACAACCCAGGAACAGCCAAATAGAAGAGATCATAGAACAAGGTGTGAGGGGAGGGGCATGGAGCTTCCATTCTCTGTCCAGGTGCACCACCCTCCCAGCACTTCAATATGTTCACCAACCCAGAAGCTCTCCAAACCCCTTCATTTAGGGTTTATTATGGAGGTTCCATTATGCAGGTTTGGTAATTAACTCATCAGCCATTGGTGACCATCTCCTGCCCCTCTAACTTTCCTGGAGGTTGAGGGGTAGGGCTGAAAGTTCCAAGCTTCAAATCAAGGTTTGGTCTTTCTGGCAATAAGCCTCCAGCCTAAAGCTTTCCAGGGACCCCAACCACCAGTCATTCATTAGCACACAAAAAAAACTCATATCACTCCAAAGATTTCAAGGATTTTAGGAACTCTGTGTCAGGACCTGAGGACAAAGACCAAATATTTTATGTTTTAGTATGGCAGAGTAATTTCATTCTTTTCCTAACCTGTTTGGTTTTTTATTTCTGAAGGAGGTAGATTGATTATGGGTTACCTAATTCTTCTTCCAGTTCTAACATTATGACTGTACATTTCTTGGAGTTTTAGTAATATAACTAAAAAATTAGTGCATTTAAGGACAAAAAAAGTTTTTAAGCACTTCTATTTGTTGCTTTTCTGTCCTTTACATATAAAGTTCAGATGTGCATGAGAAATTAGTCCATAAAAGACTGAGTACTATTTTCTATACACTTTTAAAATAAAAACTATGAATTAATGAAGTCTTATTGGTATCAGACACCACTTTTCCTTTAATCCTAATCATTTAATCCTAACACCAACTCTATAAAATGAGCCTTACTGTCCTTACTATCCCCATGTTAGGTGAGAAAACTATTGCTCAGATAAATTAAGTAACTAACCTAAGATTACCCAACTAGTAATCAGTATAGTCTTGAGTTGAACTCAACTCCATTTGGTTCCAAAACTTTTCTCTCCAATATACTACTCAACCTCTTGCTTATAACTACAATAGAAAGATATTATAAAGTATATGATAGCATCTAAGTGTTGGCCTGTTAATTTCTCATAAATATCCTTTGTGGAAATAACAGTTTAAATAATATGAATAGTTGAGTAATAGTATTGTGCCAATGTTCACTTTTTGATTTTGACAATGTACTAGGGTTATAAAAGATATCACTGGCAAAAGCTGGGAAAAGAGTACATGTGAACTCTATACTATTTTGCAACTTCTTGTTTTACACTATTTCAAATTTAAAAGCTATTTTTAAAAATCCATCATGTCTCCAACCTGGCATCTTGAGCATAAATAGAGCTCAAGCCTATTTATTTCTAGAACCATATCCTATGAATACTATTGTAGGAGACGTTTGGTACTGTGGTAAGATAACCCAAAGACCCTGAGAGTCTATGTATCATAAAATCAATACACATTGGCAAGAGACAGACCAGTTATCTGGCCAAAATCAGGAAAATTAACTTGATTGTTATCCAACAGGTGGTACCTATTTGTCTGGGGAAGGCCTTGATGACACAAGGAAGTATGCATAGGGACACAAAAGTGTCCACTGACCATCCTGATTGTTCAAGGAAGAGAGATTTATTTGGAAGACGTGAGAAATCTGGTACTCTTTGTGAAGTACACTATTTCATCTTTAAATTCTAAGGTAAAGACAAGACTGGATGGATGTCTTCTTGTGCAACAATTAGGAAAAGACCTAGACCATTGAGAATTCATAAAGACACCATCCTGTGAAACTGTCTGAGTGGCATCCCAATATTTCTATACTCCCTAAAATCCTAAAGTGTTATCAAAAAAGACAAAATGCATGGATTAAACTAATTCTCACTAGCAAAAAGATTGAATTGTGTTTTTAAGTAATATCTATAGCACGTAGTAACTGTCCATTAGAATTATAGCATTCTAAATCTAGAAGGAGCCTTACATGTAAACTACTCATTTTGGTGTACATAAAAATCAAACCCTTGTTTAAAGTGAAGATTCCTAGTTCTTACCCTGTAGATTCTGATTTTCTAGGTAAGGGATGAGGCCTAGAAGTAAACATTTTAGTATACTATGTAAATTCTGACCTATGCAATATTCAGACCCACTTTGAGAAACACAGTGTCAATTTTAGCACCCTCGTCCATTTTATATTTTACATACCTCACTCAGAGAGGTTGTATGACTTTGCTAAAATCATATGAATCATTAATGGTAAAGCTGGAACATATCCTAACTCTCCTTTTAGCCCAGTTCTCTTGTCATATGGCCACCCTCAATTTTGCTAGATAGTATTAACATTTCGTAATGAGCCTCTATTTTGTAATGTGCCACTCATATCACGGAGAAGAGAATATCTTTGACTATACCTTCTTTCTGGTACTTTTCTAAACTTCTCATCACTCTAGGCAACAAGCCCATGAGACTAAGTTTATCCTATTGATAACCCAGACTATGTTTATCCTCTTTATTTCCCTTAGGGAATTTCCACTGGGTGTTGACAGCAGTGGAAAACTGCCTTATATCCATTTAAATTTAGTGGCAGGCACACATCCAGTGTCTGAGGCACTAATTCTCAAAAGGCACTGGAGAGGGCTACCAGGAATAGAGGGTGAAGTGCTTACAAACATTAAACACGGTGGTAGCAATTTAAACAGCCAAACAGCTCCCACATGGCACTGTACAGACTTTCATAATTTGTGGTCCAGGCAAATTTATGTAATGCTCTTCCAATAGTTTCCATTTTGTATCAAAGACTTGCCTCCTCAGTGATATTTGAGGATGGCCAGAAACAACCAACATGATAGCAGCTTCACACAGTGGTTACTACTGTCAGTGACAAGATCATCATCAAACACTGCAGTTTCTTCACAAAATATTAGACAAGTATAGTCCATACTGATATTAAGCAAAATGTTATCTACTGTAAAAGATACACACAAGCATGTTTCTTGAATGAGAGAACTGAAAATCTAGTTAAGTAAATAAAACTTTTATACATAAAAAGTTCATTTCTGAGTACAAGAAGAAAGAGGACAAACAAACTTACAAAACTATAATTCTATTTAATTTGATTAAATTATATATATTTTTTTTAAATTAATAGTTGAATTTTTAAAGCTAGAATTAAAGTCATCACTTCAGGATTTTAAAGCCTATAAGCAAACAATCTACACGGATTATGCCAATGTCACTCAATAATGTATATGTATATCAAATCATTATGTTATACACCTTAATTTAAAAAGTTATAAAAATGAACTATTGGAACCTCATCAAGATAAAAAGCTTCTGCACTGCAAAGGAAACAATCAATAAAACTAAAAGGCAACCAATAGAATTGGAAAAGATATTTGCAAATGACATATTGGATGAAGAGTTAGTATCCAAAATCTATAAAGAATTTACCAAACTCAACACCCAAAAAACATATAATCCAGTGAAGAAATGGGCAGAAGACATGAATAGACACTTCTCCAAAGAAAACATCCAGATTGCCAACACACACATGAAAAGATGCTCAACATCACTCATCATCAGGAAAATACAAATCAAAAACCACACTGAGATATCACCTCACACCAGTCAGAGTGGCTAAAATTAACAACTCAGGAAACAACAGATGCTGGAGAAGATATGGAGAAAAGGGAACCCTCTTGCACTGTTGGTGGGAATGCCAGCTAGTGCAGCCACTCTGGAAAACTATTTGGAGGTCCCTCAAAAAATTAAAAATAGAACTACCCTATGTCCCAGCAATAGCACTGCTAAGAATTTATCCAAAGGATATAGGAGTGCTGATTCAAAGGGGCACGTGTACCCCAATGTTTATAGCAGTGCTTTCAACAGTAGCCAAATTATGGAAAGATCCTAAATGTCCATCAGCAGATGAATGGATACATTCATACCTACATTTATATATATAATATATATACATATATTTTTATATACAATGGAATACTACGTGGCAGTGAGAAAGAATGAAATCATGCCATCTGAAGCAACATAGATGGAACTGGAAGGTACTATGCTGAGTAAAATAAATCAGTCAGAGAAAGATATCATATGTTTTCATGTGGGTCTTAAGAAACTTAACAGAAGACCATGGGTAAAGGAAAGGGGAAAAATAGTTACAGAGAGGGAGGCAAACCATAAGAGACTTTTAAATACAGAGAACAATTTGAATGTTTAAGGGGGATAGGGGAGAGGGGAAAATGGGTGATGGGCATTGAGGAGGACGCTTGTTGGGATGAGCACTGGGTGTTATATCTAAGCTAAAAGCCATGGGAATCTACCCCCAAAACCAAGAGCACACTGTATATACTGTATGGTAGACAACTTGACAATAAATTATATTAAAAATAAATAAATAAATAAATACCATTATATCTGTAATTATTCCCAATTATTCCACAATAAAAGGTTTTTTTAAAGATAAGACACATAATCTTATAAAATTGTAAAAAAAGAGAGAGAGAAAGAAAAAAATTCAGCCAATCCCACAGGGGTTTAAGCTCCAGCAATAATTGTAACATTGTCCATGTCAACCATGGTGAGGGGCTGCCTTGAACCTATTGCATGGGAGGCCAGGAATCAGAAGGTGTTGGCCAAGCCAGTTGCTGGACAAAATCTCTTCTGCTTAGAGAAGAGGGAATAACATGGTCCAACCCTACTATAATTATATTCTATGAACTCCACTCCAGGAAAGGACATAATAGGTAGGTCATAAAGAGATGTCTTTCCTCTTCCTTCAAAATGTACTAAAAATAGAGTCTCCTAAAATGTAACTAAACAATGACCTTCAAGGTTTTAAAAGAAGAAAACTTCGGGTTAGTCCAGGGTGATATCATCTCCACCACTGCATGGTGTGCTACTTTCAGACTAACCCACACCATACCTGAGTAGTGTTGAAAAGGCAGAACAGGTAGTTGAAGACAAGTCTGGCGTAATTATTATCAATTAGCATAAGGTATGCCAGAATCCAGGTAATTCCAAACACAACTGCAATTGATAACATACGAATTATCTTCTTTAGTGTTGAAACCTTTTTTGTGCTAGGTAAAAGAAAGGAAGAAAGAAAATAGGAGCTTTTTACTTACTAATATAATTTTATTTATTAATATTATAGTTACCCTCTAATTGAGAATACATATTCAGCTGTCCATACACACTATTTAACACTATTATGTATTAAGTGGAAAAACCATGTTAGGCCTATGTCTGGATAAAATATGACTTAGCAAGTTTTATTTGTAAATAACGTGATACCTGCTTAAAAGCTCAGGCATAAACAGTCCCTTAATACTACTGCAGTCAAATTTCACACACACACACACACACACACACACACACACACACACAAAATCAATTTTTTGTTTGGAAAGGAATTTTAGTTTGGTAATTATTTTGTGTATCAGCCAGTGTGCAATTCCTTTTCTGGGCATCTGGGACTTTCCTATGATGCAGGTTGGTATGGGAATGACAGAGTATTAAAATGTAGAAATGTAGGAATCTGGGCTCAGTCATATGACTTACACTGGGATGTTAGCAATTGTTACACAAGCAGAAGCTTAAATGCATTTTGCTCAGTAGAACTGGCCTTTTTTAAATTGTTCTTTGGAATCCTGACTTCACTAAGCTGAGAAGCCTAAACTGGACTAATCGATGATGAGAGACTACATGGAGCAGAGCTTAGATTTCCCAGTTGAGCAGCTCCCACTCTAAACCAACCAACCAAACACCATCAGGCACAAAAATTAGTCATCTTAGATCATCCATCCATATTCAAGCCATCCAAGACCAGAACAACTACCTGATAAATACTCAAATTTATGAAAAATAAATATTTGTCACTCCAAGCTAAAAGTTTGGGGTGGTTTGTTATTCAGCAAAAGCTAACTGATACATGAAAGATAATTTGTTAAATAATTAAATTGTGACCTGATTTTCACTGTAACTAAGCCAAGTTAAGAACCATGATCTACCCTCTAAAATTAGAAATACAAATTTGTTGGTATCTGTGGCCAAAATGATACTGTTTTGTACAAAGTAAATATAACTAACATGCAATTAGACTAAGAAGATTTTACAAAGATTTTTCTGCATTACTAGTAAAGTAAACGTTGGAAAGATGACCAATGACAGTCTTTTCTCCTCACATTGCCTCTCAATATGGACTATCATTCAGATAAGAAAGAGGATACTTACTCTTGATCAATAAAGCACATATTTAAGATGATATTCCCACTAATGACAGTTTTCTCCCATCTGATCATACCAAATGGATCCATTTGGTGACCAACAAAGCTCACAGATGTGCTTATAAAGGATGTACTGGGGTAAACACAGTCTTATAAAATTAAACCTCCTGGATTCATGGCTTCATTAGCACTATGTTCTATCAATCTGCATTGTAGAAGGCGGGGATAAGGACAGTATATTTGTGTCATGGTTTCTGTTATTTGCCTCTCCAACTGAAAGCTCTTTTGTTTACCAGGTATGACAATGAAAATGCTTATTGGAGTCAGAAAGGTTATAGAACGGAGAGAAGCAATATACATGGGAACTGATAATCCAGAGAATCCAGGGAGCATACATCACCCCTGCAGGAAATGTAGACCCAATGTTGCCAGATGTTCTAATTTTTTCAAAAGAAAATATAATTTTTAAGTGAAATCTCCCAATTTTTAATGTTTTAAACAAATTTTAAAAACTTAAAGCCATTATCAGATTCAAGAAACACGTGTAAAATATAGCCTGCAGCTATACAGTTACCAGCATCTCCTCACAATCTTCCAACTTCTTTAATTATTCAAATCTGATTTCTTGAATAGAGATTGGCAAAGAAATTTTTTTTTTCTTAAAGTCTATGGGCTTAGTTTTTAATTAGGCTCATAGAGCACAAAAGCATGTATATAATGCACTGAAGATGAAGGGAAGATCTACTTTCGGAGACAAGTTTAAAAGAAAATCTGCCTTGCAAACGACATATTCTTGCCATTGTACCAGAGTCTGAAAATTCTTTTGGGGACTCTGGACATATTATAGTACTGTATTATATATCAGATGAGTAGGCCTGAAGTTTCCCAGTAATGGGTAATCTTACCTTGTCAGATTGTTATTATTCTTCCATATCACTTTGACTATGATGATAATATATACAACAATATTGTGGATGAGGATAAGAGTCACAGGTAAGATGAATGACCACAAAAATGGACTAGTTACAAGATTATTTTTTTCTTGAATTGCCAGCCAGCAACTATGGAGAGAAAAAAATTAGTAGACTACAAAAGGTATACATACCATTCTCTATGTTATTAACATTACTGACATTCATTTTACTGAAAGAACTGCTAAAAGCCAATATCCCTTTGCACTCTACTGTATATTTGAAATGGCTTTCAAGAATTCCACCACTAGAAAAAAAAATGAAATGCATTAATTCTGTTGTATTTCTTGATGTACGGGCTACTGGAAAGAAAGTGGCTTTTCAGTCAGGCAGAGCCAAATTTACATGTCACTCTATCAATTACTAGGTGTCTAACTTTAGGCAAGTTATTGTTTTATTTCATTTTTGAACATATAGCACATCAAATGGCTCAAAATTTTAAAGGTACAAATCATCAGGGAGAGATAACTACTCCTACAACCATCCCTCCTACAACTATCCCTCGTCACCTAGTTTCTATCTCCAGTGTTAATCAGTGTTTCTTGTGTATTCTTCCAGATTTGGGCTATGCATACACCATCAATTTTTTTCTGATTTTTAAACAAATAATAATATGTCATACTTCTATACCTTACTTAACAACATCTGTTGGAGATCACTGCAGATAAGATTATAAAGATTGCCCTCATTATTTTTTATAGCTGCATACTACTCCATTATTTTGTTATACCATAAAGTATTTACATAGTTTCTTACTTTATAAAAATATTTTAATAGTTATTTAACCTAACTGCATCTATTTTGGGTTTTTTGTTGTTATTGTTGCAATTGGTGATGGTGATTTTGGTGGTGTTTTCTCTCATCTATGAGAGGGGAGACACAGAATCTGAAGCAGGCTCCAGGCTCTGAGCTGTCAGCACAGAGCCCGATGCAGGGCTTAAACTCACAAACTGCGAGATCATGACCTGAGCCCAAGTCGGATGCTTAACCGACTGAGCCACCCAGGCACCCCAGGTGGGCATTATTATTAACAAAATAATGTGAGAATATTTGGCACATATTTGGCTTTCAGTTAATGTGTGTTTTTGTTCCCCTGCAGGCAAAACACCATTATTATACATGTCAAAAGATTTCTAAACTGTTTTGCATTGAAATGTTGTTATATTTTAAGTTATTAGAAATCCAAATGACCTAGAAGGAAACTGGGAAGATGTTCAAATCTCTGTAATGAATTAAAAAATAAAAAGGAGGGCCTTCATCCATTAACAGATAGAATAGGTCTATCCTTAAAATAATGAGAGTGAGCAAGTTTATCTTCAGGAATTTAGGCTTTCCTTTCATCTGTAACTGGAGGCCAATGCTCCTGCCATTCTCCATTTTGCTATCTCTTACACAGAAGAAATAGGAGAGCACTTGGCTGAGAATTTAATGAAATCCTGCTGAGGGCTTCAAATCTCTAGAAGCTCCTTTGGTGGCTAAGCAAGTGGCTATCAAAAGTTTTACTTTAAAAAATATTTTTTAACATTTATTTATTTTGAGAGGGGGCGAGAGAGAGAGCGGGGGAGACACAGAATTTGAAGCAGGCTCCAGGCTCTGAGCTGTCTGCACACAGCCTGATATGGGGCTCAAATTCACAAACTGTGAGATCATGACCTGAGCCCAAGTCAGATGCTTAACCAACTGAGCCACCCAGGTACTCCACAAGTGGCTATGAAAAGTTTTAAATGAAAGAGATGAACACATTTCTTATCTAGACAGTCTAGAGAAACACAGTTTAAGAGGGGAGGAAAGGATAGAGACAGAAAATGAACAATACACCTCTATTGGGTAAAGGCAGACTTGTTAATTATGAAACAATTTGACAAATATATATATACATATATATATATACATATGTGTGTATCTATACATGTGTGTATGTGTGTCTGTGTGTGCGTTCAGACTTACCTGAATGAGTCTTGAGTTGTTTCTACTTTCAACAATACAATTTCTGAGGATTACTATTTGTACTATAGATGTGTATGTGTGTGTGTACATGACTTCTCAGCCACCTCATACCAATGGGGACACCTGGAAGGGAAATAGGCTTAGATACCCATGGTCGTCAGGAAGTGTGCACTAGGACAGGACTCCTCACTCCCTCTTTCCTTTGTCCTTCCTAGAGAAATGGCCATGTTGAATTTGTTCTCATAATAGCCTCCCCTATTATTATTCTAAATTTAGTAACTCATTTTGAGAAATAGACTGTCTAAGAGAGGGATGGCTCCTACAGTCAGACTAACCCTTATAGGTATGGAGTGGAATTTCTAGAATTAAGATTGGAGAGCACACAGTGTGGAGACTGATCTGACGAACGGCTATGGACCTGAGGTCTGGAGAGCATCACAAGTGGACCTCAGATGGACTGTTTAATTCCATGGTGATTTTGCCATGAAACATACCATGAAGATAGCTCTATCATATGCAGCATACAGTTGAAAAGAATTTCCCTCTTGGGCATTATAATTTCCCATGTTACCTCAATCCTTCAGAAGGGTATGAAACAACCTATATGATGGTAGTACCAAAAATCAGGGGATGGAGCTTTAAAGAGGAGTATGTACTGCCCTGCAGTCACCCTTTAATTGGGTCCTTGCAGAGATAGCAGTATATGAGGGGAACTGAGTTAGAGGTTTCATGTATGACCGGCGGAGCTGGGAGCAGTAAGGGAGAGTGTGGGATATGGTGATATAATTGTTGGGAGGGTAACTCAAGAAACCAAAAATAATCCCTTCTCTTTCCACATACATCCTGAAGAAATGTGACCCTTGATGCACGTGTATAGGGTGAAAGGTGGGGGATGAGTCCAAGATGAAGCAGATATTCATGTTAAACATCCTTTGTCTCTACCCAACTTCTCTTATTATCAGTCACCCAGTGTCTTTCCTAACACCTACAGCGTACTCAGGAAAGAATCTGCTCTCAATTATTTATAGCTCAATGTGAATTTATTTAAGATGGTAGGCTTCTTTCTCCTGAAGGCCTTTACAGGAAAGGCCCTGTCTAGCCCTGTCCCAGGGTTAGGGAAGGAAATCAGTGATGCTATATGAAGTGAATTAACTCTCCCGTGAGATATTTGCATCTTACCCCTGTTCTATAATTGTGGAATTAAAACATTTTTAACTAATTAGAAGATAGTTAACCCTAATTAAACAGAGAAAATAGTACCTGGAGTGTTTGGCCCCTAAAATCAAGCTAGGCAGATAGCCTCCGAATCTACAGCTGGGCATGGTCAGCCCTGGAACTAGGCATATGCCCTGACACCACAGACTTTACTTAGGTGTACTGGTATATTTCCTGGAATTCTGTGGTGTTTTTTTTAAGTTGCTTTGGGACTTAAGGTAGTTCTGGGGGTGAGAATGGCTGGATTATAAAAGGAAAAGGGAGGATAAACTAAAGAGCATTTGCTGTTTGGCAGCAGAGACACATGTAAAGAGTTCAGCTGAGATTTCTTCTCTCCTAACTCACATAAAGAGCAAACACCATACAGTCAGTTATTTCCATTAGTAACAGTTCATTATTCACGCTATAATCACAGGGAGAATTAGTAATGTGTGATAAATCATCATCAAGTGTTCATTATAATCTTATCAACATAGAACTGGTCATAAGAATGGATAGTGCTTTTCAAGTTATGAAATATTTTCACACTTGCTTGACCCATCACCAGGACCTCAGAGTGGGTATTACTATCAATTGTTATTCCCATTTTCTAGATTAAAAAAAAAAAAAACTAAGATAAAGGGTTACCAAGGATCACACATATTGTGTCCTATGATTTTCAGGCTTAATAAAAGAAGACAAGGCTAATATAAGAAAGCTCAGATTATAAGTTTAGACGGTAATTACTTGTTTTACAAAAGGATTTATCATAGGAAACTTTCATGTCACTATATTTAAAATATAAAGTGTTCTTTGAGAATTTGAAATACCCACTTATAATATGATAGTTATAAAGTGAGATTCATATGTTCATTGATATTTGAATTCAATGTCACTGAACAATTATACTCTTATGTCAAGTAAATGAACATTTTTTAAAAATGTAAACTTACATTTCCTCTTGCCGGTAGCTTAACTCCCAATGTGGCCTATCCTTATTCTGAGAAAAAATAAGTCCTATTGTCAGAACCACCACTACAGCTGGGACTCCTATATGGTAAAAGAGAGGCACCAAATTAATAATTTACTCAAGACTGGAATTAATTATAAAAGAACACAAATGAATTATACATCTGACCATTTTTAAGACTGTGTCATTCTTTCTACTCTAAATGTACTAAATGACCCACAGATGTAGGTCAATGGGGGACATAATTTTTCTGTAACTGTTTGTCTCTTTCTTTTATTGTTGGCTGTACATACTAACCTGATACTATTTCTGGTTCCTTTGTAACACTTACCATAATTTCCATTCTTAAATGGCCTAATTCCTCTTTAACTTGAAGAAATTTGAATTTAGGTATCACAAACACAATTCTTTTCTGGAACCCAATAAATTTTTCAAATTATTTTTCTTAGAGTCACTCTGATTTTCTTGAAATACTTCTTTTAAAGTAGCTAGGGAAGGGACACCTGGGTGGCTTACTCGGTTAAGTATCTGACTTTGGCTCAGGTCATGATCTCATGGTTCATGGGTTCAAGCCCCATGTTGGGCTCTATGCTGCTGACCAGCCTGGAGCCTGTCTTCGGATTCTGTGTCTCACTCTCTCTCTGACCCTCCCCTGCTCATGCTGTATCTCTCTCTCTCAAAAATAAATTAAGAAAAAAACATTAAAAAAATTTTAAAGTATCTAGGAAACTCATTATATGTGGTCTAAATTTCAAATCAAACTACTAGAGATATTAAAGGAAATTACCATCTCGAGGTAAGATTACGACGTGACTAGTACAGCTGCCTGATCACATCTGTCTGCTTCCCAGGAGTGTGAATGCCAGGCAGAAGGCACTCCTGGTGGTGCTGGCTTTCCATCACCCCTACCTAAAGGACTTGAGCTCTTAGGCCTTCAGTAGGTATTTGTTTAAATTAAGTTATTTCAACAAAATTAAATTTCTGACTAAGTAGAAAAGCAAACACTTGCCCCATCCAATTAAAGAGATGAACAGAATGAAATGTTGAGGTAGAGGCTTCAAGGTCCTAATTAGCAGGAAATAGAGCTGGGCGGCACTGATCCCGGTCCAGGTAAATGTCACTAACAGGAAATAGTGGAGCAAGGCAGTCACCACAGTGCAGGTGGGATTCGAGATGAAAACAGTATCTTGAGCGGGTATTTGATTTTCAGTAGAGTCCATCTTATTGTTGTCACTATCATGTTTTATTACGCTATTGGAGTTTTCAATTCCAAACACGAAGAGGAGGTTAAAAATCAACATTGATGTGCACAGGCTGACGAACACCCAGGTTACTGAGGTTTTTCTGACGTTCCTGAAAGCAAGTAAACATAATTAAACAAATAAATAAAACAGCTGCAAAAAATAAACTCTAGTGAAATTGTGAATGAACAAAGAAATATTATTACTCAATGTAAATTCAGCTCACAGCCCAGTGGGCCAGCTGGTAAAACTACCTTCCCAACTGTCCTCTCATTTCCACAGAGAAGTGAGTTAGAGAACATAGTTCAATACAACCTTTCTTCTTTTTTTTAAGTTTATTTATTTATTGAGAGAGAAAAAGAGAAGAAAAAGAGAGCAGAGGAGGGAGGAGAGAGAGGGAGAGGGAATCCCAAGCAGGCTCCGTGCTGTCAGCTTGAAGCCCAACATGAGGCTCGAAATAAGCCACACAGGCACCCATGATACATCCTTTCTTGAAACTCTGTTGTAATCAAAGGTGACCCCTTATTCTGCAGTGAAGACTTCCACTGGATTCTACTATCTGGTATCTAGTCCCCTCAGGGCCAGCCTGTGACTTGATCTACCTAATGAAATGCACCAGAAGCCTGGAAGCCAGGGCCAACTTATTCAGCAAAGTAGTGCTTAGGGCCAATGATACTTTTATGGCCCACAACAAAGTTTTAACTCCTTTTAAAATCAAAAGGGAAAGGAATTAACTTTTATAGGTCAAAGAACAAATATGACCATATAATATTAATATATTCACCTTTATACCAATACAGTTGTAAAACATTTTCTAATTTTTTTTTTTTTATGGAGGAAATGTCCCATAAAGGCACTCTGCCCATGAAACCCATAACAAGCTTTCTTTTCCTTTCATGCTCCTGGAAGTTCTGAGCCACCAGGTAAAAAGTTTAGCTAACCTGCTGAAGAAACCACATAGGAATGCTCTAGGACTATGTGGAGAGGGAGAAAGGCCCATCTCTCCCAGCATACCTGATGAGCCCCAGATTATCTGGGGCTCCACCCACCATCTGACTGCAGTCTCACAGGAGACCCTAAGAAAGACCACTTGAGCCCAAGTTAAGTCCTTAGATATAACAAATTAATGTTTTAAGCCAGTAACTTTTAGGGCAGTTTTTTCTACCATAATAGACAATAGGTTCTACTCCAGATTTGCAAACATATACAAATGTTATCTATAGAACGACTCTAAATGGATTTTTTTTTTTAAATATTTTATTTATTTCTAGGAGAGAGAGAGAGACAGTGCGAGCAGGGGAGGGTCAGAGAGAGAGGGAGTCACAGACTGAAACAGGCTCCAGGCTCTGAGCTGGCAGTCAGCACAGAGCCCGACGCGGGGCTCAAACCCACGAACCGTGAGATCATGACCTAAGCGAAAGTCAGACGCTTAACCGACTAAGCCACCCAGGCGCCCCTAAATGGATTTTTTAAAATTTTAAAATGGGAAAAAATTTCACATTAATAAGCGAACACGTGTTCAAATGTAGAGGAAAAAGTCTTGCATTTTAAAAAGTATTTTATATAGGGACACCTGGGTGGCTCAGTCAGTTAAGCACCTAACTCTGGATTTCAGCTTAGGTCATGATCTCATGGTTTGTGGGTCCGAGCCCTCTATGGCGTTCTATGCTGAGAGCTGGAGTCTGCTTGGGATTCTCCCTCTCTCCTAATCTCTCTGCCCCTCCCTCACTCCAGCACACACATACACACACACACACACACACACACACACACACACACACATTCTCTCTCTCAAAACAAATAAACATTTAAAAAATAAATAAGTAAAATAAAAAGTCTTTTATATAGAAAAAAGACAAGTATGGATTTTAAAAGAATAAGGCCAAATACAATTTTGAACTACTTTTTTAAGTTTAAAACAAAATGGTATAATGTTTAGCATACATTACATTTAAAGAGTAAGGTTCTCATAAACATTTTAAATTAAGTAAAAATATTTAAAATGTGTTTCATGGTCTATTGCTACTAATTACATTCTTCATAATTTGAGAAGGCTGACAATTATTATCCCTCTGAAAGGCTTACACTCAACAAAATTTCACCTGTGTCTTTTCTGTAAGACAGTTCATAACCCTTTTTGATGGAATATCTCCCAAAGACTAGTGTTCCAAGGGTGATATTTTAGGAAATACTTGCTGGACAGTCAAATGGTCAAGATGCTCTGGATGATCCTTATAATATAAAACATGCTTGAAGACTGTTCCTTTGTTTGAAGATATAATTTCTGGGATAGGGAGGTAGAACAAAGTATTCTTTAAACCTTTGGGGTTTTTTTCCTTCTCAACTTTACCTACGATCTTTGCTAGAAAAGAACAGCCTTTTTTCATTTTGTCTGCAAGCTGGCATTGTTTACCAGGAGTCTTTAAAAGACAGTGGGAGAGAGAAAAAGAGAGAATGAGAATGTGTGTGTGTGCTCATGCTCACATGTATGTTCTGTGGTGGCCTACCTGTGTATTTTCAGATTAGCAGAGAATTCAAGGTTGCTCTAAATAATGTTGATTTCAAATATGAGGTTTCATATTCTCTTTAATGTGCATGTATTGTTTGCCTTAATGGTTAAAGGCAGATATATCCTTAAGGCCCCTTTAATGACATATTACTAGTCTCTGTATACTATGGTATGCAGTCTTATATTAATGAAAGCTAAAGAATCTCCATTCGCTACCATCTAAGCCCTTTTGGGTTTTTCAGACTACAAGGCCTCTTCAAATAACTATTTCCCTAAGTTTATTACTGTGCTGAAAGTTCTAACATTTTCAAGTACCCATTTTTAATATCTCAAAATCTGATGAATAAGTCTGCTTACTAATTACATATTCCCTATGATTTTATCATGAACCTTCTCAGTCTTTGGATTTCTACAATGCATAAAAAGTTTATATTTAAACAGAACTCTGTTAACCTTTTTGATGTTTTAGTTGAGATTTTTCTGAATAATTCAAAATCTCACTCAGTCTTTTGAAAGTTTTAATGACCAGAACTGCAAAAAGTACTCAAAAATATACTGCAAAAAGTATATAAATATACTTTTATATAAAAGCAAAGTTAGTTTCTAATTTTTTCCAATTTCAGACAGAAATTGTAATTCACAGGGAGAACACGCTATTTTCAAATAGCCTGGCTCTTCTGTTTATTACTATATTCTGTACATTAATATTGTGTTATTTTTCTATATAATATATAATTATATAATGTATTATAATTTATATATTATGTAGCTTATATATCTTATATATATAAGTTATATATAATTTTCTATAACTTATACATATTATATGTAATTTATATATAATTATGTGGGACTTTGTCCATGAACAAAGAAAACTATTTGATTCACAATTAAAAGTCAATACTATTTTTTAATTTTTGTTTTTGTTTCCTGATGTGGTTTTAGTAACATATATGGCAGCATAACTATGCTAAGAAACATGTTGATAGAGAATTAAAAAAACCTGAAAACCACTAGTAGTGAAATTTTAGGCAAAGAAACTAGTTATGTAGCTACTGCAACTTATTCAAATGGGTTCAAAAACTGTTCAAGTATGATTATGATAGAAATACAAATAAAAGGGGGCCCAGGTAGCTCAGTTGGTTAAGTGTCCAACTTCACCTCAGGTCATGATCTTGCAATTTGTAGTTTGTGAGTTGGAGCCCCTCATCATGTTCTCTGTGTTAGCACAGAGCCCATTTCAGTTCCTCTGTCCCCCTCTTGCTGCCCCTCCCCCAACTGCTTTCTCTCAAAAAATAAACATTAAAAAAATACAAATAAATGGACAAATATAAGAACCATTTCATTTTACGTAACAGGCCCATAATTCCGTGGCATGCAATGCTCATTCAAGGCACTTACTGCTATTTGTAATCTTATATTTAATTCTGTATATATTTGTATAACATCTGTATTTGCCAACGAATATAAATATCATGAGAGATGGGAGCTTACTTGCTTGTTCATATTTTGGTATTCGGTTTGTACACGGTGCTTGGCCCATAATTAGCACTCATTATAAAAACTTACAGTGAATGGCAAGAAATTCATTATGTGTGATAGGTATAGAAGAGAAATCAAAAGGAGTGCTGGCTCTTTGAACAAATGGCTTTTTCTAAATATGAGGCAGAGAAAGTGAAAAATGTGCCTGCGTCATCTTGCTGTACCTGAAATTAAAAAGTGCTTAAAAACTGATAGGGACATGCCAAAACAACATGAAGAGACTCCCTCTGATTACACTGGAGAGTACACTTCTTTACAAAGGAAGAGAGAGAGAATCATTTTCAACCATCAGGGTAATACTATATTCCAATAAGAACCATTGAGTAAAAGCTGGGAAACAGAATAGTCACACAATTCTAAAGTATCATCCCATGGATTACTTACTGCTTACAAAGGGGAAAATATTAACCTTTAGGGTGGAGAATTCCTGTAGACACCACTGTAAACAAGGAATCCAATTTAATACAACCAATAATGGGACAAACTAACATCATGTGCTTCTTGCTATATAACACTGAAAAAGACTTAATGATTTAGTATTCTTATCAAAAATATCTAACCTGCATCTAATCATGAGGAACATTTCAGACAAATCCTAAACTGTGAATATTCTACTTTCTACAATATAACTGACATGAACATCTCAAAAGATTTAATGTCCTGACAGACCAAAACAAACAAAAAAGCAAAGGAAGTATTTTAGGCTAAATGAGACTAAAGAGCCATGACAACTGGGGTGCCTGAGTGGCTCAGTCAGTTAAGTGTCTGACGTTGGCTCAGATCATAATCTCATAGTTCCTGAGTTCAAGTCCCTCATCAGGCTTTGTGCTGACAGCTCAGAGCCTGGAGCCTGCTTCAGATTCTATGTGTGTGTGTGTCTCTCTCTCCCCATCCCCAACTTGTGCTCTGTCTCTTTCTCTCTCTCAAAATTATTTTAGTATATGTGCTGCCGAAGCGAGCACTCTCTCAAAATTAAATAGACATTTAAAATTTAAAAAAAAAGAAACATAACAACTAAATGAATTAGGGGGGAGAAACCACTCAGCTATAATGGACATTAATGGGACAACTAAAGAAATTTGAATATGTATTATATACTGACACCGTAATATCAACGGTAAATTGGTTGATAGTATTATACTGTTGAAGAGAATACCCCTGTTGCTAGGAAATGCTTGAAGAATTTAGCAACTTTTCTGTGGTTTTAATTTTTTAAATAAAATTTCAGAAAATATTTTTAAACAGCAATGCCTTCAAAATAAAAATTTCTGAATCTACACATCTGATAAAACACTTACAAATGAATTTAGTAGGGAGAAATAATTTTGAAAGAAAGATGAGTTCATCTTGGGACATCTTGAGTTTGAGAGGAGGAGGACCACGTAGGAATATACTCAATAGTCCCACTTATTCTACAGATATTCCTCTACTAAGAGCCAGGTACTGTGCTCAGTCCTGGAGATACACTAGTCAAAACAAAACAAGCAACAATAGCAACAACAAAATCAGAAAAGTTCACTGTCCTCATTGATTTTCATGGTGATAGGAAAAACAGAGAATACCCAAGTAAACTAATAAATAACAAACTTATATTTACGGACTGTTAAGAATGTAGCATGTGAAAAAAATAACAAGTGCTTTAAAAAATTGGACCTTCAGTGAGGAGGTCAAGGTGTAAAGAAATATGTATTTATAGGTAGTTTTTTAAGTTAGATTTCTTAAAAAAATATGTATTTATTTTTGAGAGAGACAGAGCACGAGCAGGGAAGAAGCAGAGAGAGACAGAAACAGAGAAGACAAAGCAGGCTTTATACTAACAGCATGTAGCCCCATGTGGGGCACAAACCCACAATCTGTGAGACATGACCTGAGCCAAAGTCGGACACAAAGGACTCAGCTACCCAGGTGCCCCTTAAGTTATATTTTTTTTGAACCATGGAATTCAAAGACTTTTTTTGAAAGTTTGACCATTTGAAAACTTAATATGTATTTTAAATTAGCTTAATTTTTAAAAACATTGTTTAGCAATGTTTTGTTCTTTTATAAATGCAAACTGGTAGGTATGTTCTATTCAACACAAAGAAACTATATAGCATTAATGAGCTATGGGACCACAATATTTTTACATGACAAACTTGTGATTACATAGTATGTAATTTTTCTTCAAAGCACTTACCACAGTTTTAATTATATATTTATTTGTATGTATTTCTTAGCCTCTCCAGAACTGAGTGTCCTCTTCTATAAGATAAACTTGTTGAACTAATTCTGATTTCCCTTTTAGCTCCAAGAGATTGTGTTCTGATGAAAATATGTGTAGAGGAAATAATATTAAGATAGCAATTTTTCTTATAAAAGGGGCTTGTTTCCCTTCTTACCTGGTGACAATCTGAAATACAATTGTAAGGACCAGACCAGTAATGGACAGTGCACATCCAATCTTGGATATGTAGTCGAGTGATTCAGGATATTTATAATTCTTTTTGAAACTCTGAAAAATAAGTTAAGACTCATATTTTTAAGTAATCATTCCTGAAATGTCTATGAAAGTCAACATCATAAAAAGTTACATTGGTCAAAATAACCAGAGAGTTGCCAGATATGTCTTTTTATAAAACTGTTGATATATTTTAAAAAGAAATAAATTAACCTCTTTTCTCTAAGCAGTTTATATGAATTAGAGTGTTGAAAACAGTTATCTAACCAATTCAGTTAATGAAAACATATATACTTTACCTCATTGTTTAAAATCAAGGTTGTTCGGTAGATCTAAATTGGCTAAAGCTACTTCATTTATCCCTTAAATTATTTTTATGTGTAACTATCATCCACGAGGAAATATGCATATCTAAGCTAATGCACTAAAAATAAACTTGCAGAAATGTTTTCTGGACATGGAAAGATGTTCATATAATCCTGCTAATTGTTTTAAAAAGGCAGTTTTATTGTTGTCCAATATACCTATATCTAGCCCAGTATTTTAATATATATTCATAGATAAGTATATTCTGTGGAGAAGTAATAATGGAGGTCACTGGGTGGTTAGGATATATATAATATTTTTTAAAATAATTTAGAAAATTAGAAAGTAATATTGACATAACATAAAAGAAATGTAGAAACATTTTAAAAACATAGATTTCTCTTAACTGCCAGTACCCCATATCATACCCTATATCTTGAAATCATATCTCTTCTCCAGAGGTTACTTTTTTTATGTACTTACAAATATTACCTATGTCTCTTGAACAAATATATAGCAGTTTGTTATATTTTAATCTGAATTGCTATTTTACTTTTTAAATTTTTAAATGTTTACTTATTTTGAGAGAGAGAAAGAAAGCACCATGTGCATGTGTGTAGGGGAGGGGCAGAGAGAGAGAGAGGGAGAAAGAGAATCCCAAGCAGGCTCCCTCTATCTGTGCACAGCCCAACACAGGACTTGATCTCATGAACTGTGAGATCATGACCTGAGCCGAAATCAAGAATCAGACATTTAACCAATTGAGCCAACCAGGCACTCCTGAATGGCTATTTTAATTCAAGATGTCATAAACATTTTTCCAAATCAGCATATTTCTGTTTAACACATAAACTTGCATACCTTATGCAATAAATATGTATTTTTTATAGGAAGAAAATAAAACTAAAATAATTTTTATTTCTAAAAATTAGAAAACAAAGACTTCATGTTATTTCATGTGTATAGTATATTGACTAAATACTAAAGAATCATAGAATATACACAAATATTCAAAGCTTAGAAATCATCTATTCACTAACAGCCTATCTGCTCCTATTTTGAATACAATTCGAATCAACCTTTTTAAAAATCTGGCAACCCAGGACACCTGGGTGGCTCAGTCGGTTAAGTGTCCAACTTTGGCTTAGGTCATGATCTTACAGTTTGTGGGTTTGAGCCCCATGTCGGGCTCTGTGCTGACAGCCGGCTCAGAGCCTGGAGCCTATTTCAGATTCTGTGTCTCCTTCTCTCTCTGACCCTCCCCTGCTCACACTGTCTCTCTCTCTCTCGGAAATAAATAAAACATTTTTTTAAAAATCTGGCAAACCAAACTAATTACAAATGTGAGTGGTAGGCATTGAGGCTGACTCAGACATTACTGAGAAAAAATAGCTGAAAGCCTGATCTCAGAAAAGAATAAAAATAACTATGACAATGTATTATGTATCATTTAATATATATAGCAAACCAAGCTTTACACATCTACTGAATGATACTAATGATCTTAAAGGTATCAAAAAAGTTAAATTTTTATCTTTACCATTTTTTGATTAAGAAAGCAGAGCTCTCTGTAATATGTTAGAAAATAATCAAAATCAATTAAAATAATAAAGATTTGACAGTTAAAATAAGAAAACTATAATTTCACACCTGTCAGAATGGCTAAAATTAACAACTCAGGAAACAACACATGTTTGTGAGGATGTGGAACCCTCTTACACTATTGGTGGGAATGCAAACTGGTGCAGCCATTCTGGAAAACAGTATAGAGGCTCTTCAAAAAATTAAAAATAGCTACCCTATGATCCAGCAATTAAACTACTAGGTATTTACCCAAAGGACACAAAAATGTTAATTTGAAGGAGTACATGCTCATCAATGCTTCTAGAAGCATTATCAACAATAGCCAAATTATGGAAAAAGCACATATGTCCATCAACTAAGGAATGGATAAAAAAGATGTGGTGTGTGTCACACATACACACAATGGAATATTACTCAGCCATCAAAAAGAATGAAATCTTGCCATTTTCAAAGACATGGATGGAGCTAGAGTGTATTACGCTAAGCAAAATAAGTCTGTCAGAGAAAGACAAATACCATATGATTTCAGTCATTTGTGGAATTTAAGAAACAAAACATATGAACATACGAGAAAGGGGGAAAAAAGAGAGGGAGGCACACCATTAGAGACTCTAAACTATAGAGAACAGAGAGTTAATGGAAGGAAGATGAGGGGGGATGGCTAAATTGGTGATGGGTATTAAGGAAGGCACTTGTGATGAGCAATGGGTGTTATATGTAAGTGATGAATCACTGGATTCTACTCCTAAAACCAATATTACACCATATGGGGGTGCCCAAGTGATTCAGTTAGTTGAGTGTCAGACTCTTAATTATAGCTCAGGTCGAGATCTCATGAACTGTGAGATCAAGCCCCAAGCTGGGCTCTGTGCTGACAACATACAGCCTGCTTGGGATTTTCTCTCTCGCTCTCTCTCTCTCTCTCTGCCCCTGGCACACATGCACATGTGTATTCTCTTTTTCCCTCTCTCTCCCTCTCAAAAATAAATAAATAAGCTTTAAAAAAAGGAAATGATGGGGCGCCTGGGTGGCTTAGTCGGTTAAGCGTCCGACTTTCACTTAGGTCATGATCTCGCGGTTCGNTAAATAAATAAATAAAAATTAAAAAAGGAAATGATATAAAGACTGTAAAATAAATGCAGAAAGGAAGGAAGGAAGGAAGGAAGGAACCTATCTCAAAAACTTTTATAAAGCAAGTACAGAGGAGTTAATATGGCAGAGTAGTATAGGGACCCTGAGCTTGTCTCATCCCTGAAATGCGGCTAGATCAGCATCAAACCATTTTGAACACCAAGGAAACTGACCTGAGTATTAATGCAACAATTGCATAATTGGAGCCAGACGACTTGGCAGGTGTGGAGAGATGAACTCAGGGAAAGAAAAGACAGAGAGCCACAGAGGGTAGGGAGCTCTTTTCACAAAGAGAGGAAAGAAAGAGAAAGAAAGGGGAGGAGTGCAGCACAGTGAGACCATGCAAGAAAAGCACTTCCCCTAACAGTACCTGGAGAGAAAGAAAGAGGAAAAGGTCAAAATACTCACAGGAGACTGAAAACAATCAACACCACTGATGGGGAGAAAGAAGAGGTTTTCAATACCGCCAGGATTCTATAAACAGTGGAGTCCAAAGTCTGAAGTTTCAGAGCTCAGTGTTCTGGTACGGAAGTAGAGCAAATCCCCAGGATTTGCCAAGAGGAAGCAGTGCAGTGTGAGGGGTCTGTATACCACATAAGGAGAAGTGGTTCCCCGTATTGGAGTGCATGTGGTAGAGGCCATATGGGCTCCCTGTAGGCAAAAGTCCCAGTGGACCTGGAGGGTGGCCACGTTTATTGATATAAGAACAAAGTCCCTAGAGTGCAGAGAAACCTAGTGCAGGCAGTGTGATGTGATTTGCCATAAACTCCGTGCCTCTGCCACTGTGCAATCACAGGAACATTTTCTGGGGCAAGCCAGATTTTGGCCATAGTATAGTGAGACCCTCTTGCAGAGACATGGCACAGGTCCAAGCCAAAGGGCTCTCTGAAGTGTGGGGTTTTGAAACACAGCCCCATCTGAGGTAAAACTCTGGAAGGAGGTGCCACCTGGCAAGTGGATAGCTTGGACAGGGACAGGGTGCAGGTGGGGAGTAGATGGAAGCCTAAGACAAAGGAGGATGCTTGATAGCAAGTCATGAGGCTGCAGGGTTCTTGTGCCAAATGTGGATGAAGTCATTCTCACTTCTAGCATTTCTATGCATGCACACACACGAATCGACCCTAGTGTGCTAAGCAGTGCCACCAAGTGGAGAAGAGAGCCGTTACACCAAGCCCCGCTCACCTGAACCCTCCAGGCACAACCCCCAGAGGATCAGCACAAATCCCTTCCACCTACTTATTAGTCTACACACCATAATATGCTGCAAAGATTTCGTTCTAGGGGAAACTGGATGTAACCTCATTCAGGTTTCATTCTGTTTGCTGGTTCATTTATTTGCTCATTTTCTTTATTTCTGTTTTTGCTTAGGTTCTTTTCTTTCTTTTATTTCTCTTTCCTGGATGCAGAAAGAGCAAATTCTTTGTTACTTTTTATTCTACTTTATTTTTTTCTATTCTATTTTATTATTTAAATTTTTTTTAAATTTTCTTTTCTCTTTTTTCTCTATTTATCAAGTTTCTCTCAACTCAAAAGAAAGAATAGGAAGAAATGACAGCCAGGGATTTAATCAATACAGATATAATTATGTCTGAACTAGAATTTAAAACCATGATCATAAGAATACTACCTGGGGTTAAAAAGCATAGAAGACACCAGAGAATCCCTTTCTGCAGAGATAGAAGAACTAAAATCTAGTCAGGCCAGTATTAAAAATACAATATCAAATGCATGCCATGATGACAAGGATGGAAAAAGCAGAGCAGCAAATCAGTGAAATAGAAGAATAAAATTTCAATAAATTATTGAAAATAATGAAGCAGAAAAAAAGAGGGAAACAAAGGTCAAAAATCAAGATACAAGACTTAGAGAATTCAGTGACTTACTAAAAAGGAATAATTTTTAAATCACAGCAGTCCCAGAAGAGGAAGAGAGAAAAAGGGGCAGAAGGTTTATGTGAGGAAATTATAGCTAAAAACCTTCCTAATCTGGGGAAACATACAGACATCAGAATCCAAGAAGCACAGAGAACTCCCATTAGTCAACAAAAACTGATCATCACCAAGGCATATCATAGTCAAATTCACAAAATACATAGACAAGGAAAGAATTATGAAAGAAAAAAAAAGTCCTTAACCTACTAGGGAAGACAGATCAGGTTAAAAGCAGATCTTTTCCCCAAAATTTGGCAGGCCAGAAAGAAGTAGCAGGATATATTCAATGTGCTGAATCAGAAAAATATGCAGCTAACCTTTCTTTATCCAGCAAGGCTGTATTCAAAAGAGAAGGGGAGATAAAGTGTTTCCCAGACAAACAAAAACTAAAGGAGTTCATGAACACTAAACCAACCCTGCAAGAAATTTTAAGGGGACTCTTTGAGTGGAGCAAAAACAAAACAAAACAAAAACACCAAAAGCAACAAAGACTAGGAAGGGCCAGAGAACATCACCAGAAACACCAACTCTACAGGCAACACAATGACACTAAATTCATATCTTTCAATAATCACACTAAATGTAAGTGGACCACATGCTCCAATCAAAAGACATAGGGTATCAGAATCGGTAAGAAAACAAGACCCATCCATATGCTGCCTAGAAGAGACTCCTTTTAGATTAAAGACACCTGCAGATTGAAAGTAAGAGGATAGAACCACCTATCATGATAATGGATGCTAAAAGAAAGCTGGAGTACCCATACTTATACCAGACAAACTAGATTTTAAAACAAAAACTGTAACAAGAAATGAAAATGAAAGGCATTATATCATAATTAAGGGGTCTGTCCACCAAGAAGAGCAACAATTATAAATATTTATTCCCCCAACTTGAAACACCTAAATATATGAATCAATTAATCACAAACATAAAGAAATTCATACATAATAATACCATAATAGTATGGGACTTCAAAACCCCACTTACAGCAATGGACGGGTCATCTAAGCAGAAAATCAACAAAGGAAACAATGGCTCTGAATGACACACTGGACTGCATGGACTTAACAGATATATTCAGAGCATTTCATCATAAAGCAGGATAATAAACGTTCTTCTTGAGTTCACATGGAACATTCTCCAGAATGGATCACATCCTGGGTCACAAGTCAGCCCTGAACAAGTACAAAAAGATTGATATCATGCCATGCATATTTTCAGACAACAACGCTATGAAACTTGAAATCAACCACAAGAAAAAAAATGGAAAGACCACAAATATGTGGGGATTAAAGAACATTCTACTAAAGAAAGAATAATCTAACCAAGAAATCAAAAAGGAAATGCAAAAGAACATGGAAGCCATTGAAAATGAAAACAAAACTTCCGGAAGAAGCAAAGGCAGTCATGAAAGGGAAGTAAATCACAATTCAGGCCTTCCTAAAGAAGGAAGACATACCTCAGATCCACAACCTAAACTTACACCTAGAGGAACTGGAAAAAGAACAGTAAATAAAAAGCCCAAAACCAGCAGAAAGGAAATAATAGAGATTATATTAGAAATCAATGATACCAAAATTTAAAACAAAACAAAACAAAAAAACAGTAGAACAGATCAACAAAACCAGGATCTTGTTCTTTGAAAGAATTAACAAAACTGATAAACCCCTAGCCAGACTGATCAAGAAGAAAAAAGAAAGGACCCAAATAAATAAAATCACGAATTAAAGGGGAGAGATCACAATCAAAACCACAGATATATGAACAATTATAAGAGAATATTATAAGCAATTATATGCCAACAAATTGGGCAATCTGGAAGAAATGGACAAATTCTTAAAAGCATATAAACTACCAAACTGAAACAAGAAGAAGTAGAATATTTAAACAGACCCATAACCATAAATTGAATCAATAATAAAAAAGTCTCCCAACAAACAAGAGTCTAGGGCCAAATGGCTTCCCAGGGGAAACTACCAAACATTTGAAGAAGAGTTAACACCTATTCTTTCGAGGCTGTTCCAAAAAATAGAAATGGAAGGAAAACTTCCAAACTCATTCTATGAAGCCAGCATTACTTGATTCCCTAACCAGACAAAGATCCCACTAAAAAGGAGAATTATAGACCAATGTCCCTGATGAACACGGATGCAAAAATTCTCAGCCAGATACTACCAAACCAAATCCAACAATACATTAAAAGAATTATTCACCACAATCAAATGGGATTTATTCCTAGGTTGCAGGGATGGTTCAATATCTGCAAATCAATCAATGAGATACATCACATCAATAAAAGAAAGGATAAGAACCACATAATCCTCTCAATAGATGTAGAAAAAGCATTTGACAAAATACAACGTCTTTGCTTAATAACAACCTTCAAGAAAGTAGGGATAGTAGGAACATACTTCAAGATCATGAAGGCCACATACAAAAGACCCACAGCTAATATCATCCTCAATGGGAAAAACTGAGAGCTTTCCCCCTAATGTCAGGAACACAACAGGGATGTCCACTCTCACCACTGCTGTTCAACATGGTTTGGAAGTCCTAACCTCTGCAATCAGACAACAAAAAAAATAAAGGGCATGCAAGTCAGCAAGGAAGAGTCAAACTTTCACTCTTCATAGACAACATGATACTCTACATGGAAAACCTGAAAGACTCCACCAAAAAACTTCTAGAACTGATACTTGAATTCAGCAAAGTTGCAGGATAGAAAACCAATGTACAGAAATTGGTTGTACTTCTATACACCAATAATGAAACAACAAAAAGAGAAATAAAGGAGTTGATTCCATTTATAATTGCACCAAAAACTGTAAAATATCTAGAAATAAACCTAACCAAAGAAGTAAAATATTTGTACACTGATAATTATGCAAAAGTTATGAAAGAAACTGAAGAAGACATAAAGAAATATAAAAACATTCCATGCTCATGGATTAGAAGAATAAATATTGTTAAAATGTAACAATATACACATTCAACACAATCTCTATCAAAATAACCAGCATTTTTCACAGAGCTAGAGCACACAATTAAAAAATTTGTATGGAATCAGAAAAGACCCCAAAGTAATCTTGAAAAATAAAACCAAAGCTGGAGACATCACAATTCTGGACCCCAAGCTTTATTACAAAACTGTAATCATCAAGATAGTATGGTACTCACACAAAACAGACACATAGATCAACGGAACAGAATAGAGAATCCAGAAATGGACCCACAAACATATGGCCAACTAATCTCTAACAAAGCAGGAAAGAATGTCCAATGGAAAAGACAGTCTTTTCAGCAAATGGTGTAGGGAAACTGGACAGAAACATGCAGAAAAATGAACCTGGATTACTTTCTTACACTATACACACAAAAAAATTCAAAACAGATGAAAGACCTAATTGTGAGACAGGAAACCATCAAAATCCTCAAGGAGAAAACAGGAACAACCTCTGGCCTCATCCATAGCAACTCCTTACTTGCCTAGAGGCAAGAGAAACAAAAGCAAAAATAAACTATTGGAACCTCTTCTAGATAAAAGTTTCTACACAGTGAAGGAAACAATAAAAACTAAAAGGCAACTGATGGAATGGGAGAAGATATTTGCAAATGACATATCAGATAAAGGCTTAGTATCCAAAATCAATAAAGAAGTTAACAAACTCAACACCCAAATATCAAATAATCCAGTGAAGAAATGGGCAAAAAACATGAACACTTTTCTAAAGAAGACATCTAGATGGCTAATAGACACATGAAAAAATGCCCAACTTCACTCATCATCAGGGAAATACAAATGAAAATCACAATGAGATACTACCTTAAACCTGTCAGAATGGCTAAAATTAACAACTCAGAATATGACAGATGTTGGTAAGATTTCAGAGAAAGGGGAACCCTTTTGCACTGCTGGTGGGAATGCAAACTGGTGCAGCCACTCTAGAGAACAGTGTGGAGTTTCCTCAAATAATTAAAAATAGAACTCCTCTATGACCCAGCAATTGCACTACTAGGTATTTTATCCAAAGGATACAAAATACTGATTTGAAGGGACACATGCGTGTCGGAGGCTGGCTCCGGCAGGTCCAGGGGTCCCTGAAAGATGGACGGTGTTGGCGAGAGAGTGAGAGAGCCCCGGAGATTCTTTCTGATCACCAGGCAGGCATCTCTGCTCTGACTGGGGCTCAACTTTAAGTGTTTTGGAGATGGCACAGAAGTGGTATTTGCCTTAGACAATGATTTCTGATAACAAACTTCTTTGATATGTAAGAATTTCCCAGAACATAGACTTGTAGGAGATTCATGCATAACCTTTATCAATAGTGATTGAGGTAGGGGATTTAGATGCTTATCTTATGGGGAAGGAAGGCATCTTTAGCATACCAGACAATGTTTTTAGCATAAGAGGGTGAAGTTACTTCTCTGTGAGCAGGGGTCAAACAGGTCTTTCAGGAGATACCTTTGCTCTCATAACCACAAAAGAAGTTCCTCAATAGGTTCCTTCACCCTCCCTATGCAATAGGGAGTAATCAGCATATACAAGGCCAGAAAATGCTCCAGGCAGAAACAAATGGGTGGGGGTAGATATTTGCCCTTAACTCTAAATTAGGCTCTTTGCCTCAGGGCCAGACTCAAGCCCCCTTTATTATGTAAGTCTTAGATCTTCAAGACCCTTAGGAAGAGCCTTTTGACAATCATCCACAATGCTATCATCTGAAGTCTCTTTGGAAAGGCAAGGACATGCCTTTCCTTATGAGCAGTCTGTGTGGGGAATATCGGTCTGATCTGGAATATTGTGAGACCTGGTCAATACCAGCAGCCTCATTTCCAACATGAGCCAGTAGTAGCAGAAGGAGATGCCAGTTTTCGTTCCTCATGGCAGGAACTGTGCAAATACTTGCCATTTCCTTGAGGTGACTGCCATCCAGAGAGGCCGGTGCGGCTCCCGGCACATGCACCCCAATATTTATAGCACCACTATCAACAATAGCCAAATTATAGCAAGAGTCCAAATATCCATTGACTGATGAATAGATAAAGAAGAGGCGGTATGTATCTATATATGTACTATATATACCTATATATGTGTATATAAGTACCACATATACCATATATAATACCATATATATACCATATATTATATATATGTGTATAAATAGGTAGATGATAGATGATAGATAGATAGATAATGGAATATTACTCCACAATCAAAAAGAATGAAATCTTGCCTTTTGCAACAACATGTATGGAACTAGAATGTATTATGCTAAGCAAAATAAGTCAGAAAAAGACAAATATCATACAATTTCACTCATATGTGGAATTTAAAACTCAAAACAGATGAACAAAGGGGAAGCGAAGGAAAATAAGATAAAAACAGAGAGGGGGGCAAACCATGAGAGACTCTTAAATATAGAGAATAAGCTGAGGGCTGGTGGAGAGGAAGTGGGTGAGGATAAGCTAAATGGGTGATGGGTATCAAGAAGGACACTTGTTGGAATGAGCACTGGGTATTATATGTAAGTGATGAATCACTAAATTCTACTTCTGAAACCATTATTACACTATATGTTAACTAACTTAGATTTAAATAAAGTTTTTTAAACAAATAAATAAAAATTTATACAGTAAAAAAATTTTTACAAAGCAAGTTTCTATCATTTGATATCCTATGTTGTGCAAGTATGTTCTGACCTCTACTGGCATCCCAAATATGGCTAGTGGAGAATGGAAAATATCTGCTTTTCTCAGGAAGATTCATAGTATTAATAAATTTAAGACACTACATCCCTCTCCATTCCATTACACATAAAAGCATTTCATCAAGTGTAAAAACTAACATTTTTTATTTTACCAGAATAATACATTTCTGAAAATAGAACAAACAAAAGTTCCTCTCCTAAAAGAGTCAGCCTAAGAATTCCCAAAGGTACACTATTAGCTGCACACCAGAGCTAAGTGTTATCAGTTATTGTACAGGGTAGCTTTGGAGTTAAAAGATATAAGAAATATACTGATAGATGGATGGATAAGGAAGATGTGGTATATTTGTATGATGGACTATTATGAAGCCATAAAAAAGGATGAGATTGTGTCATTTGCAACAACATGGGTGGACATTGCAGGTATTATGCTAAGGGAAATAAGTCAGACTGAGAAAGAAAAATACCATATGATTTCACTCATGTGAAATTTAAAAAAACAAAAACACATGAATCAACAAACAAAAAGCATAATCAGACTTGTAAATACAGAAAATAAACTGATGTTGCCAGAGGGGAGAGGATGGAGGATGAACAAAATGAGTGAAGGGGAGTGAGAACTACAGTCTACCAGTTATAGAATAAATAATCACAGGAATAAAAGGCATAGCGTAAGGAATATAGCCAAAGGTATTGTCATAGCATTGAACGGTGACAGATGGTAAGTTACACTTGTGGTGAGCACAGCATAATGTAGAAACGTATCAAATCACTATGTTGTACATCTGAAACTAATGTAACATTGTATGTCAACTATACTCAAAAAATTTTTTAATTTTTTTTTTGTTTTATTTATTTCTGAGAGAGAGAGAGAGAGACAGCATGAACAGGGGAAGGTCAGAGAGAGAGAGGGAGATACAGAATCTGAAACAGGCTCCAGGCTCTGAACTAGCTGTCAGCACAGAGCCTGACAAGGAGATCGAACCCATGAACCATGAGATCATGACCTGAGCCGAAGTCAGACGCTTAACCGACTGAGCCACACTCAAATTTCTTAAAAATTCCTTTTAAACTATAAGGAATACATAAAGGAACTATGCAACAAATTGGATGAATTCAAGAGCTTTTCCTCTTTTATCTTCTAACATAAACTTAGCAATTTAGATTATTCCAATGGAAAAAGCATTGGGTAACTGATTTAAACTGCCCATCATAGTTAAGCATGTATTAAACCCATCCTCAACATACAGCCTTACCTCTGGCTATAACAACTTCAAGTTTCACATGTTGAGTTACTTGAATGGAGTCTGTCAATTCCTCTTTTGCATACGGGCTCCCTTCTCATTATTAAATGCACAGTGCTGAACTCATCCATCCTGAGACCATACTGCAAAAAGCTCTATTTACTTGCTTTACCAGAACTTCCTTTTTTAGTCATCATTCCATTCCCTGTTTTTCCATGTAATCTAGGTTGAGTATCCATGCAAACCAAGCCCCAAAGTTATCTCCAATTAGTACATACCAGAACTGTGTATAAGGAAAATTCCTGTCTGGAAAAAGATTACTATGTACATCCTTACCATTAATATACCAAAATTTGTTGTATGGTTGCAGTGACAGTAGAAGAATTCATCAGTGCCCTTCTGTTTGTGACAACCTTTTGTGTCCCAATCCTTTTTTTCCAGATTCCAATAGACACAGGCATAGGAATAAATTTGGAAATTTTTGTGGTCATACTGTCAATTGAAAAGACAATTACAACTGATTTCTTTTTAAATACTTAACCAGGTAGAAAAAATCAAATAGGAGAGGATAAGCATACTATAAATCAATTAGGTATGTACTAAGTATAACATCATCATTATAGATTAGGGAGGTGGGGGAAGGATATGAAATTCAAATTAGCTCATTTTGCATTTAGCTAGTCTGACAAAAACATGGGTGGGAGAAGGTGTAAATGAATATTTTCCAAGAATCTTTTACAGAATTTTCCTGTTAAATCACTATTGTACACATGAAACTAATATTACACTGTATGTTAACTAACTGGAATTGAAATTAAAACTTTAAAAACATAAAGGATTTTTTCTGTAGATTTCTTTTGCCCAACTAGCCCTGCTTTTGTAATCAAAAGTGAACTGAATTTTTTTTGCTGTTAGTGGGAAAACTCACCCTTGGATTAAAGAGAATTTCAACAGAAGTTTTCTGATCTTTGGCATCAGTACTGCTTGAGATAATTTTTTGACTAAAATTTGACTCAGTTTTAAAAGTTTTTGATTGGAAAAACTTGCTGTTTTGATACACTACAAAGCCACACGTGTTTCCTGTGAATAAAAAAAAAACCCTAAAATTAACAAATGAACGTAAGGTCAAACAAAAAACAAAGTCCCATGTCATTGTTCAACTGCATGGCTGCTTAATATTTGAGTAAAGGACAGTAAAAATGGTTTGCTGGCTGCATCTTTACTCAATTGCAATATGTAATTAACATATATAGCCTGTGGCTTGCCATTCTACTAACATTAATTTTTTTCCCTGAGTTTCAGATTCCTTACCTTCTAAATGAGGACAAAAACTTCTGCCTAATCCATCTCAAAGAGGTATTGTGAAGATCTCATATGTAAAATAACATCTTGCTTTCTGAAATGCAGCAAGACCGAGTAAACATGACCTTCAGAAAGCCCAAAGCCACGTCTCTTCACCCACTGTTAAGACATCAGACCAGAAACAGCGAGCAAATATTAAGGCAGCTGTGCCTAGAAAAGTGGTCTGTGAGCCCTGTGTTCTGTTTTAAAGGGACTCAGCAGAAACCAGTCTATTCAGCCACAGAGCCAGGAGCTCATGTTGTGCATATTAGGGACTATTTAAGTAGAGCCAGATATTTTCTGTCATCTCTTGAACTATTTTAAAAAATTTTTTTAAATGTTTTATTTATTTCTGAGAGAGAGAAAGAGAGAAAGCAAGCGAGCAGGGAAGGGTCAGAGAGAGAAGGAGATACAGATTCTGAAACAGGCCCCAGGCTCTAGGCTAGATGTCAGCACAGAGCCCGACATGGGGTTTGAACCCACCAACCATGAGATCATGACCTGAGCTGAAGTCAGACGCTTAACTGACTGAGCCACCTAGGCGCCCCTCATCTCTTGAACTATCGACTACTTCATGATAACCACAGGCTTTTCCCAAGGCTGGAAGGTGACATATTTCTTCAGGGGATTGGAAAAAGTGGTCACCTATTCCTCAGCAATCCTAAAAAAGTATGGCCACGGCAGAGGGTTTTGTATGGAGGCTGGCCATGGCAGTGGTCAAACAGAACGACCTGAGGAATGCCTTCTAACACTTGTACAACTGTTGGCATATTTAAAACAGAAGCAACAAAAATAATTACACATTTCAGACTGAATTAATTTTCTAAACTCTGCTTTTACTAGTGATATCAGAGAAACTAAAACACTGGCAGTGAGCCAGCATATTCAGTGTGATTGCAGAGAAAGGCAGACAATGTCCTCACAACTCCTATAATGTCCTCCACAGCCAGCCATGTTGTTCTATCCTCTACCCAGAAATAAAGAGATTGGTTTATGGAGTTTTTCCATGGCACATTGACCTTACCAAATTGTTCCTTCTCAACACTAAATAACAAAGTTAACCCTATAAAATGCAGTAAGGCTTCTTTCCATGTTTTTATAAAAGAATTACATGGTTGACATAGAAGTCAAATCTATAGAAATATATAAGTAAAAAACGAAAGTTCTTGTTTACCCCTCTCCTCATTCCTACAGTATTTTGATCATTTATTAGAAAATAATCACTTTCAACTAGATCTTCAGATTCAATAGAAGAAATTCTATTTACCTATAATTTTTAAAAATCTCTGTATTTCTAGATATACCTCTTGTCAGTTTTTTTCAAGTTTTTATTTAAATTCTAGTTAGTTAACATATAGCGTAACGTTGGTTTCAGGAGAATTTAGTAATTCATCAGTTACATGTAACAGCCAGTGCTCAGCATAACAAGTGCCCTCGTTAGTATCCATTTAGCCCATCCCTCTACCCACCTCAACTCCATCAACTCTCAGATTGTTCTCTATAGTTAAGATTTCCTATGGTTTGCCTCCCACTCCCTCTTTTTTTATTCCCTTCTCCTATGTTCAGCTGTTTTGTTTCTTAAATTCCACATATGAGTGAAATAATATGGTATTTGTCTTTTTCCAACTGACTTATTTTGCTTAGCATAACACACTCTAGTGTCATCCATGTCATTGCTACAGACTGGAGGAAAGACATTGCGACTTATATAACAAATAAAGAATTAGTGTTCAGAGTGCACAAAGAACTTCTAGTGACCAATAAGAAAAAGACAAACAATCCGGTAGAGAAATGATCATAGTGTTCAAATAGGCAAGTCACAGAGTAGAAAATCAGAATGTCTAATAAACACATGAAAAGATTTTCAAGTAAAGGAAGAAAAAAATCTAAGATATCACTGAACTTCCAAGCTGCAAAAGGAATATAAAAATACTTGTAACATACTTATCAGATAGGCAAAAGTTAATCATCTTTATAACATATGAATAAATCTCCAAAAAGGGATGTTTCGTTTTTTTTAAAAAAAAGCAAGTTCCCAAAAAAATTAAATTAAAATTTAAAAAAGCAAGTTCCATACAACATGATACCACTTTTGTAAATATTTTAAATACCTGCAAAATAGAACATTTTATGCATAGATATATAAATATGTAGCACAAGTTTAAAGACAAACATAAAAATGAAGCATACCAACTTCAGAAAGATGTTATTTCTGGGGAGGAGAGAGGGAAAAGATAGGACACAGGATTTCAGGTGTAGCTGTAATATCTTCCTTTTTTTTAGGGGGTCTGAAGGAAACATAGCAAAATTTGACATCAGTTTACCTTGCTGGTGGGTACACAGGTGGGCTTATATTATTTTGTGTACTTTTCTATATGCATGAAATATTCTTTAATTAAAAGAAAAACACAGAAAAGAACAAAAAAGACTTAGATTTAGTCTCTACCTTCACAAAGCATGTAACCAAAACAAAAAACAAATGGGAGCAAAATTCCACAGCATGCCAGACGCACGAATAATACCCCCTTCTTCTTTAGCAGTACCATTATGAATTCTAAAATATGTACTTTCTAGTATTGGATTTTTTTATTCGTGGAGAGAATAAAGTAAATGTGTGTGCCTATTTTGCTTATTATTATTGTCAAAATAATCATTTTTTTAAGACTTTGAAAAGTACCAACATTTCACATTAGACATAAAAATCTCTGAAGGGCCATATGCAATATGATAGGGAGCCCATGGTGAGCACCATAGTAGTAGAGAGAATTAAGTCTCTTGCCACAAGATGGTGATTGTGCCAATTACATAAAATATCCCAAGGCAGGCGCATAGGATGCATCTGAGCCTGTAAGTGCCATGCCACTAGTAAATATGGGCAGAATTTGTGACTATTATTTAATGTATTTTTAAATGTACAACTGACCTGTATTAGCTAGACTTTTGCTAGGAAAGAGATTGTGTCCATGATCAGAGTATTTCAGTTCTGCTCCCAGGGTTTTGAAAAGAAAAAAAAAAAGAAAGAAATCATCTCTATCATCCAGAATAGTAGAGATTGCCATAATTTGTAAGAGGTCAAATGAACTCAAATGCTAATTACTCAGTATGAAACTAAGTAAACATTATTTTTCACTCTGGATTTTAAGTTACTAATTCCATAAATTTGAGGATTTTTTTACTGGAACAAAGTTTGAGACCTACCTTTTGAGGTATTGAGCAAAATTTGAAGTTCAGTCTCTGCGTCTGGATTAAGGTTGTTTGCATTTGTGTCCACAGTTGTGGAACCAGAAATGAGAGAATCACTAGCTCCTGTGAGAGGAAGAAAAGTAGAATTTTAGGTCAACATTTTTGCAAATAGGGCATTATTCATGGTTGATAGAAGAATGCTCTCTGCTATCATAAGTACATAAGACAAACAGCTCACCTTTCTTCACAGAGAAGAGAACACGGGTAGGGCTTGATGAAGTCAAAGGAACAGACTGTAATGCTACATTAGGTTTCACCACTGGCTTGTCACCCAGAGACAAGGAATAAGTCTCCATTTCCTTAATAAGCCTGTATAGAATAAAACATAACAATAATAGTCTAGAGGTTTGTCATAAAAATCAGTGGCATGTGTTCTCTCCCACATTCCGGTAGAAAGGCATGACCACAGAACTCATGTGATCACACAATGTCACAATCAACTTAAAATAATTTATTTTCTTCACCAGAGTCTTGCTTTGTTATATATACTTTTCCTAAAGTTCTGGTGGACTGTTTCCCCTGAAGGATACCTTGTATATAGATTCCAGACAGCTGGGACTCAAGAATGACAAACTTCCCCATAGAAATAATCTTTATTATGTTGCTCTTCACTAAAGGGTGGTGTTGCTACCCATAATTGTTAGGACATGCTCTTCTTGTTTCTCCAATAGGGAAAAACAATTTCTACATATTCAACTGCCTCCTCTCACATGAACCTCTTCGGGTATAAACTCTTGTTAAGTTGGTGATTCCAGAGGCAACAATTCATTTGGAACCATGTAACAGTAGAGTTCTGAGCTCACTGCCTCGGTTATTAACTAACCATTGCAGGTTTCCACAATGTTCTTTTCTACTCTGGATAACTTCAAAGACAGATTAGATGGAAGATGGGAGGGAGTGAGGACAACTTGTCAATTTGGTATTCTCTAAAAAAAAGTCATAAGACCTTTTCTTTTCCTTGTTTGCTGTAAGAAATATTTGTACTATTTCTGTACTTGACAAGACAAAATCTCTATGTCTAAGATAACTGGTTCAGTCTAGTTTTCCCAGAAAGAAGGGATTTCATTAAAATGTAGTTGTTCCATATTCTAAATTTTTATTTTGGCCACTAAAGTATTTTTTCCCTTTCCCCAACTGACATAATAAAGAAATAAATTTTAAAATAATTAAAGATTGCCTTTATAAACAGAATGTGACAATCATTCATATGGAACCATTTGAGTTGGTTTCTCTGTTTTAAATATTTTCCATTCATAACTCCATTTTCTGAATTTTTATCAATTCACACTAAAGAATAAAGAATAACAATCATACTCCACCTAAAGAATAACAATCAGACCCCAGAGCTACTTTCAGCAGGAGGAATGCCTAACAAAATTTTGTTTTAAACTATTTCCCCAATGTCATGAACAACAGGGTTAATTTATGACAGAGCAGAAACTAGAAGTAAAGATGAAACATACAGGTTCACTGAGTCATGTTGATTACAAAGACAACTGCCAACCTTTTATTTTCAAGACTTAATGTGTGTAAGTCAGGTATCACGTTAGTGATTTGCATATATCATCTCAGTTGAGCCTCATAAAATACTTATTGAAGTGAGTCCCACAATTACTCCCATATTATGCTGAAGAATCTGAGGCTCTCCCAAAAGATATGAACTTGGCCGAAATCATGGACCTACTAAATAACAGTGCTAAGATTTAACCCAGGACTGCTTAACTCCAAAGGCTGTGGCCATAACCATTATATTCTCCCAGAAGGAAGGCCCACAAACTCCTTTACTGGAACCTTCAACTGCCTTGGATGCCATGCCACACCTCTACTCCAGGATCCATAAAGCCCTGCCATGTTATGATACTGTTCTTAGCTTCCCATGAGATCCCATAAGCCTTTTTACACTAAATCTCTGGCCAAGATAATTTAAGTGGGAATCTTTTAACCAAAGAAGTCTGGCTGGAACAAAATTACAAATAAAAATGTGAAATGTAAATGTACAGGGTGGTCAGTATTAGGGAAGCAGTTTTGCATTCCCCAATATAGGTAAACAAGGACAATTATGAGTCTGAATTTGACAGCAGAGTTCCAGGGTTATGGATCAGTCTTTGCAATACGTGGCCAAAATGGAGAAATGAAGTCTTAGATTCACTGATTGTAGTAGGGTGCCCTTGACAGCGGAGACTTTGTCTAGGCTCCCCCCATCTTAGACCAAGAGAATGGATGAATGGACACTAGAGAACTTCACTAGTCTCCCCTTCTCCACTTAGGGAGTTTTAGCCCCACACTGTCCGCTTCTCTCCATAAGTAGAGAAGGGAACTCCAGTAGTTTAGGAATGCAAACCAGAAATTGTAAGTGAAAGAAGGGAGAAGTCAAAGTGAGATGGGTAACTGAAACCTGGTGTCTGCCAGGAGACCCTGTGTGTAGGCCCGGGTTGAGGGAACAGAGTTTGGAAAGGAATTGGTTTCCTTCCCCAGGGAGAGAGGAGCAGCTCTACTAAAGGCTGGAGGCTGCGTGCTGAAGGCTGAGGCAACAGCCTTATCTGAGTGAATAAGGGCCTGAGTCCACAAGGGCTTATGTACAAGATCACATGGGAGAGGGTCAACTTTCACAAGAGGATTAGAAAAGTAAGTAGACTAGAAATGCAGAGTGGGAGGAATTACTATGAGTGTGGTTACAGCATTTCATGTTTCAGTGTATCCCATATTTAAAATTTTTATTTGTCTTCTAACCACCTCCTCTGAAGCCATTTGAATATTACACATAAATCACACAGAATTGTTTTTTTCTCCACGTGTTAAGCCAGTAAAATTCATAATTACTTATTGTCAGGACAGTACTTTCATCCGTATCATGATGTGTGACTTTCTCAGCCAAATCTCATAGTTGCTGTCTCCTCAATTTTCTCATCAAAAACATCCACTCTTCTCCTTTCCGTCTAGTAAGACTGCAAACCAGGGCCTCCCGCTCTGGAGGGAGCCCACTCTGGCTCTTGGCTCCATAGTCACTCAATAGATTCTGAGTCCCATAGCCACTTTCTTCTGCAACTTCAGGAGAAATGGGAGTCTCCACACTCCCCATGGGAAGGGCCCAGACTCCTACTGAAACTTGAAGTCATGAAATGCACCAGTTAAACTGCTAAAATGACAACCTCTATCAACAGGTCTCAGAATTATAACCTGTGAATGTTTTATGCATTTTATGCTTTTGTACTTTTTTTTTTTTTTACTTTGAGGGCTCAACACTGTAAAAATTAGAAAACTGACAACTACTTCTAGGAATTTCTCCTAAAAAAATAATGGGCCTTGTAAACAGAGATTATGTGGAAGAATGCTGATTGCTCAAAAATTTTAAAGACTTGAGGTAATCTAAATGTCCCTCAGCAGGAATTGATTAAAGTTCACTCATATTATACAGTATCTAAATTTTATGTCATAGGGGCACCAGGGAGGCTCACTCAGTTGAACGTCTGACTTGATTTCGGCTCAGGTCATGATCTCATGGTTCATGAGATTGAGCAACACAGAGCCGGCTTAAGTTTCTCTCTCTCAATCCCTGTGCCCTTCTTTCCCATGTGTGCACTCTCTCTCTAAAGTAAAATTAATAAAATAAAAATTTATGATATAAATATATAGATATTTATGTTAAAAAGATTCATAAGGTATTAAATGGTGAAACAAGCTATAAACCTGTAAAGTATGTAATATGATACAAACACACACACATACAGAGGAAAGTATCTGGAAGAATACATACCCTCAAGTTACTAAAAGTGGGACAATTTTTAAAACTTTGCTCATCTAGGGCTGCCTGGGTGGCTCAGTTGGTTAAGCATCTGATTTCGGCTCAGGTCATGATCTCACAGTTCATGGGTTCGAGCCCTGCATCAGCTCTGTGTTGACAGCTTGAAGCCTGGGGCCTGCTTCAGATTCTGCGTCTCCCTCTCTCGCTGTCTCTCTCTCCCCACTCACATTCTGTCTCTCTCTCTCTCTCAAAAATAAATAGATATATAGGGGCGCCTGGGTGGCTTAGTCGGTTAAGCGTCCGACAATAAAAACAAAATAAAATTTTGCTCATTTATATATTTTCTTACTTTTCTATAATGAGCATAAATATTTACTTAAATTTTTTAAAAATAAAAAAACTTTATATGAGATAAAAACATAATGAATCCTAGTGAGGGAACTCTATAATAAAGTACATGAATTTTACAAATGTACAACCAAAACTATGCCAAATCACTAGAATCAAAAAGAGAGAAAGCAGGTAGAGTTGGATTCTTTTTTTTTTTCAATGTAGTCTTGGGACAGCTTTACCAAAATACACCAGTATCTCAAGGATAGCTGAGTTGTTGGTAGGGAGCTTTGTCCTCCACAGGCATGTTGTTATTTTCAGCTCCATGCTGAGAAAAGAGTTGAAAGAGCTCCTATTATGCATGCAGGTTCACTCTTGGCCATGCCAAACTAAGGCTAGGAAAAGAAGTCTAATCTAAATCATCCCAGTTCCTCTCTATATCCCAGGCCAGGACAACCCTGGAACCAGGAGTGAACATATACCACTCTGTCTAGGAAATGAAGATCAGGTGGAAAGCCAAGGTTTCAATCTTCATTCTCAAGTAATCAGCTAGTTAGTGCATCCATGAGAGAAATAAAGACAACTCTCTTAATGGCACATAGCGCTTTGTAATGTTTTCTTTCCCAATTGGAATTGTGCTTACGTTGCAAAAGCGTCATTATCAACTGCAGCAGCATTTTCAAAAACATCTTCTGGAGCGTCTAGAAGTTGACTCACTGTTGTTACAGCAACTTGTTTTGCCTGCCAGGAGTAAGACACCAAATCATCATCATACATCATCATTATGATGAATTATTACAGAATCAAATGGCACCATTGGTATGGTAATCCAAAGGCAAGTGTTTTTCAAAATTGAAGATTTAGTTTTAGATGGAAGAGAGAATAAAGATAAAGCATGGTGGAAATTTAAATTGAGTCAATTGGGTTTCGGAATTTCCCCTCAAAGCAACGTCTTTCACAGAACCTCTACCCCGTCCTGAGAACACAAAAGCAGATGCTTGGACACAAAAGCAGAAACAAAATAAGAGTGCAGGGCTCTGACTATGAAAACATCACAGCCCACAGTACTTTGTATAATTATACTTACTATTGAACTAAGTAAAGCAATTTCTAGTTTTGTCTGTCTTTCCATGTCTTTTTTTTTCTTCCCCTCCCCGCCCCCCCCTTTTAAACCTTGTGAGTTTTACCTCAGATGTAGCATTTCTGGATGCGTTGAAGATCTGTCCAACCACTTTAGCAGCCGAAGTGATGTTCGCAGCAGTTAAGCTATCACTATCATGTGTTAAAAACTGAGCTTCGCTAGAAATATTGTCCAGAGATTGTGCTGTATCACTGACTACCTGTTAAAAAAAAACCAACAACCTAACTTTATACAACTATGTCTAAATACGTTGCAAGCAATCACAGGTGAATAAACTGGAATTCAGCTGATCTTCAGTCTCCTGAATATCACATCCACTTGGTTTTTCATGTTTGCTTCTTTCCTTGAGTAAAGGACAAAGTACATGCAGGCTGGTGGCTTTTCCAACCTTTACTCTCTGCCAGGATTAATGAACTAAGACAGGCTGCCTTAGGGAGAGCAATGCTACTCAAGGTGGGATCCATGAACCAATGGTTCACTGTTTGTAACAGGATCCATAGGAAGGTAAGCACAGAAACTGGGAGTTACCTGTCAGAAACTTCTACAATCGCCTGCTGTTAAATCAAATTATTTTTTCAATGATTTATATTCAGATGATAGCTACACTTGCATGAGCACAGCATAACATAGAGACTTGTTATAATCACTATGTCATACACCTAAAATGAATGTAACACTGTGTGTCAACTACACTTCAATAAAAAAAATCAGTAAATAAATAATTTAAAACTCTTTTAGAAGAGAAAAAACTGATTCGTATTTTAGATATCTTTTTTCATTCGATTTTCCTAGTAATTAATTCATTTTTATCACATTTTACAAAATTATTGGTCAGCAAGGAGTTGGAAAATTTTTAAACTACCTTTCCAACAAAGATAGTTTAGGAGACACTGACCTCAACCATAAGTCAAGGTACCAGTTGGTCTCCTGAGTCTGGTGCTGTAAGACTATAAAACATGTTAATCCATATTGTCTTTTGCAGAGCCAGGTGTTAATGTGCGCATGTGTTTTCACTAGATGGCAGCATCATTTCAAAAATCAAACCAAGGTCACAGGCCATTCATACTTAGGGAACAGTTGAAAATCATATCCAATCAGTAGACAGAAACAAAGAAAGCTATCATTCAATAGCTAGGTCCCTTCTCTGTGTAGGCACTTTGCTGGACATTTTATAGGCATTATCACATTTAATACACAAAACAACACTGTGAATAGGGCATCCTCATCCCTGTTTAAAGGTTTGGAGAGGGAAAGGAGTTCACCCAAGGTCCATGCAGCTTCAAAGTGTCAGAGCTGAGAGCCAAAAACTGGCTAGACAAACTCTGGAACATGAAGTCTTTCCCCAGCCAGCCACATAGGTGACAAAACCTATGTGGTTGGCACCCAGCCCCACATCCCACTCCTATCCCCATCTTTACCTTAGACCCAGTCCCTCTACAATTAGGGAGCCAGTGTGGGACAGGGTTGCATTGAAAATAAAAAGCAGCTCCATCATTTTTTGGCTGTGGTTCACTGCACCTCTCAAAGACATGGTTTCATGTATAAAATAGGTATATTAATGCCTATTTATATAGTTGTTATAAGAATTAAATGTGATTTTAAAACACTTGCAAAATGTTAGTGCAGTATTTGCTACACTGTAAGGGCTCAAGAATTAGTATAATCACTAAAATTATCTATGAGAATAACATCTAACTCACAGAGATTCCATAAAGACTAAATGAGATAATGTATGTTACATGCCCTGCACTTGGACTACCTAAAGTTTCCTTCTCCTTTTTCTTGGCCCCAGGTATTAGCAATCCCATGCATTTGCATTTAGGTATATACTAGGTCAAAATAATCTGCACGAAAAAAAAAACATCTAGTCTATGTATTTCCCACTTCACCTGCTCATGGGTACAGCCCTGAGACCAGCATTGGGGTTTGGGGTTTCCTGTCTCAAAAGGTCTTTGGTCATAGTTTTTATTCTTTTTCTCTTTACTCTAATTCAGTTGACCATCAAAATACCTTCCTTCTGGTCTCAAACACCAGTGATCTATTTTCAGTCAACTCTTCACCACTGGTCTAAAAAGATGAGGCCATTTAAAATATGTTACAGATGGGGCGCCTGGGTTAAGCGTCCGACTTTCGCTTAGGTCATGATCTCGCGGTTCGTGGGTTCGAGCCCCGCGTCGGGCTCTGTGCTGACTGCCAGCTCAGAGCCTGGAGCCTGTTTCAGATTCTGTGTCTCCCTCTCTCTCTGACCCTCCCCTGCTCGCGCTGTCTCTCTCTCTCTCCTAGAAATAAATAAAACATTAAAAAATAAATAAAAATTAAAAAAAATTAAATATGTTACAGATTATCATTTGCTAAAATTTGCTGAACCCATGTCCAACTGTCCTTTTTCACAAACAGGAGTCATATTCCAA